>NC_142800.1:72732337-73063765 GCF_049724085.1 Artemia sp. Qi Xiang Cuo
TTTAAATAAAAATAATTAAAATATGAAAACTATTTGCAATCACTTTCACATTTTCTTGTAATTCTCTGTAATCACTATCCCATGTAGTGAAAGTTTAAACTCTTGTATAAGAGTAATATTCTTGCAGTGAAAGTTTGAACTCGTTTATTTGGTCAGTGATGTCAATCTTGGGCTGGAAACTAAATCCGATGCTAGTGAATCCAATTTGCCCTGAATTGACAGAAACCGAACAGTCGGGACAATAGGTATTGTAGTGAGTGTCCATGACACATGTCCTGGAAACAATAAAAAAAAAAACCCGATAGACGTTGTTTAAATGCACTTGGGGAACGACTGTTGAGCTGCAATATATTTGCCTGTCATGATCTTACTTTTTCATTACAAAGCAGGCTTTAAAAAATAATTTAATATTAAATGTAATTATTTTCAACAATACATAAAAATACATCCCTATGTATGAATGTGCTGAGGATATAGAAACTTCACAGGGATGAAAACACAATTTTTTTTTCAAGCTAAATTCAGTATTCTTAATCATAATACTTCATTCGGTTTATTTTGTTTGAGATATAAAGGGATAGTAGCCTACACGATTAAGACATGCGTATATATATACTATCTTTATAAACTAGCAATAATCGTGTATGTACTTATTTATGTATTTTTTCTCGAAAACGCCTCCAAATTTTTTTGGGAAAATTTGCATCGTGGAATATTCTGGCCTAAAAAAAGCAATCTAGATGGGTCAGAAGTTTGAGAAAATTCGTTAAGGGCCTTAATTTTAGAAAAATTAAAATTATGTGAGTGACCTCATTTTTATATACATCAGTATGACAATGACGTTCTCACAGTTGTCACCCTTAGATGGAAAAATTGAAGATTTTCATGTACGGAGAAGTTTTTATTAAAGCGCTTAAAGAGCAAAAAACTAGTAATTGCAAAAATATTTGCATATATTTTGACAAGGGATTACAACAATTCCAAAACCTTAAAAAGGAAAACAAAAAGTTTGAAGGTTAGTAGAAATCATTGTTAGACATCGGACTTGCGGTAATAATCAAATATCTTTCAATAGCCTTAGTAGGAAAAGACATGAAATTGCGTAAAGAGCAAAAAAACTGGTAATTACAAAAATATTTGTATGTTGGTGCCCTTTAATGGCGCCTTTCACAAAATGAAAGATACATGTAGCACTAATGCCGTAGAACAGTGTATGATAATACAAAGGTTTTCGATTGCAAGTTTTTTTTTAGAAATGCACTTGTGTCATAGGCAATAAATAATAATTTGGTGAATATTGAGCAATTCACTTAAATGACCTACGAATAAAATGAACAAACAAATCGTTGCCTTTTTTCATGGTCTTTCTTAATATAATAATTGCTTTTGTCACAAATTCAATTTTAGGTTAACCTTACCTTTCCAACCTTACCCAAATATATAGCTCATATTATATATTTCCCGTGTTTTTTTCATTCTCGATTTTGCCACCGTCAATTGAATTTACATGTCGACAGAAGAAACATGTCAGAATCGTTTTGATTCTTGTTATCCTACTTAATTGGGACAAATCAATCTCTGTCAGATTATATAGGCTTAACAAAATGGATTTAGAATCAAATAATAAGTCTGAAACCAATGTTTTGACCCTTTTTTGCCCAAAAACTATATAAAAAAAATTTTCAAGGGTTTAAAAAGGGCTTAAAATTGATTATGCAACAAAAGCAATTATTATATTTTGAAAAAAGGCATCGTGTGGCATTTTCACTTTATTCTTAAGTCATTTATATGAAATGCTCAATATTTACTTTAATTTTTCGCATCGAAAAGTAATGCTAAAATTTGCCCTTTTTTGATAAAAGAATCCTGAACCTCTAACTCAAGACTTCTTAAAAAAAATTATTTGCATGAAAATCTCCATGACTAAACATCAAGTGGGAATAATGTAGTATGACGCACAAATATAACAAAGAGAAACGTTGGTCAAAACAATTAAGTTTTTTTTACGGATCTTTGTTGTACTTTTCTTTTATGCATTACTGGCTTTCTTTCTTCCTTTGACTAAAGAACAAATGAAAATTACTAGAACGAAAGAAATTATTTGCAGATCAGAAATTCCGAAAGGATTTCTCTTTTTCCAAGTCTTTGGCCACTCAGAATCCCATCCTTTAGCCTTTCATGGCTTTCTTGGAGAGGAATGCAGAATAGAGCAAAATTAGAAAATAAATTTACTTACTAGTGACATTATTGTATATTGACGTTTTCTATTTACTCCAACTGAAATTTTAAGCATTTTCCTGTCTAACCAGCTACGACAGGTTACACCCAAGTTCTGATTAAATTAAACTAATTCAGCTCATTTGGGATGTAATTACGGCAGCAGCGATTATTATACTTCGAAAATCAATCCAATCCCTTCAATTGGATTGAAATCACATTGAAGGAATCAATCCAAATCTCAATGAAAGTTCAATCCAATCTTTCATCCCTTAATTCTGTGACTACCTACCTTAGTTCTGCCCTAGGAATGACGTATGGACGGATGGTAGATAGACTTATCTATCAACAAATGAAATGGCATCATTCTTATACAATCCTAAAAAGGGGTTTATCCCTTATTTGCCCCTCACTCACTTACTCGGACTATCTGTCTTGGCTTTTTCTACAATTAGCCATGGCCTGATGCATGCACGCAACTAAATTTGAATTAAAATCAAGTAGTTAGAGGCATGCATCATATATATATATATATATATACATATATATATATATATATATATATATATATATATATATATATATATACATATATACATATATACACACACACATATATATATATATATATATATATATATATATATATATATATATATATATATATATATATATATATATATATATATATATATATATATATATATATATATATATATATATATATATATATATATATATATATATATATATATATATATATATATATATATATATATATATTTAAGCCTATATATATTTAGATGTCTGAAATATTTCCTTTTCCTCTTGCTTCCTCTTTCTCTTTCTCTCTCTCTCTCTCTTTCCCTCCCTCTCTCTCTCTGTATCTCTGTCTACTTTGTCTGTTAATGAGTTAATGTTTAAATAGCATATGTGTCTTCCACTTTCTTTACAAGCAATAGAGCCCTTGTGAGGACTAGGGCCTGGAATTTGTGATTTGATTTTGAAAAAACTGGCTAACTCAAAATTTTGACCGGGTACATCTGGGTAAAAGAGGGTATAGGGGGATAATTGCGCTCTGATCCCTTTTGACTCTTAAAAAGGGAACTAAAACTTTCAATCTCTAATCAAATAAGCTTCGTATAAAGTTTATATGACCCCCTCCCCTTCCATAAAACCTTAAATGCCCTCGGATCACAACTCACAACCGTTGCGTTTTAAAATCGAGCGTTCTGTTGCCCTTTTTAATTGTCGAAGCGACAAAAAGGTAATAATCTAACCTCCCCCTAACGCTCTTTTGCCCCAAATGTCCCCTATCAACATTTTGAAATAGCCCTTTTGTTGAAAACAAACCATAATTCAAGTAACTATAACTCAGGGTTTGACAAATCCTCCACATGCCCGGATTAAGGGCTATAAAGTAGTGACGTTTTCCATTGGTAAAATATAAGATTTATGTGGAAGGGGTAGTTGCACTAACTTTCGAGGGGGATCTTTCCACTGGAAATCTAAAGTTCTAGTTTTTTTTAAGAGTCCAAATTAATAAAGGGCAACTAGCTTTCCTCCCATCCTTTTGACAAAATTCATCCTATCAAAATTTTGAGGGAGCCATTTTGATCAACATAGTCCAAAGGTCAAATAACTATGGTTCCGGAGTTGAGCCCCCCCCCCCACCCGTCACTGGGGAAAGGGCTGTAAGTTAGCCAAGTTGCTTATTGTTAATTTGATACTTTGCTTACTTTTCTATTTTGTTTACTTAGTTACTTTGATATTATTACTTTATATAAGTTTTGATACTTTGATGAAACTTTGATGTTGAAAAAAAAATGATTTTGAAATAGTAAATGTTGAAAAACTTGAAGATTTGACAATAAAGAAGGAATAGAAATTAATTAAAAAAAATCGGAATAATAAGATTTTTAAAGAAAAGTAAAAGCCATGTTTAGTTTAAGATCATCAGATATATAAATTAAATAACCAATAACAGCAAGCAAACATACAGCAGGTATTAATATGAATGAAGAAATAAATTTAAAACGAGTAAAAATTAAATTGAATAATATGCTAGTCAAACTTAAAACGAACAAATTCACTACAAACAAGAGTTTGGCTACCGCCCCCTTCCCTCAATGTATAAGGCTAAGGCCTACTGCATCACTGGCACTTTACTGAAAGCTATATGTGTCTTGAATAGTCTGGGAAAGAGCTAATAAAATTAAGCTGATGATTTGATGAATAATGATATTAATTTCTGAAAGCTCATCAGTTCAGGATTTTATCCCGCAGTAATTTGTATTTTTATCTTCAATGTTGAAAGAAGTACAAAAAAGTATTTGTGATATAATTAGATTTCAACAAAGTGGCAATACCACAGAAGGCTTTAAAATTTTACAGTTAGGGAAGGGGGCAGTAGCGAAACTTTTGTTTGACGTGATTGTTGTTTGGTTTAAGCTTAATTTGCATATTCAATTTAAGTTTTACTCATTTTAAGATTTATTTATTCATTTATATTACTAACTGTTGTTATGATCTTTTATTTGATTTCTGTTCGTTTTTGGTTTCATTTGTTCTTTAACATTAATTACTAGCTGTTTTTAGTTTGAGTTATTATAGGTTTATTATAGGTTTATTATAAGTTTATTATTATAGGCTAATCTTAAGTTTAATATGGCCTTTTCTTTTCTTTGAAAAACTTCTTCTTGGGAATGTTTTTTTCTTTTTATATCATAGACAGCGCATTAGCGCTGCCTAAGTAAAGAACGATGTTGGAACAATGTATCATTTATTTTTTTCGTTTCCAGACCTGGGCACTTCGTATCGAAGGATTTGTGGAAACTTCGAAAAGGTCTCATTCGATTGGAAATTTTAACACGTTATTACTGATACGTTATTAATTCCTTGTAATTAATGCCTGTGTATGTGCCTGGTTGGAAGACTACTAGGGGTAAGCAAACCAAGTTATAAACTTTGTGATGGATGGGTAGGGGTTTTGAATCTCCCCCCCGAAAGATTTATCCTAATATAAACAACTTTGAAACAAGTAAAATAACATGTTTTTTTATGCATTTTTTTAAGTTTGTTTTTTTAAAATCCTACTTAAAAACAATTTTTTTGTTTTTTAATTTTATAATAAATAAACAAAAAAAGGGACAAGAATAATAGCAAAAGAAAGGAAGTTTTTTTCTTCATCGGCTTCCTAAAGTTTTTTTTTGTTTTTTTTTTTTTTTTTTTTTTTATTTAGTTTAACAGAATTTCCAGACACCTCGATATTCTTCTACAATACTTAACTACCCTAGCATATACTCTTTTGGGAGGACTAGAAGAGAGTTTTCCCATTCCCTTAAACATAAAATTCAAAGTAACTGTCCAAATTGTTGTGTTGATTCGGTACTTCAATATGGGTGTCTCCCACAGAGTTTAACATAATCTTTTGAAAATGCCTGGACATACAACGTGTTTGGGGACTATTCATTGGAATAGAATCAGAATAATCTGTGTTTTCCCTAGAATCGAAAGCATCAAACATTTCTTCGGCTCTAAAGTGATTGGAAGTCAACGACCACCGCTTCCATGACCACACTTTCCCCCCCCCCATCCACTCAACCGTTTGAGATCGACCGGTGGTTAACGGGCTTTTATTTTTCCAGAGCTAAAGTATTTGTTTGAGGAGGTTCCTCCCCCCCCCAGCCCTCAAGGCGTGGTGGGGAATGTATGCGCCGTGGGAGGTTCTTATTTTTTTTTAGAATTCTTTGTTGTATTAAAATTTCACTTGGAACCGTATAGGGTAGCTTAACTTGGCTAGTTCCTTTGTTAACAGACGATATTGATTTTAGGGCAACTAACCCCCCCGTGTTCAACGTTTCTTGAAAGTCTTTTAAAAGTTTCTGAAAGTCATCTGATATCTTTATTCCGCGCAGTTTAAAGTTCAGGACATACCTTTGAGCAGGGCACTCCCCCACAGCCTTATGGCAAGGGTTATAAGTTATGCCCCGAGGACATATAAGGTTTTTATAGAAAGCGCTGTTGTAGAAACTTCAAACAGGGCTCATTCGATTTGAAATTCACAGGGGTAGTGCCTTTTTAATAGTAGAAAGTGATTGGAGGGCAACTCACCTTCCGGACACACCCACCAGTACCACAAACACATCCACTCAACATTTGGAAAGAGCCAGGTTGTTCAGCAGAGAGGAAAATCCGGGCCATTATGTCTTGGAGGAGGACACACCCCCCCCACCCCTCAGGGGACCGGGTGTGTTTTATGCCCTGTGGGCATATAAGGATTTTATAGATAGTAGTGTCGTAGAAACTTCAATAAGTGCTCATTTAATTGGAAGTTGCAAGGGCTAGTGCTATTTTTGATAGTTGACAATAATTGGAGTGTAGATAACATACCTTTCAAGCCCCCCAGAAACCTAAAAACATCCAATCAAAATTTTGAGATAGCCATTTTGTTCAACATTTTTGAAAGTTCTTTAAATTAGTCTTTGAGGATGACAACCCCCAGCCCTCAAGGTAAGGGTAGTAAGTTATGTCCTGGGGGTATATAAGGTGTTTATAGAAAGAATTGTTGTAGAAACTTCAAAAAGGGCTCATTCGATTGGAAATTGAAAGGGCTAGTGACCTTTTTAATAGTCTAAAGTGATTGGAAGGGAACTAACCCACCTCTCACGCCCAATATTTTCCCAGACACATCCAATCAAATTTTTAAATAGCCATTTTGTTTAACGTAGTTGACAGTTCTGGAAATTAGGTCCTAGAGGATGACAACCACCCTCAGAGCCCTTAGGGTAAGGGTTGTAATTTATGCCCTGGCGGCATATAAGGTGCTTATAGAAAATTTTGTCGTAGAAACTCAAAAAGGGTTCATTCGATTGGAAATCGAAAGGCCTAGTGCCCTTTTTAATAGTCGAAGGGCATTGAAAGGCTTAACATTCTTATAGTAAAGATCGATGTGGGTGTAATGTATGATTTTTTTGTTATTGTTGTTGTTTAGACCAGGGTACTTTGTATTGAAGGAGTTGTCGTAGGAACTTCGAAAAGGGATCATTCGATTGAAAACAGAAAGGGCTGATGCCCTTTTTAATAGTCGAAAGTGATTGAAGGGAAAGTAATCCTTCTCCCACGTCCATCCTCTCATTTGCCTTTATGTTTAAAAACTAAATCTTGCCATACGATTAAATCAAAATGCACTGTGTTAATGCTAATTCCCAATAAGGCATCTCAGTAGTATCCCAAGAACGACTAAGGGTATTATGTTCAAACTTTTGGGGCTACTTCTGCTCTTAAAATTTAACCAAATCAAAATAGCGTAAGTGTATCCAAGCTATCAAAGAAAGTAACCAAATTTTTTTTGCGAATGGTATCAAGTTATCCATTTCAGGTCACTAGAGAAGATATGGAACTAAATTAAACACTACTATTTGTGTCCACATTTTAAAAGGATGTATGTCGTTAAAAATTGCTGAAAACTATTCTCCAGCATACAAATAGCAGGCCAAACTATAAATTCTTTAAAAAACGAAAAAATTTAAAGTATTATTTTCTTTTTCCCTGAAAAAACTGTGAAAAGACTATAAAACGAACAGAAATTAATTTAAAAAACATTTTGCACAAAATAAGTTTTTCAAAGGAAAGTAAAGAACTCCATTAAACAAAAAATGAGCAAAAATAAAATCAAATAATCTACCATGTGTGAAACTAGCACAAATCAGCATCGATAAATAAATGAAACCCAAAACGAACAGAATTTACAATAAATAACTGACTCAAACTCAAAACGAGCAGAAATTAACATAAGTTGAGCTCAAAACCCTTATGCTTTGCCAAGGCCAGAACAAAATTTGCACTTTACTGAAAAAATACAAATGAATGTGCATTGTCAGTTTAACATGCATATCCTGATATTTAGTCATCCAAATGTTAATATTATTTGATTTATTAAAGTTATAAAAGTAAAACACTTATATTTTTTTCAGTAAAGTGCAAATTATGTTCTGGCATTGGGAAGGCATAGGGGTTTTGAACTCAACTTATATTTCCCTTTGGACTGGGCATTGACTTGTCTGACCTGGACTACGCGGATGACATCGTTGTTCCTGCTGCTAATCCAGCAACCGCTCAAGAGATGCTAAATAAAATAGCATATTTTTCTCAGCTACTGGCAATGAAGATCAATACGCCGAATATTGAATATTTTCGTCTCATTTGCATTACTTTCATTAATCAACATACCTACGAGGGTCACGGATACATCCGCGACATGTATTGACATTATATTATCTAATGTTAAACCGATTCCTTCCCGTGTTGTTGTTAGTGGCACTTCCGACCATTTTGGTGTGTTTTCTAGACATGCTATTCCTCTAGGAAATAGTTGTAGGAAATTTGTTACATTATTTGTTAGGTTACATATACATACATTGTTTCAAATGTATCTCCATTGCTTAGGAGTTCGTATTCCAGTATTGTTCAGTATACATTTAATTATTTCATGTTTGTTAATTTATATGCATACATTAGCAACAAATTAAGGTTCCACAGTATGCATTCCCAATTTATGAACTCAAAATGTTGATATTACAAAAATAATTATTATAACATAATTATTAATTTTCAGGAACACTGTTCAATTTCGATTTACATGAAATTACTATTTATATGAGGGGGCATTTCATACCTTTTGAGAGGAGGCATTATGCAGCAGATAATTACACATAGCTTTTTTTATACTTAGAGGGAAGTTGAGGACCCTATGACGCATCTACGTTTGGGTACACCAGAACTAATTTCTTCACTTTTATTGAAATGCTGATTACATTACGTAAATTTAGGTTCATAATAGGTTCATAAAAAGCGCAATCAAAAGTTCATGAAGTTCATATATTTGTGGTCAAAAGTTCATAAAGTTCATATTTTTCACAAAAAATCAAGCGGGAGTTGGGTTCAAATCTAAGTTGGGTTCAAAATATGCTATCATTCCTGCTACCCACTACTTGAATGGCATTCAACAAAATCTAAATGAACTATTAGCGAGAGTTTCTCCTAATGGCCTGGACAACCATGGGTGAAGATGATGTGTGCCAGAGGGTGCCACGTTCCAGCCGTAGACTGCCACGAGTCATCAGAAGAACCACTATTTGGAATTTTCCTCTAAGTTTAAATGGTCGACTTTAGGGTATACGGTTTGTACGGTTATTTTTGTAGGAAAATGAATTAAAATGCTTTAGGAATGATAAATAGGTTCCAGAAGGTGGTATGGGACAGCCACATAGTGGTACAGGCCGGGGATTTCCAGAAACTAATACCAAGAAAAAAATGAAAAAAATATACAATCAAGTCAAAGGTCTTGTGCCCCTTCAATTTACCTCTAACAACCCATCCCCCCTCACTGGATCCAGATTTATCGATCAAAAGCTGCAGTTTTCATGCAGCAATATATTTTTTAGTGAGTATACTTACAGTGAATTTCTCAGCATTAATGTTTCCTATATCTGTAGCCATTAGGTCGATCACAGCCTATATAAAAGTTCAATATATGTACCACATAAAACAGAATTATTTGAACCCTGAGAAATATCCCTTTTTAGAGTATATTTCCTTACGTGCAAAGTCGTGTGTTTTTTTATGTCGTGAGTATACTAACAGTGAATTTCTCAGCATTAATGTTTCCTACATCTGTAGTCATTAGGTCGATCACCGCCTATATAAAAGTTCAATATATGTACCACTTAAAACAGAATTACTTGAACCCTGAGAAATATCCCTTTTTAGAGTATATTTCCTTACGTGCAAAGTCGAAGCAAACCGCTTTTATTCGTTTCGATCAGAGCCTATATAAAAGTTCAATATGCTTATCACTTAAAACATAATTATTTGAAACATGAGGAATATCCCTTTCTAGAGTAATTCTAGAGTAATTCTTAAAATAATACTCTAAGCCTTAAAAGGTCTTGCAATTGAAGTAGGACTTGGATTAGTTTCGTAGTAGTAATTATATTAGTAAAAATAACAGCGGTAGTAGTGTTAATGGTGATATATATATATATATATATATATATATATATATATATATATATATATATATATATATATATATATATATATATATATATATATATATATATATATATATATATATATATATATATATATATATATATATATATATATATATATATATATATATATATATATATATATATATATATATATATATATATATATATATATATATATATATATATATATATATATATATATATATATATATATATATATATATATATATATTACTTTTTGGTCAATTTGTCTTCCCCTTTAAGTGTTCTCTGAAAGATCCAACTTAATAACCCAAATCTATTCTTGAAACATGCTCTTTTGACAATCTGCATGCCAATAGTACGTTTTGATTTAGTTTAAATTCCCTCAATATCCTGCTAAGTTTTACCTTCATGCTAGTATTCTTAATTGTACTAGAATCATAGTAATAACGGTAATAGTAGGAGCAGTAGTAGCAGTAATAGTGTATTACTATTAGTAGTAGTAGCAGAAATAGAAGCAGTATTAGTAGCAGTAGTAGCAGGTACATTTTACCTTTTGATCAACTAAACATCTCACTCATGATGCCCCTATAGTTTTCTCTTGATGCAATAACCGGTTCCAAAGATATTTCTGATACGCGCGTATTAGCAATCCGTATTCACGTAGTATGTTTTGATTTAGCTCAACCTTCTCCTCAAAGTTTCCTCACATATTTATTTCAATATCACCAGTCTTAGTAGTACTCAGTACAGAAGTATTAGTTTCAATGATTGTAGTGGCAGTAGTAGTAGTAGTAGTAGCTATAATAGCAGTAGAAGCAGTGGTAGTTTTAACAGTAGTAGCCTGCAAATATTGCCTTTTTGGTCAATTGATCATCTCCCTTATCCTGATCACTCCCTTATCTCCTTATCCCGAGTTACGCCCTTTTGACAACCCATATGAACATAACATGTTTTTATTTAGTTCAACACTCCCCTTAACATTCTCTGAAAGACTCACCTTAATGCCCTTCGTATTTTGGAAAAGTAGTAGTCAGACATGTGTACCTAATTTCAAATACTATACGTCAAATTCTGTTGAAAGCTTTAATAATTTGTGACAATAGCCTCATGTTGTATCCTTTTGCTAGAAGTTCAATCTATCCATGTTTCTAAGCCACTAGGCAATCAAACGTTGAACGTTTCCCTGAACGTTTTTACGGAGCAATATGAGCGGATTCACATGTGTAGTGAAAGGTTCCCGAGCGATAATCCGTGAGATAGAAGCAAAACTGCTATTTACTATGTTGGTGAAATTTGAAAAATAAGTGGCAGAGTAGCAAAAATAAACTACCTGTGCAGAAATTGACTTTCAAGACATTATAATGAAGCTTCTCACGCCGGTTTAAGTAGGAGGAACTGGGAGAACAGCCAAAGCTCTTATATTTGGCCGTGATTTGGCCCAATCTCCCAAAAAATAAATTTAATGTCACATTTAACTTGTATATTATCTAAATTAAATGCTAATATTATCTGAATCAATTTTTACAGGATTAATTAATGAGCGTCCAGAAATGTCCCATCTGTGTCCAAAGTCACCCCCTGGTTCAGGTAACTTTGGAAACTTGAAGAGGTCACACGTTTTAGGTTTCACCAAGAAACAACTCGATGGATGTCATTGAAAACAATAACAAAGAAAAGTGAATAATTGAGTTATCTATTCGTGTGAGGAGGAAGTTTGTATCTTTAGAAATACGCCTTGTAGGGAGGTCAAAATCCACAAAATGTCCAGTTTCAATCCTCTCTCCCCCTATAAGGTTTTTATAGAATGAGTGGTCGTATAAACCTCAGATATGGATCATTTGATTCAAAATTTGAACTTGTAGTATCTTTTTTAAGAGTCAAAATATTTGAGAGCAAACAGCCCCCCCCCCCACGCACATCATTTCCCAAAACAAACATCCAATCAAAGTTTTGAAACTCCTATTTTTTTTAGTATTGTTGAAAGTCTCGGTAATTATGCGTCTTGGGATGTCAACCCCCCACCCGAGGCCTTGGGGCAAGGCTGTAACTTAGACAATTTGTTCATTATTCACATAGTAAATAGCAGTTTTGCTTCTATCTCACGGGTTATCGCTCGGGAACCTTTCACTACACATGTGAATCCGCTCATATTACTCCGTAAAAACGTTCAGGGAAACGTTCAACGTTTGATTGCCTAGTGGCTTAGAAACATGGATAGATTGAACTTCTAGCAAAAGGATACAACATGAGGCTATTGTCACAAATTATTAAAGCTTTCGACAGAATTTGACATCGAGACCTGCTAAAGTAACTCTTCGCCGATCACTTTGCCTACAATACTACTTCACATGTGGCTGCGCGAAAACATGGAAATCTAACCCAAGCCTCCCTATCTCTAAAGTCTTGAAAACTGAAAGATGGCCGATACATGGATAGCCAGATTCCAGGCACCCGAAACAAAGAACATGCCGATCTCCCGTCCGAAAGAGTCACGCTTACACCCCAGATCATCTTTGTAAATAAAGTTATAAAAAAATGTTGATGAGTTCTATCTCCTAGGAATTAACGATTGCTCTTGAAAAACCAACCTTGATAGGGTGAGAATTGTCTGTGCAAGAAAGAGCTGTATCACTTTGCAGCTGTATATGCTTCAGCATTGTGTTAAGTAATTCAATAAGGATGCAAAGAAAGAGAGAAATAGACGCACTAGAAGATAAAAAATATTACCGACAATTAAACCTTCACTTCTACATTTAATATTGATGAAGGGTTATTCAAAAACCTACCTTGGCCTTTCTGCATAAATCCTATCTAAATTTCTTCTAAGCGGATATGGGAGGCAGAAGAAGATGTGTTAGAGCCTCTAGATGATTTCTCGCAAATTATGTTTATAAATAATTCGTATTTTTGGTAATAAATTTTGCTTGATTTTTTTTCGTCGTAGCTTATGGTTGTTTTTGTTTGAATTTTTATTTCATTTCATTTTCTGCTCATTTTTAGGTTTGACTAACTAAGTTCAAGCTAATTTTTGTTTTTAAAGTTTTAAATTTATTCTCCTTTTTTGCTCTACTTCTGTTAAACCTTGGTTTCCATTAAATCTAATTATGAGTTAGAGCCTTGAGTTTTTTTTTTCACTCAAACAAGACCTCTTCTTATACGTATGATATTATGTTGAAGGATGCATATCCATGAATATTAGGAATTTCCCGTGAACATCAATCAGGTTCAAATATTTTACTCTAGTCTTTGATCTTCGTTAATTGAAATTTTCTTTTCCTTTGACAAAAAAAAGTACTATTAGTTAGGGTCTTGACATATTTTTCGTTCAAAGGACTTTTCTTCTGAAATGTATAGTTTAATTTTGAAGAAAGATCAGAATATATTTTAGCAATAATTTGTGTGCATTAACACACACAAAAATTAGATTTTACATGCATAGAAAAAAATTAGTTGAACATTTTCTATTTAGAATAATTCTACACTTAAGATCCTTGCAGTTTGATCATTATGCTAGTGTTAGGATTTCACAATCATACTCAACTTGTTTGCCTTGCCTTAGTAAAAAGCATTACGTCTCTGACGTAAGCAATTAGTCTATTATCAAACTATTTTTTCTTAGGGGTTATTTTACAGAATGTGAGGCTGTTGTAAGCTGGATCAGAATCAAATTCGGAGTTCTATTACATTTTAGGACCAACACTGATTAAACGGCAACCTGATATCCCTACCTCTATGCATTTCCTGGTACCCTTACAGCCTCTGATAGCATCAGACCAGATTTAAAATACATCTTATCTAATTTAAATGGCCGAAGGTTTCAAAGTTGTATCTTTGGAACAAACGGGGTGAGTGTAGCCTTTGGGGAATAAAGAGTAGTGCACTTCCCATGCATTATATTTTTCTCCCGCTCCATATAAAACGGTTAGATGCAAGAAAATTAGGGATATGGCCATTCAATCATAAATTGAAATTTATAAGGTTCTTTTCGTGGATTGATGGCAATCATAGCTTAACCAGTCTTTCTCCAGGGGGACTGGTTAATTTAGCTACTCGAAACTCCATCCCCCATGGTATTGGGGTTTTGGTTTCCATCGATCCATGAAAAGAGCCTCATAAGTTTTAATTTATAATTGAATTACCCTACCCCTGATTTTCTTCCAGCTATATGTTTATTTGAAGAAGGGGAACATATATAATGCATGGGAGATGCACCAGTCTTTATACCCCAAAGGTTACACACACCCCATTGGTTCAAGATATTCAATTTTGGACCTTTGTCCAAAATTGGGATTTGTATCCCAATATCTATCCAGCATTTTTATATGCTAAATTGCGAACTTGAAAAGGTTTTAGGCTTACTAACGAGAAAAAGAGAAATTTCTTTCCTAAAATTCTGTGGTAAAAACCATGGCAAATTGGTTTAGCTTTGGAACGTCATATTGAAAGTGAACCATATTATTTTAAGGGTAAACCGTAAAAAAAGCAAATAACCCTCCATTTTGAAAAACCTAATGGGATCCTGTTTGAAATTTTTAGCCTGTAAAAGTAAGGAAGGTCAAATCCCCCACAAATGGCTCTTCTTTGTAAGGACTTTAAGACAGTAAAAGAACAATAATTTTTGAGTCACAATATTTTTTATGAGCAGTCCCTGTTTTCTGTTTTGTCCTTATGCATCGCTTCACCATGAAGGGAAAATGGACCTAGAGATAAACTGAGCTTACGTCTGTGTTTCGAATTACGGAGGCCCAATTAAAAATCTTATTTCCTTAATTGGAGTCAAATAATAGAATATTCCTCCCTATTTATCTCTCTTTATCTTAATATCTGTCTTTAGTCTGTATTGTACTAGTTATTAATAAATAACTTTATATTATTCTAGAAAACGTAGCTGAGATAATTTGAAAGGGTTTTTATTTTTTTTTTTCAATCAGACTGAAAGTTCCAGTCCAGTTTATTAACATCGATTTGCACTTTACTGAAAAAATATATATGTTTTTACTTTTATAACTTTAATAAATAAAATAATATTAACATTTTTATTAACAAATATCAGTATATGTATATTAAACTGACAACACACATTCCATTTATGTTTTTTCAGCAAAGTGCAAATTATGTTCTGGCCTTGGGAACGCATAGGGGTTTTGAGCCCTACTCATATTAATTTCTGCTCGTTTTGACTTTGACTCGGTTATTAAATTGTAATTTCTGTTTGTTTTGGGTTTCAATTATTTATTGATGCTGATTTGTGGTAGTTTCACGCTTGGTAGATTATTTGATTTAATTTTGGCTCATTTTTGGTTTAATGGAGCTCTACTTTTCTTTAAACTTATTTTGTGGAAAAAGTTTTTTTTTTAATTAAATTCTGTTTGTTTTATATTGACATAGTCTTTTTAGGGAAAAACAAAATAATAGTTTAAATCTTTTCTTTTTTTAATACTTTATAGTTTAGCCTGCTATTTGTATAACTTTAATAAATCAAATAATATTAACATTTTGAATACTAAATATCAGTATATGTATATTAAACTGACAGTGCACATTCATTTGTATTTTTTTTTTCAGTAAAGTGAAAACTATGTTCTGGCCTTAGGAAAGCACAATAAAAGCTTATATGCCCCCAGGGCATAACTTATAACCCTTGCCCTGAAGAATTTAGGGGGAGTGACCTACTCGAAGGTATAATTTTCTGAACTTTAACTGCATGAAAAAAATGGTTATCTCCAAATTTTGATTGAATGTGTGTGGGGAAATGGTGGGCATGGAAGGGGTGTTAGTTGCCTTCCAATTACTTTTGACTATTAAAAAGGGCAAAAGCCATTTCAATTTGTAATCGAATGAGCCCTTTTTGAAGTTTTTACGACAACGTGTTCTATAAAAACTTTATATGGCCTCAATGCATAACTTACAACCACTGTCCTGAGGGCTTTGAGGGGGTTGTCATCCTCACAGACCTAATTTTCAGAACTTTCTTCTACGTTGAACAAAGTGGCTATCTGACAATTTTGATTGGATCTGTTTGGGGGAATAGTGGGCGTGAGAGGGGGGCTAGTTACCGTCCAATAGATTTCAACTATTAAAAAAGGCACTAGCCCTCTAAATTTCCAATTGAATGAGCCCATTTTGAAGTTTTTACGACAACTCTATCTATTAACCTAATATGCCCCGAGGGCATAACTTACAACCTTTGCCCTGGGGACTCTGAGGAGTTTGTCATCCTTAAATACATAATATCCAGAGCTTCCAACTACGTTGAACAAAATGGCTATCTCTAAACTTTGATTGAACATATTTGGGAAAATGGTGGGCGTAAGAGGGGGTTAATTACTCTCCACTCACTTTTGACTACTAAAAAGGGCAATTTCAATTTCCAATCAAATGAGCCCCTTTTGAAATTTCTACAACAACTTTCTATATAAACCTTATATGCCCCCAGGGCATAGCTTACAACCCTTGCACTGAGGGCTCTGATTGAGTTATCATATTAAAAGACCTAATTTCCAGAACTTTCGACAACATTGAACAAAATAGATATCTCAAAATTTTGATTGGATGTGTTTGGGGATATGGTGGGCGTGAGAGGGGGGTTAGTTGCCCTCCAATCACTTTCGACTATTAAAAGGGCACTATCCCTTTCAATTTTCAATTTAATGAGCCCTTTTAGATGTTTTTAAAACATCACTATCTATAAGAACCTTGCATACTCCCAGGGCTTAACTTACAACCCTTGCCCTGGGGGTTGCGGGGGGATGGGTTGTCAAACCTAAGGTTAGAATTTACATAAATTTCAACTATGTGAATGAAATGGTTATCTAAAAATTTGATCGGATGTGATTGGGGAATAAGTTTAGGTGAGTGGTGGGCTGGGTGCTTTCAAATCACTTCTGACTATTAAAAAAGGCACTAGACCTTTGAATTTCCGATCGAATGGGACCCTTTTTAAGTTTCTACGACAAAGCTTTCAATAAAAACTTATATGCCCCCAATGTCATAACTTATAACCCTTGCCCTGAAGACTGTGGGGGAGAGTCTTGCTCAAAGGTGTAATTTCCTGAACTTTAACTAAGTGGAACAAAATGGCTATTTCAAAATTTTGATTGGATGTGTTTGGGGAAATGGTGGGCGTGGAAGGGTATGTTAGTTGCCTACCAATTACTTTTGGCACTAGCCATTTCAATTTCTAATTGAATGAGCCCTTGTTGAAGTTTCTACGACAATGCGTTCTATAAAACTTTATATGCCCCCAGGGAAAAACTTACAGCCCTTGTCCTGAGGGCTATGAGGGGTTTGCCATCCTCAAACAACTAATTTACAGAACTTAAAACTACGTTGGATAATGTGGCTTCCTCAAAATTTTGATTGGATGTGTTTGGGGGAATGATTGGCGTGGGGGGGGGGGGGGGCTAGTTGCCCTCCAAACTCCTTCGACTATTAAAAAGAGCACTAGCCATTTTAATTTCCAGTTGAATGAGCTATTACTGAAGTTTCTACGACAACGCCTTCTTTCAAAACCTTAGATACCCCCAGGGCATAACTTAAAACCCTTGCCCTGAGGGATGTGGTGGACTGTCCTCCTCAAAAACATATTTTCTGTCTAGAAATCAACTACGTTGAACAAAATAGGTATCTCAAAATTTTGATTAGATGTGTTTGGGGGAATGAAGGACGGGGGGGGAGGGTCTAGTTGCACTAAAATCACTTTCGACTATTAAAAAAGGTACTAGCCCTTTGAATTTCCAATCGAATGAACCTGTTTTGAAGTTTCTATGACAACACCTTCTATAAAAACTTTATATGCCCCCAGGGCACAACTTAGAACCCTTGCCCTGAGGGTTGTTGGGGAGTTTCCTCCTCAAAAACATATTTTCTATCTAGAAATCAACGACGCTGAACAAAATGGCTATCTCAAATTTTTTTTTGGGTTTGGTTTGGGGAATGATGAGGGTGGGGGGGGGGGGGCTAGTTGCCCTCCAATCACTTTCGACTATTAAAAATGGCACTAGCGACACCAATTTCCAATCGAATAACCCCTTTTCGAAGTTTCTACGACGACTCTTTCGATACGAAGTGCCTGGGTGTGGCGAAAAAAAAAACAATGTGCCCACATCGCTCTTTACTTAGGCAGCGCTAGCACGCTGCCTATGATATTGTTCTTTTATTGAAGTTTCTACGACAACGCCTTCTTTAAAAACCTTATATGCCCCCAGGGCATAACTTAAAACCCTTGCCCTGAGGGATGTGTGGGAGTGTCCTCCTCAAAAACATATTTACTATCTGGAAACCAACTACGCTAAACAAAATGCCTATCTAAAAAAAATTTATTGGATATGTTTGGGGGAATGAAGGGCGTGGGGGCTAGTTGCCCTCCAATCACTTTCGACTATTAAAAAGGGTACTAACCCCTTTAATTTCCAATCGAATGAGCGTGTTTTGAAGTTTCTACGACAACATCTTCTATAAGAACCTTATATGCCCCCAGGGCATAACTTAAAACCCTTGCTCTGAGGGTTGTGAGGGAGTGTCCTCCTCAAAAACATATTTTCTATCTGGAAATCAACTACGCTGAACAAAATGACTATCTCAAAATTTTGATTGAATGTTTTTGGGGGAATGATGGGCGTGGGTGGGGGGGGGCTAGTTACCCTCCTATCACTTTTGACTATTAAAAAGGGCACTAGCCCTTTGGATTTCCAATCGAACGAGCCTGTTTTGAACTTTCTACGACAACGCCTTTTATAAAAACCTTATATGCACCCAGGGCATAACTTAAAACCCTTGCCCTGAGGGTAGTGGGGGAGTTTCCTCCTTAAAAACATATTTTCTATCTGGAAATCAACTACGCTGAACAAAACGGCTATCTCAAAATTTTGATTGGATGTATTTGGGGGAATGATTGGCGTGGGGGGGGGGCTGGTTAACCACCAATCACTTTCGACTATCAAAAAGGGTACTAGCCCTTTGAATTTCCAATTGAAGGAGCCTGTTTTGAATTTTCTACGACAACGCCTTCTATAAAAACCTTATATGCCCCCAGGGCATAACTTAAAACCCTTGCCCGTAGGGTTTTGGGGGAGTTTCCTCCTCAAAAACGTATTTTCTATCTAGAAATCAACGACGCTGAACAAAAGGGCTATCTCAAAATTTTGATGGGATGTGTTTGGGAGAATGAGAGGCGGGGAGAGGGATAATTGCCCTCCAATCACTTTCGACTATTAAAAACGGCACTAGCCAATCCGATTTTCTATCGAATGTACCCTTTTCGAAGTTTTTACGACAACACCTTTGATACGAAGTGCCCGGGTCTGGAGAAAAAAAAACACATTGTGTCCACATCGTTCTTTACTTAGGCAGCACTAGCACGCTGCATATGATATGAAAATCTGTGTATGGTAGCCAAAAGAAGCCTGTTCTAGAATCCACTTTCATTTTCTTAAAAAAAAGGTATAGCCTTAGTGGTTGTATTTTTATAAGACTTATTTTGTATTTTGCATGAACCCTTTTGTAAAAACATTTTGCCTTGAAAGATATACAGATAATTCTGTCACATTGTTCTATTTAATTTGGTTGTTTTTTTTTATAAACTATTTTGGACTATGTGAGAACTTTTTATATTATCTTGAGTTATATTGAATTTTGCTGCAACATTTTTGTATTTTGGAAGAATTATTCAGTTTTGTAAGAACTATTTTGCATTTTATAAGACATATTTTATATTTTCTACGGATCATTTTGTATTTTTGTAGCTCTCTTGTATTTTCTAAAATCTATTTATGTTAATTAAGAACATTATTTGGCTTTTGTATGAGATATTTTTTAATTGTAAGAACTATTTTGTATTTTATATTAACTATTTTTGTTTTGTAAGAACTATTTTGGATGTTGTTAGATCTCTCATATATTTTGTAAGAGCTAGATCTACTTTTGTAAGTACTATTTGTATTTCTAACTATCATTTTGCATTTTTTAACTATTTTGTATTTTTTAAGAACTATTCTATTTTCATTAAGAGCATTATTTGGATTTTGTATGAGGTATTTTGTAATTATAAGAACTATTTTGTATTTTATAACTATTATTTTTGATCTGTAAGAACTATTTTGGATGTTGTTAGATCTTTTATATATTCTGTAAGAGCTAGATCTACTTTTGTAAGTACTGTTTGTATTTATATGAAATTTTGTTTGTTTTGTGAAAGCCATTATGTATTTTGTATTTGTAGACTAACCTTATGTTAATTACGTTCATTTGAAATCTATGTAGAAGAGAACACGAAGGAAAGAGCGCAAACCTAACAGATTAAGCCAACTGCCAGACTTTAAAATAAAGGAAACAGGCATTTCGAGTGCGTGCACTTTCCACAAACCAATCAAATTATGTATTTTGTCTTGAATTGTATGTGAATGTTTTATTTTGTATTTTGTACAATATATTCTGAATGTGAAAAAATGTATTTTTATAAGATTTATTTTGTATGAACACTTTTGTAAAAACATTTGTGTTTTTTAAAAAGTATCTTATATGTTAGAAGTATTTTATATGTTTTAAAGGCCTTTTTTGATTTTTAAGAATTATTTTGTATTTTGTAAGAACACAACCATGCATTCCCATCAATCATCAATGAAAGTCAAGTAGTCAGTATTATAGATATGACAACATTATCTGTATACCTTTCAAGGTAAATCAACTACAACGTTTAAGGTGCAAATATTAATAAGAATTGCTGCTAACAATAATAATTTTTATTACTACTAAATGGTGTTTTGATGTATGCTTAGTGGATGATACCATGAACGCCCATAAGCTGAATTTCAGGAGGGGGGGACTTACCTGGTCTAAGCATAACTTCCAATGCTGTATAATAGAAATCTCAAAACAAAAAGATAAAATATAAGGCAGTATCATTCAGCCAGGGGGGGGGGAGTGCTGGAGCCCCCTCTGCCCCCCTATGGGCGCCCATGGATAATACCCAATGCTTTTTTAGTGACCAGGACTTTTAATACACATTCAAAAATCTTACTGCTAAAAGGCTAAAAATATTTTGGTCTATATTACGGATCCGCCATTAAAAATATCTAAAAAAGTTCGAACACTGAAATGTCTTATTAAAATTACACTGATTGTAACGTGTTTTATTTAAATTATTTCAGAAATAAACTTGCCCCTTGAAGTTACTTCATATGGGAAAACGTGGGCTCTGGGAAAGTTAGCGGAAGATAATCAATACTTTTTCAAAATGTATATATATATTAAATTTGAGTAAATATAATTAACAAAAATCAAAGAAAGGATTAGTGGCTATAGTAGACAACTAGTAATTTGGCTACTAGTTTCTCACTTGCTTGCACTATTTACAAGTAATATTTGACTAATCAACGAGTAAAAGAAACTGCCGAAACCTCTAAAAAAAAACAAAGTACCTAGATCTCTACCTCTTGGATGGTATGGAAAAGAGTTGTTTTAAAAATATTATACACAATATATGTGAATTTCATAAATGTAAACGACGGGCTCTAAAGGAGGCTCAGTGGACCATGCCACATATTTTTTTTAAAAATATACATTCATTAAATTTGGCTTAGTAAGAATTTGTTTTATTTAATTTTCATTAAAAACAATTTTTGAAATTTTCAATAATTTTTTTAATGAAAAGTAATCAGAGGATTAGTGGCTAATGGCGATATCTCTATACAAAAAACGCGCCTTGACCTCTACCTCCTGGGTGGTGTGGAAAAAAGGTCGTTTGAAAAAATGATTTTCTTTGAAATTTTATTTAGTTTGAAGAAACATTGCCAAAAAAAAGGCTGAAAAAGAGAACAAGGATGCTGTCTAGAAAAGAGAAGCGAATCGGGAAACGCTGAAACCAATCAGGAATCAAGTTGCACTATACTTATTCCTTTTAAAGACATAAGAAGAAACCGAAGACGACGGTGACGGCAACGTTCTTCTGTTCCAAAGACACAATCGCGATGAAATTTCCTACGTTGCCGCATTATCCAGCAAATTATTGTCTGTTCCTGAAACTAGTGTGGCCGCAGAAAGACTATTTTTGGTGGTAGGCCTGATAGTGACTATGATAGTGACTTAGAAAAGAAATGGCCTCAGTCCAAACAGAGTGTACAAGTTAATTTTCATTCACGATAACTATAGCCACATCCCGCAGTTCTAATATATTTCTGAAGGTTGCCTGAAGGAGTTTTTTTTTTTCGACGCACTAATATTCAAAGATAAATGATGAATTGTGTTATACGGTATTCGAAGTTTTGTATACAATAATTTTCGAGGAATAAAAATAATGCTAATTTGATTATTAATTCTGTTAGAAAAACATAGCTCTTAGATATTTCAACTATTCTGCAAGGATTCTGAAATACTACAGCCATTTCGTTTTTACCAGATTTCTACTTCTCTTGATGAAAAATGAATGAGACCAGCGTCCATCCAGCGACTCGCAAAGTTTCTACCTCATGAATAGGTAGAATATCTTGTAAATAAAAATTGGATTTGAGGAAGACTAAAATCTATTCTATAAATTATATACAACAACTTTTATATAAACAATATATGCCCCCAGGGCATAACTTACAACCCTTGCACTGAGGGCTCTGAGGGGATTATCATCCTAAAAGACCTAATTTCCAGAATTTTCAACTACGTTGATTAATATGGATATCTCACAATTTTTATTGGATGTGTTTTGGAAAATGGTGGGCATTAGAGGGGCGTTAGTCGCTATCTAATCACTTTCAACTATGAGAAAAGCCAGTAGCCTTTTCAATTTCCAATTGAATGAGCCCTTTAAAGTTTATACCACAACATTTTCAATAAAAACAGTATATGCCCCCAGGGCATAACTTGAAACCCTTGCACTGAGGGCTCTGTGGGGGTTATTTTCCTACAAGAAAAAATTTTCCGAACTTTCAGCTGAGTTAAATAAAATGAATATCTCAAAATTTTAATTCGATGTGTTTGGGAAAATGGTTGGCGTGAGAGAGGCGTTAGTCACTATCCAATCACTTTCAACTATTAAAAAAGGCACTAGCCCTTTCAATTTCCAATTCAATGAGCCCTTTTGAAGTTTCTACGACAATGCTTTCAATAAAAACTTTATATGCCTCCAGGACATAACTTACAACCCTTGCCCTGAGGGTTGTGGGGGGAGGGGTTGTCACGCTTTAAGACCTAATTTCCAAAACTTTCAACTACGTTGAATAAAATGGCTATCTAAAAATGTTGATTGGATGTGTTTGGGGAAAAGGTGGGCGTGAGAGAGGGGTTAGATGCCCTCAAATCACTTTCGACTATTTAAAAGAGTAGCCTACTAGTCCTTTGAATTTCAAGTCGAATGAGCCCTTTTTCAAATTTCTACGACAAAGATTTCAATAAAAACCTTTATGCCTCCAGGGCATAACTTATAATCCTTGCCCTGAGGGTTGTGTTGGAGTGTCCTCCTGAAAAATATGTTTTCTATCTGGAAATTAACTACCCTGAACGAAATGGCTATCTCAAAATTTTTATTGGATGTGTTTGGGGAATGATGGGTGTGTGTGGGGGGGGGGGGAGGGGCTAGTTGCCCTCCAATCACTTGCGACTATTTAAAAAGGGCACTAGCCATTTGAATTTCCAGTCGAATGAGCTTTTATTGAAGTTTCTACGACAACGCCTTCTTTAAAAACCTTATATACATCAGGGCAAAACTTAAAACCCTTGTCCTGAGGGATGTGGGGGAGTGTCTTCCTCAAAAACACATTTTCCAACTGGTAATCAACTACGCTGAACAAAATGGCTATCTCAAAATTTTGATTGGATATGTTTGTGGGAATGATGGGCGCGGGGGGGGGGGGCTAGTTTCCCTCCAATCACTTTCGACTATTAAAAAGGGTACTAGCCCTTTTAATTTCCAATAGAATGTGCCTGTTTTGAAGTTTTTGCTACAACGTAATCTATAAAAACCTCATATGCCCAAGGGCATAACTTAAAACCCTTGCTCTGAGGGTTGTTGGGGAGTGTCCTTTTTAAAAACATATTTTCTATCAGTAAATCAACTGCGCTGAACAAAATGGCTATCTCAAAATTTTGAGTGGATGTGTTTGGGGGAATGATGGGCGGGGAGGAGCGGCTAGGTGCCCTCCAATCACTTTCTACTATTTGAAAGGGCACTAGCCCTTTGAATTTCCAATCGAATGAGCCTGTTTTGAAGTTTCTACGACAACGCCCTCTATAAAAACCTTATATGCCCCCAGGGCATACCTTAAAACCCTTGCCCTGAGGGTTGTGGGGGAGTGTCCTCCTCAAAAATATATTTTCTATCTGAATATCAACTACGCTCAACGAAATGGCTATCTCATAATTTTGATTGGTTGGGTTTGGGGGAATGATGGGCGTGGGGGGGGCTAGTTGCCCTCCAATCACTTTCGACTATTAAAAACGGCACTAGCCCTTTGAATTTCCAATTGAATGAGCCTGTTTTGAAGTTTCTACGACAACGCCTTCTATAAAAACCTTTATGCCCCTAGGGCATAACTTAAAACCCTTGCCCTGAGGGTTGTGGGGCAGTGTCCTCCTAAAAAACATATTTTCTATGCGGAAATCAACTACGCTCAACAAAATGACTATCTCAAAATTTTGATTGGATGTGTTTGGGGGAATGATGGGTGTGGAGGGGGGCTAGTTGCCCTCCAATCACTTTCGACTATTAAAAAGGGCACTATCCACTCCAATTTCCAATCGAATGAGCCCTTTTCGAAGTTTCTATGACAACTCCTTCGATACGAAGTGCCCGGGTGGAGAAAAAACACATTGTGCCCACATCGTTCTTTACTTAGGCAGCGCTAGCGCGCTGCTATGATGGGTTAGATATTACAGTTTTTAATGTCAAAATTACTTTTAGCTGATCTTGGAAGCACAAAAAAATATTCCTTGTAATCATGATAAAAAAAATCTAAATGTACTTGCATGTTTTTTCAACTCAGAGAAAGATTTTACGTTGCATAGACTTTCAGTTTAGTACCTCCGAAGGGTCTTAAACGATTCTTAAAATGTATACAGATGACTCGTCTATCACTTATATTTTGAATTAAACATATTGTTAACTTCTAAGAACCATGAATTACATTAATAAAATGTCAGAAACTGTAAAGGACAGTTAGGGATGGTTTGAAGGAACAAGCCCAGGGGGGGGGGTGAGATTCTATCATTTAAAAGACTCTTAGATCACATTGTACAACTCTTGAAAATTCATTATAATTAATCTTCCATCATTTATACTTATCTACGGAGACGAACAAGAAGCTAAAGCGGAATACATCATGGGTAACTAAGGACAGCTATGTTTGTTTTTGTCTGTTCTTCAAAGTAAACCACCGCTGGACAACCTTATTCAAGTCAATGGCAATAGCGATGGCAATAGTCTTTCTCATTTGCCAACAACATGAGGGAATCTAGTCAAGAATCAACCACGGCAGTTCTCAGCAAATTCTTAACAAACTTGGGCTTGCTAAATGTTCTTTCGGCCGCAGCAACTGCAACAGGTGCAGTCGTAGCCAGTTTGTAAGGGCGATTAGCTTGATTAAGCTGGTGTTGCCGGCAATCTCCTTCACCTAGAACCTCTCTGAAGCAAGTAGTGTCGTGACAAAACTGAGACAGAACCTCAAGTTCTTCTTAAAAAGCAGTAGAATCTGGAGATCTTCCTTGGAGGTCTTTCTTTTTTTGAAGAGACTGAGGTTAGGATGAAAATGACTGAAAGTTGACAAAGCCATCCCTGAGATTATTTTCCATCATTATAGTCAATCATTCAAGAAGGATTCTAAAACGTTGTCTATATCACTGATATATTAAGATCTTGGCTTGACTCTGAGCTCGGCTTTGAAATTGAGATGGTCCAAGTCGCCGACGATTATGTCGGACAAAATCTGCCTCTGGATCGACTTCTCTCACTCTGGCAAACCCTTTTGCACTGTCAGTGGAATTGTTCAGTTCATCCTTCGATATTCTTTTGAAAAGATTCTTCATAGCTTCAACAGTCTCGATTGTGTCAATATAGTAGCAATAATAGTAATAGAAATTTATTATAAAAAAAATGTATTGATCTAATGATGTTGATCTCCTTTTTTTCATGTTTTTCTGTTGTTACCCTGATCTTGTACATGATTTTTTTCAGATAGACGAGGTAGGCGATAATTTTCAATTTTAGAATCCTTTTAAGAAGGCCGCTAGCTTGTGCCTTCGTCTTCGCATCGGTGTTATTTATCTGTTTTGTTTCGTAAATCGCTCAAGCTATTGCTTCAAGCTAAGTAACTACTGCTTGTACGGTTTCAGCTATTACAATTCACCGAGTCCATGATAAGTTTCGGAGATTAAGGTTGTTTTCAATCGAAGAGAGTTTTTCTTTAAAAGTGACAAAATGATTTGTAGATGAAGAGAAGAATACTTATATTTCGTCCAGGATTTTGAAAAACTCGACTATTCAAAAATATGGATTGCCAACACCTTTTATAACAATGTTTAGTCTGTGGGCCAGTCAGGGAATATCAGGCACACGGCGATAAGAACTTCCGATATTTCTTGCTGGGCTCCATGAAATTGGCCAGACATCGCACTTGCATAGTCATACGACGAAAAAGCTAGTTTATCCAAAGGAATTCCTCTCCTTGACAGTGTTACTATTATTCTTTCTACCATATTCTGCCAGATTTTGTCATTAGCCTCGCTAACATCAAATATTCTCGTTCTAGGTGTCACTTCTGAGCTGGTATTTCGAATTAATCCCTCAAGCTTATCAGTATAACAAAAATTTGGTATTTTATTGCAGAATATAATTCTGAATCGAAGACTTCGTCGATGATTTTTCCATTCTTTAAGTAGATACTTAAAGAAAGTCAATGAACTCGTTCTAAGAAATTGTGGGTAAATAGGTAAATTTATACGGTCTTTAAAGGGTATCAAGAGCTAGATGTTCAATATTTTGAACTAAGTTGCCGTTTTTTACTTCAGTTATTCAGTTATGCTAAAGCCAATGCCTTGTCTTACTAGGGTCCCTGTAGCGTCAAATTTTTTTTTCAAAATTTGTCTGTTTGACTCTTCACCTTTTGCTTGCTGCAAAACTTTTGTTCGAGTGCTATTATCAAGTAAAAAATCCACATGACTGCTGTTATTGACGAAGTGACAAAAATAGGACAAAGCTGCTTTTTGTGACTTGGAGGTGAAATGTCTGCCAGTTTTCCTTGCTTCGCTTTTACTTTGCTGTTCATTTTGTGCCATTACCGCAGACCGGCTTCCATCCAAGCCTTTTGAATTGGTCGGTCCTGGGATCATCAGAGAAAACGAAATACTGGAAGCAGAAGGCAGCATCTTTCTCGACATTGCATTCTTAGAACAAGTAATCCTTATATCATCCCGAATGAAAACGCCACTGTTTCTTTTTTATATTGAAGGATCAACTAGGAATGCACTCAACATTCGTTGATTAGGACCACATGAAATAAAGAACTCTCTTTGGTTTTCGCTAGAGATAGGCCTACTTATTCCTGGTCCCTTGTTAACTATACTCTCGAAATCGTTACGGCAACTTTCGACAACAACTCCACTAATATTTGAAACATTAAGAAATTCTTCAATGAAATCAACTGATATTTCTTTAAATAGCTCAAACACAGAATAGTCCAGACAAATTAGAGTTTAACCCCAAACAAATTGCAGCCGAAATGATTTTTACACACTGTTTTATAGAAAAAAAGCTGAAGAACATATCCGAAGTTGCACATTCTAGGTAGACTCAAAACTATTTTTTTTTTCGTATGGTGTCAGTTTTCTTACTATCCTAACAAAAAAAAAAAAAAAAAATCAAGTTCTGGTAATTGTCCGTTTTTCTTGAACTGAATAATAATTCCAGTATAAAAAGACGAGACGAGTATAAGAATGAAGTCAAATTTGGTGTGCTCTATGTAATTGTACTGGCATGGTAATAAATTGAAAGGGAGTAGTCAATCCGAACTTGGCCCAGTTGAAAACAGGAACGGGGCCACAATTAGCGATAAGGAAAGAATTAAAGAGAGATGGACAGAACATTTTCGGAATTTCCTAAACCGATATAGAGTTGCAGGAAAAGATATACAGGAAATGAAAAAGTTTGTAATACCTTGGATGTGAAGGAAGATTTGTTTTGTGATGAAGAATTAGTGACAGTACTAAAAGGATTAGAAAATAATAAGGCTCCAGGTACTGATAGGGTAGTAAATGAGTTTCTTAAATATGGTGGCTATGAGGTTAGAAATAAGTTACTGAAGATTATGAATATGATTCTTGAAAAAGGGGAAGTATTAAATGATTTTAAGAAAACCTTAATTAAGCCACTTTATAAGACAGGTGATAAAAGTGAGTGTGATAATTATTGCGGCATTAGTCTGGTCTCTACACGTGGCAAATTACTTAGTAATATGATTCTTTTAGACTGAGAGATACCATAGACAAAGTTTTAAGAGAAGAAGAACAGTGCGGTTTTAGAAAAGGTACGGGATGTGTCGACCAAATTTTCACTCTTAGGTTAATAGTTGAGAAGTGTGCCTGAGTTGTCAAACACCTTTGGTCCTCAATTTTATAGATTATGAGCAAGCGTTCGATTATGTTGATAGAACAACTTTAGTAAAAATTATATGTTGTAGGGTATAACATACAAATACATTAAAGTCATTAGTGCTATGTCCGAGAATAACACTGCTGCGGTTAATGTAGGAAATCAGGTTAGCAGCTGGTATTGTATTAAATCAGGAGTTAAGAAGGGATGTGTTCTATCCCCCTTTATATGCATTATTTTGATGGACTTTGTATTAAGGAGCATAGGAAAGGCGATGGGACACCTCAAAATCAAATGGGGAGGAAAAAGTCTCCTGGCCTTAGATTATGCTGATGATTTAAGCATCCTAGATTAAACTTTGAGAAAAATGAATGAATTTTTAGAGGTTTTGCGGGTTCAGGGTGCTAAAATAGGTTTGAACATTAATGTTAAGATGACTAAGTCACTAAGGCTAGGAATAACTGAAGAGGAAAAGGTGACGCTGGGTAATAAAAGATTGATCAGGTGAGCAGCTTCAATTACCTTGGTAGTATTATTAGTAAAGATGTGAAGATGGAAGCACTGAAGATGTTAAAAGTAGAATAGACAAGGCTCAGGGTGTTTTTCACAGTTAAAAAAAGTTTGGAAAAATAAGAAGATAAGTCTGCAAACCAAAATTAGAATATAAGAGCTTCAGTGATGACAGTCGTCAAATGTGGCTCTGAAGCATGGGCACTCTGAAAAGTGGATGAATATTTGCTAGTTGTTTTTCCAGAAAAATTGCTTAAGGATTGTTCTGGGTACCTGGATGACTGACCATATATCAAACAATAGCTGTACGAAAAATGTGGTTGAATACCACTCTCTAGGGCTATAATGAAAGAAAGGTTGAGGTGGCTAGGGCACGTAGTGTGGATGAGGGATGGCAGATTACCGAAGATTGTTCTTTTCGGCTAACCGTGTATTGCTAAACGGAAAGCAGTTCGTCCTATTCTGGTTTGGAAGGGCCTATTAAAGAAAGATTTAGAGGAAATGAGAATATCCCGGGAGGGTGCAAAAAGGAAGGTTTTGAATAGATTGGGATGGAGGAGGAACGTGCGTAGCTGTGTTGGCCTCAGGTGGCTTGGTGCTGCGATGAGTTGTTAGTAAAAGTAGCAGCAATATAAGATGTGTACGCTTCTCGTCGTCGTGACCTCCTTTTTTATCAGACCCTCTTTCGGGGCCTAAACTTCGGTTTCTGTCGGTTTTGAGATCTAATAACTAGTTAAACTGAATAAAAAGTGAATAAAAAGTCGGCCTAAAAAAAGTGATTGCAAGAAGCTCATTAAAACATACAAATTATAGAAAAGGGAAATCATCTGTGAAACTAGTTTTCAGTGGCCAACATTTAAAATTCATCTTAGAGTAAATTATTATCAACACACTGACTAGTCTTGACAACTGATAAAATTATCGAATCATTTTCATGAATATTTGAAAGACATAACCAAACTTCGAGCAGTATTCACAGCTTATTCTTTCGATTCAGATATCTAAAGTTCGACGTTCTCCTTATCGTTATAGCTTTCGATTCTTTGAGAGTTAGTACATGCTGTCTAAGCTTAGCTTGCACGCTGCAGTGGAAGCTAAGCCGTTTTTAAAGCACCTACATCTCGCTGAGCTACATTTCAGTTGACAGGAGCACTTTGCGATTTTCAGGACCAGATGAGGGGCTCCTGGGACGTTAGTAGTAACTTGACACAAGGAGTCATCTTTATTTTTTCAACCTGATTCCTTGGCATTAAGTCCATAATCAGGATCTCCACTCTATTCCTGAACTTGGTAGAAAACCCTGTAACTGTGGAATCTAGCCGCATCAGAAGTTGGTGCTAACTGTTCTGGGTGGACGAACGTGCTAGCAGTAGTCACCTTCTTTTTAAAAACTTTCTTGCGAAGTTCGTTCAGAATTCCCCTTTTTGATGAGCTATATTTCATGAACAGAGCGTCTTCTCCAGCAATCCTTACTTCCTCCTTTGAAGCTTACTTCAGCATGAAAACTGCGGCTGATGTACGATAATCGGCATCTGCCATTAGCTTTTTCAGAGCAAAGCCTTTTCCCACATTGTGGTTCCATCAAGTAGAGTCACAGCGTAAGATAGTTTGAGCAAAAGGAATCAGATGGCCTGTCCCTTGGGCCAGATACTCTTACAATTGGTGAATATCCCATATTCAGGGAGCTTTGTTCGAATTTGGCTCAGGTGCAAAGAATAGTTTCTTGCTTAATAGGTTACCATGATAACACAATAGAACCAAATTATCAGTATCATCTCCAATGAAGGCAGTGTCGTAATACCGGAAAGAATCAACAGCAGCTTGCACAATTGGGACATCTGCATCACCTGGTGCCTGGACTACGACGAAGCCCTTAGATCGGACATAATGGAACACACATTTGAAAATATATGAAAAGGAACACACGTTTGAAAATATGTGCTTATTTGATTAAAGCAGAAACCAATCTTTAGTTTAAAGAGAAGTAGTTTCAAGGGTACCGGCATATTTCATATTTAAGGTAATGTATCTCCAAGTTTTACTGTCTGTATTTACTTTTAGATAAAATATAATTGACTTCTATTTAATATATATTATAGACACAAGTCCTTTTTTATAACTCGCAGGGCCTTGGTTACGCTTGCCCAAAGAATTCTTCAAGGATCTTTACATCGGCCAACGCTTTTTCTCGTTTATTTTAACAACCATGGTTTACTCGTTAAGTGTTTTGCTATTAATAAATACAATCAGAAAAACTTTAGTCTTTGTCCCACTTGAAAGAAAAAAGGCAAATCCTTTTGCCCTATTTTATAGTTTATTATATTCTTTGATTAACAAGTCAGCTTTTGTGTCTTTGTTTCTTTTTTAAGCTCTTTATCATAAAATAACTCTATGTGTGCATTCCCAATTTTAAGTGTATGGTGTTTTTTGGGTCCAAATTTGGAAAAAAAAAAACCAAGAATGCGTAAAATGTCACTAATATGTCATTAAATCTAACCGGTATTATTCCTGTTGTCATCACAGTAAAAAATTTGACATATCCATTATGTTCACCATAGTTGAAAGACCCAGTGACTATATCTCTGGAGATGTGAATGACCCCTCCCCCGCAGAGCCCCCGGGGCAAGGGCTGTAAGTTTTGCAATTCACCCCTTGTTTACATATAGTATTTGTTATTAAGAAAGCAGGGGCATGTTGACCCTTAGTGTTCAAAAAGACAAACGGCGTCCAGATGAACCTTTCAGAGGATTTTGAGGGGGTGTTGAATTTGGAGGTTTCAGGGAATGCTTAAAGGGGAAGACCATTTGAACAAAAGGCAATATAAACACGCTACTACTAATACTGCTGCCACTACTACTTCTACTACTACTACTACTTCTACTACTAATACTACTACTACTACTACCACTTTTACAACCACTGCAGCTGTTACTACTGCTACTACTACTACTACTACTACTACTACTACTACTACTACTATTACTGCTACTACTACTACTGCTACTACTGCTACCATTACTGCTACTACTGCTACTACTACTACTGTTATGATTACGAATACTGCTCTAACTACTACTTCTGTTGTAACTACTACTAAGACTAAGGGTATTAAGAGGAAAATTTCAGGAAATAATGAGGAAGAAGTTGAACTAAACTAAAACACACAAAGAACATACAGGTTATCAAACTGATATATCGGGAATATCATAGCAACGGCTTATTGTATTGGGCTGAAACTTTCAGGGCTTTATTAGGGGGATACTCCAACAACCAAAACGCAGTATGTGTATACTGCTACTGCAACTAGTACCAGTGCTACTACTTTTCGTGCTATTACCATTCCTACAACTAGTAATACTAGTGCTTCTGCTACAAACCAAACCTGTAGTCTTTTACAGCTTGGTTTAGATACGTACTACATGGTCATCTTCAACGCTCTTGTGACCACGTAGGAATTCAGTTATTTAATTGTTGTATATAAAGGAATATATTTTTCTAAAATATATTCCACACCGATACAAATTTCTTGCCTAGGTTATTTTATTAGAAAGATATTTATTATATTGCTTAGTTAAAGAAAATCTAGGAAAAAACTACCTATTCCGTTTGAACGGCTGTCATCGGAACTCTTCAAACGGCCATGACACTGGTATTTTTCCCATGCTCAGTCTATACATCCTAACTAAGTGGTTTTTTTCTTAGTTGACAAAATCTAAATTCTGTCGAGTTAATCCTCCTTTCCCCACTATGTGTTTGAAAATGCTTTACGCTTCTTAATGACATTACTTGTTTTTGTGCGATTCCCTGGTGACAAGGGACAAGGAAAATTTAATTTTGCCGTGACCGAACTTCTTTTCACTTAGGACCAATATACACCACAAAGCCTTAGAGGAAATAGCCTTCACAGTTAAGGTCTAAATTGTTTTTTACGATAAAGGCACTACCGTTGTTAATTTCTCTTCTTGGAAAACTTACTTTAATAAATATATATATAAAAAGAGAGAAAGGAGGGAATTTTATATTTATAAGGACGTTCTTATTGTATTTTAGATTCCTTATTCACTGTCCTCAGGAGTGGCTAAAATGGGAGGAAGGGGCTGGGGGGGGTGAAAATCCCCCCTGTTTCTTGAAATGTCTATAAGTCGTTCATTTTTACTGACTTCACTGAGATCCCAGATGCTCAATTCGGAGACAGTCTAAGTAGTATTCCCTTCTCCTGGAAAGACTTTTGCATTTTCAAACTTCTCGGCAAAGGAAAGACTCATTTTTCTTAGAAAATAAAAAAATACCGAGATAGCCAATCGAATTGAAATTATCGAAAATCATACAATGAGCTTCCTAGTTTAGGATGCATCAATTCCGTGCGTTGATCCATTCTTTCTCAAAGATGTACCATCCCCTTCAATTTACTAGGTTTCTAGGTTGCACCGTCCCTGATATTTTCTAGGTATTTTTTCTTATTTGTGTCTACTACACTGAGTTTTGTGCGATTTCATTAAAAACACACACACATCCAAAAAGCTCAAAAATACATCCCAAAAGCTCAATTCTGAAATTTTGACAAAACTCAATTCTCTGTAGTAGTTGTGTTTTGTTTTTGTGAAAGCGTTCTGAGGTTTATGGTAAATTGTTTTGTTTTTTGGAATTCTTTGGTTATCCCTCCTCCATATCATGCTGTTGCATTTGGAGGGGATGCGTTTATGCCAAGATTTCTGTCAATAATTGATATTAAACGTACTAAATAGATTGTAGATACCCAAATCGCTTATAAAAAGAATAGAATCGCTTTATTTTATTATTAATTTTAATTTTCTAATTCTGTTTTTCAATAGAGTCGTTTAAATTAAACCAGGTTTTAAGTGATTGGACCAGTAGCAACTCATGCCTTAAAAACCTACTTATGCTCGCGTATGATTTGTCTTGTCCGGTTGTTCAGATCTAGCCCCTACTTTTTGCGAAGTCATTTAATTCATTTATTTTGGCCTTATCCAGTTCCCAGGCGCTCAATTCAGTCAGAGACAGTCTACGTTGTATTTTCCTTCCTCTGAAAAGACTTTACGATTTTAATACTTCTTAATAGAGAAATGGTTGATTTTAGCATTGCTTAGCTTTGGTCGTAGATACCGAAAACCGGATTTTGCATGAAAATAGAATAGAGTCGTTTTATTTTTTCGTTTTATTCTTCTTTTTAATAATTTAGGATTTAAATAGAGTCGTTTAGATTAAACCAGGTTTAAAGGGACTGGACTAGTAGCCTAGTAATTGGCCTTAAAAATCTGTTAATGCTCGCATATGATTTCTTTCTTTCTAGTGGTTCAGTAGTTTGGAAAAATTCAACTGTATCATGACAAGATAATATGAAAAATCCAAAAGCAAGAGACAAGGTTATGTGCATGGATTGTCGGTCAAACTTTGACTACGAGTGGAAAAGAAGGCAAGGAGTTTCTAAGCACAATGGAAAAGTAATTAGAATTCAAAGAAAAGGAGCCTACGAGACCCTTTCAAAGCAAGTGTACACAGGAAAGTGAAAAAAAAAACTTGATTACAGTACGAGGTTGAGACAGATACAACGTTTGACAAAGACGAGCAAGACTTAGCTGTGTACCCAAAAATTTTTCCCTAGGACAGAAGTGCTTTTGAACCCGCTGGGATAGCTCATTCAAGTCGGGAGGTAAGTTTTCGCCTGGGACGAAAGTAACGAACAGTGTTAAAACTTCTAACGAACAAAAATTTGATCAGAAATTATTTCAAATGTGTGTCCCTGGCTCTTTACGATAATTTTGATGTCACGCCATGCAGATTATGAGAAGGAGTCAAATATTGGGCAAGACGTTTCCAATCAAAGACCCAAAAAGGTATTTTTGTATGTTTTACAATCTCGAATACATTATATCATCAGTTAATGGTACCAATAACATTGTTAAGACTGTCCGGAAACACTTTATGTTGAATGTGATATCTTGGTGGAAATACAATCTATATTATCTTCTAGTACAGGCAAACTAGCCAAAAATATGAGTCGATCCCAAACAAATTGTAACAGAAATGATTTTCATACCATGTTGTGGAGGAAAAAAGCTCAACAACATATCAAAAGTTTTACATTCTAGGTTGACGCAAAACTAGTTTTTTTTGCTTTTTGTGTAAATTTTTTCAGTTTTTTTCTACAAAACATGAACTGTCGTTAAATGTTCGTTTTTCTGTATATGAAGTATCGTCCCGTTGTAAAATGAAGAGATGAACCCGAAAATGGAAACCAGTTTGATGTACAATGTACCAGAAAAAAGTTTCATAATCATCAATAATTGTTTTTTACCCTTCGCATCGTTGTGATCTCTTTTTCATCCTTAAATAAAAAAAAGCAAGTTTTTTTAAACTGAAAGTAAGGAGCGACATTAAAACTTAAAACGAACAGAAATTATTCCGTAAATGAAAGGGGCTCTCCCCTACTCAACGCCTCACTCTTTACGCTAAAGTCTTATATTATTTTTAAAAATAAGGTTCTGAGACAGAGTCAAACTTTAGCGAAAAAGACCGAAGCGTTGAGGAGGAGACAGCCCCTTTCATATGCAGAATCATTTCAGTTCGTTTTAAGTTTTAATGTCACTCATTACTTTCAGTTTGAAAAACTTGTTGTTTTTTATTTAATTTCTGATCGTTTTTGAATCAATGCAGCTTTGATTTTGGCTCACAGTATATGAATAATTGAAACAAAATTTGCATTTTAATTTTACTTTTTTTTGGCTAAATGGCTTTCTCGAAATTTTGTTCTGACTTAACTTACGAATTAACTTACGTAACGAACTCGTATATTCGTATATTTGTATTACGTATATTAGGGAGTTCGCCCCCTAGTCAATACCTTGCTTTTTACGCTAAAGTTAAAATTTTGTTCTGATTCTTTAACCTCCTGAGACCTGACCATAGAAATACTTTTCCGATTATGTTCATTTCTTTGCAGTTGACTGAAAAAAAAAATCATTTTGACCATTGATCGACAGGTGTGGACATTGGGTCTCTGTCGAGCTAAAAATATATTAAAAATCTGCTTCGTCTATTAAAAAACATTTTTCAAAATGTTAAAAACAAAACATTACTCTTCATGAAATTTCTTGAAGCAGTTGCTGTCTCGTGTCAAGCAGAGAATGCTTTTACACTGCGAGCAAATCCATCTTGACCTTGGGAGCATCCAGGCCTTCTGCACCGGGCTGCGTTTGCTAAGTCACAAAATTCTGGTAGATGCAGTGCAGCTCTGGCATGTGGTGGAGGGATTGGCCTCTTTTTCAAGCTCAAAACACGGTGCTGAGTTTCACCCAAGAGTTCTTTGTTGTTATTTTCTTGACCTCATGACTCCGAGCTTCCAGAATTGAGCAGACACTCGGCCACGTTGAAACGAAGGTCAATGACCTGTTCGAGGTCACCAGAAACTTCTGGGCTATGGCCCTTCAGCTCATGAAATGCATTGTATCACTTGATACAATGATCAATCAATCAATGATCAAATCAGTATCACTTGAGAGTTCGTCGTGTAAACACCTTGTTTTTGGATACTAATCTTTTAAATAAAGTAAGATTTCAACCTGTGTGTTTCCCTACAGACATTTATAATCGGATTATTTATTCTCTGGCTATTGACATTTTTTACTGAATATAAAATTCCCTTGAGATTTAGTGACTTAATAAGTACAGAGACTCAGACAGAAACATTTAATTACCCTAGAGGATTGTATTCTTTATGGACAGCAGCGGTATGGCCGAAATGAATTCTAGATTTAGCTGCGTTGCCAGAGCTTGATTGTTGCGCTGTGGAAAGTGCGCCCGAATTTTTAGAGCAGTGTTGCCACCTACTGTACTGACTGAATATAAGCCAAAATTCTAAAGTAGTTTCCGAAACAGAATATTGATTGATAACATATACTAGACAACAAGCAGAAGAGGGGAGGGTTCCTGCCGCAAGCGCCGTATGTACCTGCCGGTATTTAGTTACCCTTAAATTGCGGGGAATTGGTGAGTGGGTCCCGACACTTCCCTTGTTCCTAGTATTGTGTGGACGGAGGCATTTGAAGTCTCAGAGGCGTTTGTCTGTGCAAACAAAGCAGAATTCGTCAGTCGTGCGCGCAAAATACCAAGCTGCTGTGCATAGAGCTTGTTACGTCAAGATGTTTGAACAGAGTGAGAATTTGCATTATTCGCCCGTGTTGAATTTCGTTCAGCGAAACAAGGAAGAGGGAATAGATGATGAGACTATCAAAGGATTTGGAGCGGAGTTTTTTGATTGCGAAGTGATTGTGATCGCAAAGAAATGGCTGGGCTTGAAGCTGGATCCTGATGCGCCATTTCAGAAGCGAACCGGAACGAAGGCACCATCTAGTCACCTTGGTGATATCTTGGAAATGCTGAGAAAAGGTGATTCAGATTGTTTTACAATTCCGACTTTCGTCATTCGAAGCCCTTCGGAAGTGCCAGTTATCCCGGCTTCGGCTTACTCGGCTTTGCTCTCGAAAGTCAATGAACTGAACTTGCATCTAAAAACTATATCCAATCAGTTCGAGTCTTATTCAGCCAATTTTCCACCGCTACCCCAGCCTGGGGATGCTGCTTCTTCACTATCGAGTAGCCATGCTACAGTGATTGTTTCAAACCTTCCGCAAACAGTTTGCAACCCCAAAAGTCGAAAGGAATTCTTAGACCAATTGTCAGGTCACGAGTCAGTTTCCAGTGTCCGCCCACGAGGTGACAAGTTGTATGTCAACATTGAGAAATCTGTTATTTCGGATTTCTGCAATTCGATTAGTGCAGCCGCATCGGGTGCTACCACTAAAACTGTGCTTAAGCGTCACCTTGGGATTGCTAGAGGTATCCCTGAGGATTTTGACATTGCTGGACTAAATTCGTACCCTGGTGTGACTGAAGCCACTCGTTTCGGCTCTTCACAAACAATTAAGCTAGAGTTCTCGGATACATTCGCAAAAGGCAATGCCATCAAGAACGGCCTGAAAATAGGTTACGAAATATTCCGTGTGTACGATTTCATCAGTGTACCCCGTTGCTGCTTCAAATGCCGATCCCCAGATCACATGATGAAGGATTGCACCAGTCCTGTTGATAAATGTGCTCGTTGTGCCGGAAATCATACTGCCACTAAGGAAACGCCTTGCCAAAATAGCCCCAAATGTGCAAACTGCAACGGTGATCATACATCCTTTAGTTTGAAATGTCCAGTGCTCAAGTCTCGCGTTTCGAGTAGTGCCCGAAAATGATGCAGTCCCTTTCAGCTGTCTCGTACAACATAAATGGTACCAGAAGAAAAGAGCATGTTATTGACGAACTTGCATGTAACTATGACATTGTCTGTTTGCAAGAACACTTATTATCGTCGGCTAATACAAACCTGCTAAAAAGAAGTGCTAATCACGTCGTTTTCGTATCGGCGGCACGAACTACTTTCGGACGGCCGTCGGGTGGGCTTGCTTGTATATTGAACCGAAATAGTGTTGCTTGCTACTCGCCTGTGCTTTTTCACAGTGATCCTAACATTTTGGCCGTGCGGATTAACGATTTAGTGATCGTAAATGTTTACTTGCCTTGTGACAGAAAATCGGTTCAGTCTCTTAACAGATTCGCTAAGACTTGCAGTGTATTACAGAAACTTTTGGAATCCGTCTCAAATCAAGGTTATCGTTTTTTGATCGCTGGAGACTTTAACGCTGACCTGCTGTCATCGAATATTCGCTCGGATTTGATATTTGATTCGCTGCCGCAGTTTAAGCTGGTTGAAAAAACTTGTATATATTCTTATCTTCATCATTCCGGTAGTCAAAGTAATATTGATCATGTTGTTTGTTCTCCGGGCCTACCCGTTTCTACTGTAACTGTTCATGAAGATCATTGCGATTTAGATCACCTACCGATTTCGTTTGTTTTTCAAATACCGATTTGTACTAATCGTAATGCTTTACAAGCAGGACGAAGATGGGTTTTCCGTCGAAATTGGAATAAGATAAATTTATCGCTGTATATTTCTACGCTAGCTATGCTACTTGCTACAATTCAAGTTCCTTTCCACCTTCTACAGCTTAGTTGTAAGTCTTCAAATGATAAAAATACTCTAAATGATTATTATCTAAAATTAGTATCTTGCCTTAAAACAGCTGAATTGACCGCTGTACCACAGGAGCGAGTCAGGCGAAACACGCGTAAACCGGAGTGGTCGTGGGATCCTGAATTGAAATCGATTAAAAATAAAGCAAAGTTTTGGTTGCGGATTTGGGTTTCTTGTGGTCGTCCGTCTGAAGGGGTTATTCATCAAATAAAGCAAAAGACAAAATTAGAATATAAAAATTACCTGCGCTCGACTAAATCAAAAATATCGAATTTCCCGTTAAGTAAATCTGATTGACAAAAGGTAATTAATTCTGAAAAACTTGATGATTCTTTTGCTACAAGCCCGATTAGTGCCGGTGCATGGCATAGTTATTACAGTAAAGTTTTTAGTTCAGTGAATTATCATGTCCATTCGGTTTTTTCGAAACTTCTCATTGCCGCACTTCCCGTATCGCTGAGCCAAACTCAGATTTTGCCTGTCGAGCTCTCTGTGGTTCAGCAGGCAGTAAAAAGGTTGAAATCAAATTCCCTCGATTGTGATGGCATTTCTGCCAACCATTTAAAAGTTGATTGCCCACTTCTTTTTCAACACCTGCAGTTGCTTTTCCAAATGTGCTTGTGTGCGTCTGCGGTACCGGATAGCTTCCTATGTGGGTCTGTAACATCAATTCTTAAAAGAGGGAAACCTCCTAGCGATTGCTCGTCGTATCGGCCAATAACTGTGTCATGCAATCTCAGTAAAGTTTTTGAATATGTTCTTCTTCCGTCCATATCGAGTGCACATTTTGGCGAAAATCAGCTTGGTTTTTCGTCTGGGGTGGGGTGCCAGCAAGCCCATCGAGTTCTAATTAATCTTCTTATCGATGCGACTAAAAAGGGATATGAACTCCATCTTTGCGCCTTGGACCTTTCCAAGGCTTTTGATAGCGTCGTCCACTCACAAGCTCTGTTTTCCCTTTTTAGTCACGGCATTAATCTTTCTCTGGTTTCTCTCCTTCGTTATTGGTATGCCAATTCTTTTCTACGAATAAAAGCTGAAGGGGTTATTTCCGATTCTAAAATTCCGGTTCGGCGTGGTGTCAGACAAGGTGCTGTCCTTTCCCCTTCTATCTTTAAACTTTGCATTTCTTCTGTTTTATCTTCTATCCCAACCACTTGTATTTTTCAGGCGATTAATCTTTCTTACATAGCGTATGCTGATGATATACTTCTAATTAGTAGGACTAGAAAAGGTCTTTCTGTTTCTGTATCTACAGTTGCAACAAACCTTAGTAAGATTGGTCTATCACTGAATTTCTCTATAATGTGAATATCTTTCGTTTAACAGTAATTGTAACTCGCCTTTAGATTGCGCTTCTTTTTCTGTCCCATGTGTCTCTTCTTTTCGGTGGTTGGGTATAAACATTGCTAAAAATCTTAAATCTCTCCGAGAACAAGCCGTGGCGAATTGTAAGAAAAAGATCCAAGTATCTTACTCCAAAATTGTTGCCAATCGGGGGAAATACAGTAGGAATACCCTTGCTAAATTGTATTCTGTTTTTACTGATCATTCAATTTTGTTCCTTTCTGGTGTTTATCCCATTCTTGGGCGAAAAAATACCCGGTCATTACGTTCTTATTATTTTCGGTTCTCGCGTTTTCTACTGTATTTGCCTCCGTGGTACCGGAACCGTAACCTTGTCTCAGTTTTTGGGCTTCCAGATATAACTGAAAAGCTAGTTGAGCTTGCTGACAAACTCCCCCATACAGTGAAGGCTCTCCCAGCTCATCATGGGTTTGTACGCCTCCTTCATTGATTTAGTGTCTTTACTGTGTATTTAGTCGATTTGTATGTATTTTTTCTTTTCTTTTATTTATACTCCGCTTTTGTTACCTTAGCGGGTTAAAAATAAATTATTATTATTATTATTTATTGGCTAGTGTAGCATCCACAAAATGATGAAACAGACGCACAGTCCATTTTTTAGTACGTGTCCCAAACCGGTAATAGCTAACCATGCGATCCACAAGGTCGACTCCACCCATGTAGGTGTTGTAGACAGAGACTACTCGTGGACATTTGACCTGCACGTAAGACCCCTGGCGCGCTGTCATACCCTTTAACCTCTGTCTCCTCTTTTATACCTTTGCAGTTTGAAGATAGGAGAACCACTTTGTTATCATACAACTGGGTTCACGGCTACTTTTCTATCTGAGTGCACAGACATGACAAAGGTTCCTCTGCCCTTTCTTTTCATTTCTGTTTCGGTAAAAAGCGTTGGGCCGTTGGTGCCCAAGCCGTTCTTCATGATAGTTCCGGTTGCATTTATTTTTCTTTCAGCCAGCCCGTCGAAGAGCTTAACAGACGAGAAGAATCGATCAAAATAGAGGTATGCACCTTCTGGTTGGGTCATAGACAAGCGCAGTACGATCCCAGCTGGCAAGCCATGTGCTCCCAGCTCTTCTCCCAGGGTGGTGGCTCCCTGGTAGATTTGGAAGTCAAGTATCAGCCCTGAGGAGCTGGCAAGGACAAAATTCTTTAATCCAACCGGATTCGGCTTGTTAGGGACATATTGCTTGAGAGTCGACATACCCTGGAAGGGTATCATCTGTTCGTCAATGGAACAGTTCCTATCACGTGGCAACTGGAGACAGATATTCCTGAAGTTGTCAAGGAACGGCTTCAACTTCCAAAGTCTAATTTTGGTTTTTTCTTTTTCCGAGATTTCTGAATCAACAACGAACTTCAGATTCGACCGGATTGTGGCCAGGATTGGGGCCATTATGATGATCGAACCGTCGAGACTTCCTCCAGGACAAGGTTGTTGCTACTTCGTCAGCCTTCAAGCGTTTGGCACGGGTTGCTAAGGGTACGACAGCATCAGATTCTTCCCTTTCAACACCTGGAAGAACAGCATAACTGCTTGATGACGGAATGGCTGCAACAGCTGGTTCACCATCAGAGTCTGAAGACGACAAATATTTTTTTTTGATCCATTCCTCATCATCATCTAAATCAGAGAGGTCCAGGTCGCTCTCATTGAGCATTCCGAGGGCGTCATTAAGGGAAACTACAATGAAGGAAATGGTTCAGTAAGCTTAAAACTAATAGGTTGTTGCCGATTTAGTAAATAAAACAATCACTGACCGCTGCTATCCCCATTAGAATCGAGATTTGAACTACGAAATGTCAACCCTAGCTTTTTACTCAATTGGAACCGCATGTCCACAGACGTGTACATTAAGGTTTTCCAAGTTCCAAAAGATGGCACTTATCAAACTAACTGCTTTTAAAACTATCTAAGCACTGTCTACAATCAAGAGAGTACACCTGATTTTTCTCACCACTCGTTCTCACCACTTTCTTCTTTTTTTCTTACATTTGTTCATTTTCTTCTCCTTTTTTTTAGCTTTTTCTAGTTTGTAAAAACGCCACTAAAAGTCGCATAAACTTTCTTAAAAAAATCACAGATGGCATTTCAGGTCCAAAAAGCACGTTGAAACAACGAAACATTTGCTAGATGGCGAGGCCTCTGCACGAAACATATTTTATGAGGATGTCCACAGACGTGGACACCAGGTCTTAGGAGGTTGAATGACCCTTAAGCCCAAAGGCCGTTAATTAGAATAAATAGCTCTGATGAAAGTACAAAAAAAACTTTAGCGTAAAGAGCGAGTTAATGACTAGGGGGCGAACCCAATCATATACGTAATAATTTCTGTTCATTTTAAGCTTTGATGTCGTTCCTTACTTTCAGTTGAAAAAATTGTTGTTTTTTATTTAATTTCTGATCGTTTTTTAAATAATGCTGGGAAATCCGGCGCCCCATTCATAGCAATTTACCTTCCCCCGTGAGGACTTCCTCCATGGAAAGATCCTCCCACATAAGACCTTATCCCCTCCCCCAAATACCAGAAAAAGTCTCCCTGAAAACTTCTGTATTATGACCATTAACCATACTATATTTAAACATTGAACAAAGTTCATAACTTGCAGACCTTCCCCCCCGGGACATTGGGGGGTTAAGTCATCCTCAAAGACATAGTTATTGTATTTTGCGATTATGCTGAACAAAATGGCTATCTCAAAGTTTTGATCTGGTGACTTTGGGACAAAAATGAGCATGGAAAGGGGTCGAATTGCCCTTCATTTTTTAAGTTACTTAAGAAGGGCACTAGAACTTTTAATTTCCGTCCGAATGAGCCCTCCAGTGATATTCTAGGACCACTGGGTCGATATGATCACCCCTGTGAAAAAAACAAACAAACAAAAAAACACGTATCCGTGATCTTTCTTCTGGCAAAAAATACAAAATTCCACATTTTTGCAGACAGGAATTTGAAACTTCTATAGTAAGTTTTTATGGGTTGTTTCCCCCTTTTTCAAAAATAAGGAAAATTTTCTCGTAACTTTTGATGGGTAAGAATAAATAATGAAACTTACATATTTGAAATCAGCATAAAAATCTGCTTCTTTTGATGTTTCTATTGGTATCAAAATTACTTTTTTCGAGTTCTGGTTCCTATTGAGCAGGGTCGCTCCTTACTTACAGTCCGTTACCACGATCTGTTTGATATTATCAGAAGGCAGCTTTTCTGACATAAATGATGAGCTGAGATCAAAAACTACATTAAACTGATGTAGTATCTAGTAGAAATCCGTTTCATATTCATCAATATGCACTGTTTTATTTTCATTTGACATGTTTCTTTTAGTAATTATTGTCCACCAAATCGTTGACTGTTGGACAAAAATAAACAAGATGACTGATAACTTATGGTTCACTCATTTAGAAGACCAGTTAACGCACAGGAGCCAGCTACGCCACTTTTATTACCTTCGTATACAAAAAATTATATCAACGTTTTATCCCACTTATTGTCCAATTTTTTTCTCGGATAAAGCCGTAAGCTAAAAAGTCACATTTGAAAGTTACCCCGAAATTTTTTTTATTAAGTCTTGTTAATGCCCGTTTTTGATATCTTGCCGTCTATAAATACAAAAAAAGTCGTTCGATATATCCGCAACCTAACAAGCTGATCTAGTACAGAACCTCAAAACGTTGGTTTCAATACTCCGACGTGATACCCGTACTGCGAAATTTCTTAAGAGCCGAACGATCTGGGTCATGGTATCTCTACTTAAAATCAGTCTCTGACATGCTACCCTATCTGGCGGCATCTGGGCACAAAAATCACACACAATCCTGCCAGCTTTAACTCCAGCAAATGGCCAAGCACCAAGAAACCCATCCTGCTGTTTATCAAGCCTTCCAGAATGGGATGCATGTGATCAGACGTTCTAAAAGATTCTTGGCCTGGCTCTCCAATGATCTTGTTATGGAGCAGGAGTCCACGCGTTGTCTCAAAATGGCTGGTGGCCTTACCGATTGAAGTGGTTGGACAGAGGTTCAATGGTGTTTATGGGTTCTGTCTCGACCAGTATGCTCTGCACTAAATCTTCCGATGGAGGGCATGTCAAAGGATTTCTATGGAACAGTGAACAACGTAAGAAAACGACCGACCCTGGCAGCTAAGAGACTGTAAAGATACCCAGATTGTTATCAATCTCCTAGAAAAAGGATGGATCTTCAACTAAGAAACATCACCAACGGTCTGACATCCTATTAATCTGCAAACGTTGATTCTGCTAGAGATTTAGGCCTAAAAATCATTGAATCCATGTCTGGAAAGCTGGTCACAGAGTTTGTGTTCGACGAAAACAAGAGGCAGTTCAAATTACTATGAAGTAGAATAAAGGTGGAGATTGGAAAAGACTGGACTCGATTCTCCTTTTTCAAAGGTTCATCACGCTAGCAAAGAGGATCAATCTCACGGAATCTGAGTATTTTCAAGACGGACTGTGTTCCTATCCGGCAGCACTTTTTAACAGTTCTTGCAAGCCCCGGTCTCCGAACCAGTCAGAGTTTGCCAAGGCTATAGCACAGACTTGGAATCTTGAGGAGCACTCTACTCCTCTTGCCAAAAGCATTCGATATATCATCGACAGTGGAGCTCTTCTGCACAAAATTTCATGGACCAAAAATGAACGATACTCCACAATCCTTGACCATCATGCTACTTACGTGTCCAAAAGTATCCATCTGCAACTATTGTGTTAGACGGTTACGATAGCGGATCTCTCATAAAGTATATGGCCCATTCAAAGAGAAGTCGGCAGATATGCAGCTGAAGGTAAAAAAGGATGAGTTTTTGTCCTGCTAGAAAAATAAGGCCAGGTTTATCTTCACGTTGGAATATTTTATACGAATCTTGTTCAAAGACAGATTCAAGGGTTTAAGTAACATCATCGCCTCTCTTTGACTGCAATGGAACTGCATATTCATAGCGACTAAAAACACTTATTGCGAGTGAAATATATTTGCATGGTCTACTATGACGTCTTTGAATCACGTCTAGTCAAAAGATCTGCTTGTAATATTTGCAGGGGGTAAAAGGCTTTAATTTTTCGATAGACACGGCCTCTTATCCTTTTATTTTGATGAAGAGTATAGCTGGGTTCCTTTTGTAAATATTCTTTTGTTAGTTTCTTTTCAATTCCAGTAACCTGATTAAGTGTTATGGGAAAACTTAAACCACCTGGTTCTCCAATACTTTCATGAACAGCTTTCAAAACTTAATCTCTTTTGTACGTAAACGTGGTGTGAAGCGTCCCCTACCCTTTTGCATACTAGTGGGTGATGATGATGACGATGAGCTGATATCAATAAGTCTTCGCTTTTGTCTAGCTACCATCGGCGTCATCAAATCAGTATTTCTACTAGGTGTGCTACCATTTTCCAAGATAGATTTAAAATCCCCATCTTCTTCTTTTAATGTTGTTGATGGTGATGGACTATGTCCTTTTAATTTCTTTAGAATTTGTTTATTGGCAATAAGACTTTTGAGAAAAATTGACGACTTTAAAAAATTATATAGATGATTGTCAAATGATAAAAGTCCTTTTCGATTTGTAACCAAATCATAAATAAAAGCAAGTAGATTATAACTTTCCCTGGAATTATAAGTTCATTTTTTCTCGTCAATTTATTCATTTTCAGCGAGATAAGTCAAGAGTCTTTTACTTTGCTCACGATAGGAGTGGTGCAACATGTCTACAACACTTTGTAATAAATCTTCTTTTTTTGGATTTTCTAAGTTTCAAAATTTTCAGTACTTTCAGAAGGTTGATCAGTGACATTTACTTTGAGTTGTTTTCACGGTGAGGTTCATGGTAGCTGACGCATCGAAGGGCATTTTGAAATAAAATTAATTTTTCATCATAGGCAATTGTTTCATTGTAAATAGATTTACCAAGTTAATAAATAAATTTACATTATCTTCAAAGTGCTCTATTGGTGAAAGAGCAAGTTCAATTGGGGTTAATTTATAAGGTTTAGCCATCTGGAGAATAGTCTTTACAAGTCCGGCGATTATCGCCAGTAATAATGAAAAGAAATTGCCACCCGCCTGAACAAGGCGCTTTTGTTATAATTCGCTTTCTTTTTGCAAGCTAGAGCATGGACAAGTGACCGATGTTGCTTTGTCTCTTGTCTAACACCATCTGATAGTTGAATACCACCTTCCGTTAAATTTAAACAAAGTTCCTATAAGAGATTAATAAATTCCTTTTCAATGTCGTGTTTGAGTATTGCTTTCCTAAGTGACGGTTTTGAATTGGCTAACCCTGAAAATAAATGTCTTGTTCATGTAGCTTCTTCAACGTCATGAAGGCGACTAATGACCTTTTTTACTACTTACAGGTAGCTGTATAGTAATTTCATTATCGAAAATATCAATGACTACAGGCAACTCTTCGGGGGTGTTTTGATTCAGGTAATGTTTGATTCAGGCAATAAAATGTATCCATAAGGTTAATTAGTAGCTTGATTGTACGCAGAAAGTAAAAACATGGGTTTACCGGGATAGATTTGTTTGTTTAGAGTTATAGGAGAACTTGAATCGCGAACAAATCTTTAGATGATATAGTAGGTACAATTCAAACCAAGAGTTCTCATACAATTAATCTGATTAAAAAGATTATGGAGAACAGCAGTTACGGAAATTTCTTGATGATTTCACCGGACCGTAAATAATGGTAACATTTCCTGAGACCATTCTTCAATCGGTTCAGCTAAATCGTCAATAATCAACCAAGAGTTTGATGCAATACTAGTAAACACGGCAAGTCCTTATATGAATTTTATGCTTGGTGCAATTCTCTTTATTTTGTCCTTAATTTAAAAACTTTTTCCTAAAAAAAAGCTTTTCAAAGAAAAGTAAAGAACTCCATTAAACAAAAAATGAGCAAAAATAAAATCAAATAATCTACCAAGCAAGAAACCACCACAAATCAGCATCGATAAATAAATGAAACCCAACACGAACAGAATATACAATAAATAACCGAGTGAAACTCAAAACGAGCAGAAATTAAAACAAGTTGGGCTCAGAACCCCTAGGCCTTCCCAAGGCCAGAACATAATTTGCACTTTACTGAAAATAATATAAACCGTTTTAGTTTTATAACTTTAATAAATCAAATAATATTAACATTTTTGATTAACAAGTATCAGAATATGCATATTAAACGGACAATGCACAGTCATATGTATTTCTTTTTTAGTAAAGTGCAAATTATGTTCTGGCCTTGGGAAGGCATAGGGGTTTTGAGCCCAACTTATGTTAATTTCTGCTCGTTTTGAGTTTGACTCGGTTGTATATTGTAATTTCTGTTCGTTTTAAGTTTCGTTTATATATCGATGCTGATTTGTGGCAGTTTCACGCTTGGTATATTATTTGATTTTATTTTTGCTCATTTTTTGTTTAATGGAGTTTTTTATTTTTCTTTGAAAAAATTATTTTGTGTAAAAAGTTTTTTTAATTAATTTCTGTTCGTTTTATATTGATATAGTCTTTTCAGGGAAAAAGAAAATAATACTTTAAATGTTTTCGTTTTTTAAGACTTTATAGTTTGGATTGCTCATTTTTTGCTGTAGAAAGCAATTTTTAACAACATACACCCTTTTAAAAATCTGGACACAAATAGTAGTGTTTACCTTCGTTTCACACCTCATTTAGTTGACCTGAAATGGAAAACTTGATACCAATCGCAAAAAAATCTGCTTACTTTCTTTGATAGCTTGGATACACTTGCGCTATTGTGACTTGGTAAAATTTTAAGAGCAAAAGTAGCACTGAAAGCTTGAACATAATACCCTCAGTTATTCTTGGGATACAGCTGAGATGCCTTATTGGGAATTAGCATTAACATAGTGCATTTTGATTTAATCTTTAGGCAATATTTAGTTTTTAAACATAAAGGCGAATGGGAAGGTGGGCGTGGGAGGGGGATTAGTTGCCCTCCAATCACTTTCGAATATTAAAAAGGGAATCAGCCTTGACTATTTCAAATTCAATGAGCCTTTTTCGAAGTTCCTACGACAACTCCTTTGATACAAAGGGCCCTGGCCTAAACAACAACAAAAAAGAAAAATAATACATTATACCCAAGTCGATCTTCACTATAAAAAGGTCAAGCCTTCAAATCAGTTTCGACTATAAAAAGAGCACTAGGCCTATCGATTTCCAATCGAATGAGCCATTTTTGAGTTTCTACGACAACGCTTTCTATAAACACCTTCTATTCCTCCAGGGCATAAATTACAACCCTTACCCTGAGGGCTGTGAGGGAGGTTGTAATCCTATAAGACCTAATTTCCAGAACTTTTAACTACGTTAAAAAAATTGGCTATCTAAAAATTTTGATTGGATGTGTTTCGGATAATGGTGGACGTGAGAGGGGGATTAGTTGTCATCCAATCACTTTCGTCTATTAAAAGGGTACTAGCCCTTTGAATTTTCAATCGAATGAGCCTTTTTTGAAGTTTCTACGACATCGTTTCTACGGGCGTTAGTCGCTCTCCAACCACTTTCAACTATTAAAAAAGGCACTAGCTCTTTCAATTTCCAATCAAATGAGCCCTTTTGAAGTTTCTACGACATCGCTTTCAATAAAGACCTTATTTTCCCCCAGATTATAACTTACAACCTTTGCCCTGGGGGTTCTTGGGGTTTTTTTTATCCTTAAACATATAATTTCAAGAACTTTCAACTACGTTGAACAAAATGTCTATCTCTAAACTTTATTGAATGTGTTTGGGGTAATGGTGGGCATGGGCGTGATTTCAGTTTCCAATCAAATGAGCCCTTTTCAAAATTTCTGCAACAACTTTCTATATAAACCTTATATGCCCCCAGGGCCTAACTTACAACCCTTGAACCGAGGGCTCTGAGGGGGTTATCATCCTAAAAGACCTAATTTCTAGAACTTTTGACAACGTTCAACAAAATTGTATGTATGGATGTATTTGGGGACATGGTGGGCTTGAGAGGGGGGTTAGTTCCCTTTCAATCACTTTCGGATATTAAAAGGGCACTAGCCTATTTAATTTCCAATTGAAAGAGCCCTTTTTGAAGTTTCTAAGATATCGCTTTCTATAAAAATCTTATATACGCCTGGGGCATAACTTAAACCCTCGCCCTGAGGGTTGTGGGGGCGGAGGAGTTCTCATCCTTAAAGACCTAATTTCTAAAACTTTCAACTACGTTGAATAAAATGGCTATCTAACAATTTTCATTGGATGTGTTTGGGGAAAAGGTGGGTGGGAGAGTGGGGTTAGTTGCCCTCATATCACATTCGACAACTAAAAAGGGCACTAGCCCTTTGAATTTCCAATCAAAAGAGCCGTTTTTCAAGTTTCTACGACAAAAATTTCAATGGTAACTTATATAACCCCAGGTCATAACTTATAACCCTTCCCCTGAAGACTCTGGGGGGAGTGTCCTGCTCAAAGGTATAATTTCCTGAACTTTAAACCGCGTGGAACAAAATGGTTATATCAAAATTTTGACTGGGTGTTTTTGGGGAAATTGTGGGCGTGGAAGGAGTGTTAATTGCCTTCCAATGACTTTAGACTATTAAAAAGGACACTAGCAATAGAACAGAGGGCTCTGAGGAGGTTATCATCCTAAAAGACCTAATTTCTAGAACTTTTGACTACTTTGAACAAAATGGATATCTCAAAATTTTGATTGGATGCGTTTAGGGAAATGGTGGCCGTGAGAGGGGGGTTAGTTGCCTTTCAATCACTTTCGAATATTAAAAGGGTACTAGCCCTTTTAATTTCCAATTGAATGAGCCCTTTTTGAAGGTTCTACAACATCGCTTTCTATAAAAACCTTCTAAAAATAATTTCTGTCTGGAAATTAACTACGCTGAACAGAATGGCTATTGAAAAATTTTAGTTGGGTGTGTTTGGGGAAAGGGTAGGCGTGAAAAGGGGGGGATAGTTGCCCTCAAAACACTTTTGACTTTTAAAAAGGGCACTAGCCCTTTGAATTTCCAATCGAATGAGCCCTTTTTCAAGTTTCTACTACAAAGGTTTCAAAAAAACTTATATGCCCCCAAGGCATAACTTAAAACCCTTTCCCTGAGGGCTGTAGGGGGTTGTCATCCTCAAAGACCTAATTTCCGGAGAGTTCAACTACGTTGAACAAAATAGCCATCTCAAAATTTTGATTGGATATGTTTGGGGAAACGGTGGGCGTGGAATGGCTTTTAGTTGCCTTCCAATCACTTTCGATTATTAAAAAGGGCACTAGCCATTTCAATTTCCAATCGAATGATGCCTTTTTCAAGTTTTTAACGACGACGCGTTCTACAAAAACCTTATATGCCCCAGGGCATAACTTACAACCCTTGCCCTGAGGGCTGTGGGGGGCCGGTTGTTGTCATCCTCAAAGACCTAATTTCCTGAACTTTCAACTGCGTTGAAAAAAATGGTTATTTTAAATTTTGATTGGATGTGTTTTGGGAAAAGGTGGGCGTCAGAGGGGGGTTAGTTGCCCTCAAGTTACTTTTGACTTTTGTAAAGGGTACTAGCCCTTTGAATTTCCAATCAAATGAGTCCCTTTTCAAGTTTCTACGACAAAGGTTTCAATAAAAACCTATAAGCCCCCAGGGCATAACTTATAACCCTTGCCATGAAGACTGTTGGGGGAGTGCCCTGCTCAAAGGTATAATTACCTGAACTTTAAACTGAATGGAACAAAATGGCTATCTCAAAATTTTGATTGGATGTGTTTGAGGAAATGGTAGTCGTGTAAAGGGTGTTAGTTGCCTTCCAATCACTTTCGACTATTGAAAAGGGCACTAGCCATTTTATTTTCAATTGAATGAGTCCTTTTTGAAGTTTCTGCGACAACTCGTTCTATAAAAACCTTATATTCCCCCAGGGTGTAACTTAGAGCATATGCCCTGAGGGCTCTGGGTGATTGTCATCCTCGTAGACCTAATTTCCAGAACTTTCAACTACGTTTAATAAAATGGTTATCATAAAATTTTGATTGGATGTGTTTTTGATTGGTTATGTGAGAAAAGGTGGGCGTAAGAGGGGGGTTATTTGTCCTCCAATTACTTTCGAATATTAAAAAGGGCACTAGCCCTTTGAATTTCCAATCGAAAGAGCCTTTTTTGAAGTTTCTGCGACAACACTTTCTATAAAAAAACTTATATACCCCCAAGATATAACTTATAACCCTTTCCCTGAGGGTTATGGGGGAGTGTCCTCCTCAAAAACATAATTTCTATATGGAAATCAACTGCGCTGAACAAAATGGCTATCTCAAAATTTTGATTGGATATGCTTGGGGGAAAGGTGGGTGTGAGAGGGGGGTTAGTTGCCCTCAAAACACTTTCGACAGTTAAAAAGGGCAATATACATTTGAATTTCCAATCGAATGAGCCCTTTTTCAAGTTTCTACGACAACGATTTCAATAAAAACATATATACCCCCAGGGCATAACTTATAACCCTTGCCCTGAAGACTGTGGATGGAGTGCCCTGCTCTAAGGTATAATTTCCTTAACTTTAAACAGCATTGAACAAAATGACTATCTCAAAATTTTGATTGGATATGTTTGGGGAAATGGTGGGCATGGAAGGGCTGCTAGTTGCCTTCCGATCACTTTCGACTATTAAAAAGGGCACTAGCCATTTCAGTTTCCAATCGAATGATGCCTTTATCAAGTTTTTAACGACAACTTGTTCTATAAAAACCCTATATGCCCCCAGGTCATAACTTACAACCCTTGCCCTGAGGGCTATGGTGGGGGGGGGGTTGTGATCCTCAAAAACATAATTTCCAGAACTCTCAACTACGTTGAACAAAATGTTTATTTCAAATTTTTATTGGATGTATTTGGGAAAATGGTGGGTGTGAGAAGGGGGTTGGTTGCCATCCAATCACTTTCGACAATTTAAAGGGCACTAGCCCTTTGAATTTCCAATCGAACGAGTCCTTTTTGAAGTTTCTACGACAAAGCTTTCTATAAAAAACCTTAGATGCCCCCAGGGCACAGCTTACAACCCTTGCCCTGAGGGCTGTGGGGGAGTGACCTCTCAAAAACATAATTTCTATCTTGAAATTTAACTACGCTGCACAAAATGGCTATCCCAAAATTTTGATTGGATGTGTTTTGGGAAATGGTGGGCGCGAAAGAGGTGTTAGCTGCCTTCCAATCACTTTCGACTATTGAAAAGGGCACAAGCTTATCAAATTTCCAATTGAATGAGCCGTTTTCGAAGTTCCTACGACAAACTCTTCGATACGAAGTGCCCTGGTCTAAACAAAAAATACTGAATAATACGTTGTGCCACTATCGTTCTTATAAGCCCCCAGGGCAAAACCCTTGCCCTGAGGTTTGTAGGGATGGACCTCCTCAGAAACATATTTTATATCTGGAAATCAACTATACTGAACAAAATTTCTATCTCAAAATTTTGATTGGATATGTTTGGGGGAATGGTGGGCATGGAAGAAGTGTTAGTTGCCTTCCAATCACTTTGGACTATTAAAAAGGGCACAAGTCTATCCAATTTCTAATTGAATGCGCCCTTTTCAAAGTTTCTACGACGACGTCTTCGATACGACGTGCCCTGGTCTAAAGAAAAAAAAATAATAAATAACGCGTTGTGCCAACATCATTCTAATAAGCCCCCAGGGCATAACTTAAAACCCTTGCCCTGAGGTTTGTGAGGGAGTGACCTCCTCAGAAACATATTTTGTAGCTGGAAAGCAACTACGCTGAACAAAATGGCTATCTCAAAATTTTGATTAGATGTGTTTGGGGGAATGGTGGTAGTTGAAGGAGTATTGGTTGCCTTCTAATCACTTTCGGCTATTCAAAAAGGCACTAGCCATTCCAACTTCCAAATGAATGAGCCCTTTTTGAAGTTTCTACGACAACTCCCTCGATGCTAAAATGCGCTGTTATGGAAGAAAAAAAAATATATTGTGCCAATATCGTTCTTTACTTAGGCAGCGCGATTGCGCTGCCTATGACAAGGTTCTTGCCGAACACTATAGCAATAGTAAATGTGTTTTGGATTCTCTAAAAATATTTTATCACGGTTTTTTATTATTTTGGTTAACAGTGTTGTTTTGCCAGACATGGACGGTCCGAAAAGAAAGGATCTGAATGGTGTTTTAAATTAATACATACTCCTCCAATACCAAGATGCAACAAACCACACCTAACCACGATCTGTTGAATAAATACTCAAAAGAAATAGAATCCATGGTTTCTTTAATTAACAAATAAAATATAGACTATGGCAGTGAAAAAGCATAAACACTTTGTGCAATGGCATTAAGAAAAGTAAACACTTGAATGTGCCCATAGTAGGGGTGGTGCCCCACAATGGCCAGCGGACAGAATGTCCCCCGCGGAAGACGATCCGGCACCCCGCGGTGGGCAGTGGACGGAAGGTCCCCGCGGTAGTCCAGTAACAACAAGCGAAAACACTTTAAAATAAACACCTAAGAATTACCACTTTGCGCAACGATATTTTTTTATAAGAACACTGGAAAATGAGTAGGTAAAAAAAAGAAGTGCTGCGCTGGAGACGGAAAAAATGTCCTCCCACTGACGACCCCTTCTCCCTCCCTCAACTATAGGTCTTTCTCCAGACCGAGTTGTTTTCTGTAATTTCGACATTCAATTCGATCTGAAGCCAAGTTGTGGCCGTGTGCTAGTACCCTCTAACCGCCCACGAGTACATAGACTTTGTCCGATATTGTGGACATGACATTTTTTCAGCCGCAATTGTATAGTTTTTATATTTAAAAGAGTGAATGGCCATGACAATCGCTCTTGGAATTACATTATTTTCTATACAGTTCCTATAAACACTCATGGTGAAATTTCCTTTTACATGGTGTAATGTTACCCCCTTGCAGACTTTTTTGGTAACCTAATTGTGCGTTTCCACACAGTACACCTTCGGAACGGGAAACATACCATGGGATACCGAGTCGCTCCCCGTCTCGGTTTTTAATTTCGGCAACTGATTTGGGGTCTGGCTTTTCACCAGCTCCGTACAAAAGGACTCATCCCAGTTTGTGTAATCCATCCGGGAATAAATGAGCTCTCCGTTTTCCAAATCATCTAACAGATTATCTATTGTAACTTTCAACAGGAGGGAACTGGTGAATCCATAATACACCTTAACTTGTCCCTCCCTCGGCCATTGGCGCTTAAACTAATTGTAATAAAGTCTAACATGAGTTTTTTTTTGAAATTTACAAAATGGCACTGCCAGCGGCAATGTTTTTATTTAGTATTACGTTTCTTTTCTTTTAATGTAAAAGGACCGTACTGAAATCTATGATCGTGAACGATGCGAAGTTCGGATCTGCAATCATTCGGGCACATTCTTTTGGGTCGGTTATAACGTCACAACGACTCCTGTTGCGCATACTCTCGCATATCTTACCAAAGGTCGAATTTAAAATGAGTTTAAAGATTTCTTTTCCGACCTTTGTTTTCACTTGAGACCGTTTGTTGACAAAGTGTCAAGAAACGTCTTCATATAATGTTTCTGGTTGAATTGGTTGGCTCTATGAATCTTTTTGAAATTGAAACCTTTGGCCAGACTCCACCGCCAAAGAACATGGTATACAACAATATTCTGTTTTGCTTCAAGTTTGGCAATAAGGTTTTGCTTTGAAGGTTTCCAATGCATAACTTTATTCTCTATTAAAGATAAATTGTAGGGACTCAAAGAGTCCCTAGGCACCGGTCTATTTATGCATGGGAAAAAAAGTCCTTTACCGAGTCATGACGTTCAAGAGGTATTTCACTGTCAATTTAAAAAAAAAACACCCTTGTGGTCCATCCTCCTAAACAGTTTGAATGTTGGGCAAATTTGGAGCAGAATCATTGTCCAGCCATTGGTAAATCCCGCACGGCAAATAAAAGTGAGACATTGCCAACAGATAAAGGGAATCCATATCCAAAAAACGGCGTTAGACTTTTCACCGGTGCGTTTTCCAGTCGGGTCGCTTTAAGGATACGATCCCCGTGGAAAACATACCCTCCCTGCATGGATCTCGCTGCAAACAACTGCTGATCCACGTTGGTGATTAGACCTATTTCTGTACCACTAATTTTAAGAATTAATTCCAACACCAGGTGACGAGTTGAAAAATAACACCCAATATCCAACCCAAATTCTTCGTGAAATTTATCCGTTTTCGTACAAACAATATCCAACAAGGTCAATATATCACTTGCCACGTACCTTTTACAATAATCCTACCCTTTTTTACACCTTCCCTTTGCCCAAATCATCTTGGCAAATTCATGGTTGGCACTGGTGCATTGACGATCGCGAAGTGAAACATAAAATTCTTTCTATGGGCGGTAATTTTCCCTCACTTAGGTTCAAGGCGGAGCTGTAGTACTTGTACGGATATATGCCCATCATACGTTAATAAATCATTCACCTGGAAAGGGCTGTTTGAGGTGGGGGAAACTTTTAAAATCGTCGCTTTTTTGTACTTGAATCAATTGACCGAGGGATTTGGGGAAGAAGCTAGTTGAATCAAGGAAACAGATTTTACTCAAGCACGTATTACCATTATCAACTGTTTTCCATTTAAATTCTAACACTAGAAAATTTTCAGATGATTTAGGTATGAAGTTATATGAAAAGCAACCATCTACCTAATCGCCATTTACTACTTCAGCTTTCTGCAATCATGCCAACGCTGGTAATATGAATTTCAAATCGTAGTTGGAATTTTGCATGTAAACCGGTAAAAAATATTGCTGCCTAACATTTACATTACACAAATTATTCAAAGCCCCCGAAAGTTACTCCCTCTTGATGAAATTTCTGCCCATAAATGGTCATGATTGCGGGCTGCCCCTTCGCACCTCTTAAAACAGATTGCTTTTTAAATATAGTTATGTTAATATCTAAATTTTCAATAAATAAAACCACAAACCCCATCCCATTTTCATTATACCCCTCCATCCTATTAAAAATTTTACCCACATTATCCGAAAACACACCCTCAAGGTTTTGCAAGTCCAGATGAAGCTTCTACATCTTTGTTTGCATGTGATACTCGCGCAAATTACCCACAATTACATTTAAAAACAATATTTTAAGCGTAATCGATGATTTTATACTATCGCGCCCTCCCGCCTCCGGCATATGGTTTTTGAGAAGTGCCCAAATCTTTCTTATATACAAATGTGCTACGTCAATAGGATCCGTATGAATACTACCACTAGTAAGGGAATTGAACGTATCTCCAAAATTAGCACTGTAAACATGAATGCTACACAAAGCGGTATCAGCTAGTGTAGCCAGCAAAGTGTGGCCATGGCCACACTACTGGTATAAATTTAACCCTTTTTGGATGTATAATGTTTTTAAAAATATTGATGGGAAACTTACCTAGGGGGGAATTGCCTCTGGCCATTTGGCAAAAAACTTTTTGGCCCATGCCATAATTCGTCGGAGGCTTCCTCCACTCGTCCAGCTCCTTCCCCAATGAATTTGGTCAAGAGCCGATCGATCTCGTTATGGGCCTGAAAAAAAAAAACAAAAAATTTATTTATGAAGGGCAGTTGGAACTAACAGGGGAAGGGGGTAGATGGTCCCCCCAGGAACTAGTGAGTAAGCACCTATTAACTTAAAAGAGCGGTTTCTCTGACAAGTAAAAAAATGACATTATTATAGTGAAATGGTGAAAAACAATTTTATTTTCATATATTTCTGAGGAGGCTGAGTCTTTTCAAGGTAAGGAGGAGGGGCATATTACTTGGACCTTCAATATTCTAGTGAAAAGTCGCTTTAGAACCGGAAAGAGGTAAAACTATTGATAAAAAAACTAAGGAGTAAGCACTTAATAGCTTCCTTCCAAGCCCGAAAAAGAAGAAAAAATGAAATTATTTTTAGATGTTTCTAAGGGGGGATTTGTCTTTTAAAACTACGGGGAGAAGGAATATAACCTAAAAAGGCAAAACTAGACTAAAAATAGGGGGAAATGCATGTAGTGGGCTAAGAACTTAGGTTGAAAATAACTTCTTATTCTTAGATATTTTCGAGTGATGGGTGTTTAAAACTGGGCTTCAATATTCCGCGCAGAAGAAATACTGAAAAGACAAAACTAAAGAATAAAGACTCCTCCAAGGCCAGAAAAGGCTCTCTGACAGTAGAGTGGGAAAATTAGTGAAAAAACATGATTATTAGGTAGAAAAAAATTGGCGAGAAAAATCCTTTATTAGTGAAAATCCCCTTCAAGGTTGAAAGAGGCGAAACTATTGATAAAATCTTTTAATGTCTTTGACAAGTAAAAAGTAGCGATAAGTGCCTGTAGTAGGCAGAGAATATAAAAGATGTCATTATTGAGTTGAAAAATAGCGAAAAGATGGGTTTATTAGGTTGAAAAAAATTACTCACATCCTCAAGTTCTGGTGAAGTTTGGGTATGGGCTCTCGAAGCCCCTGACAAAGCATAATGGGGAGAGGACGGACCAGTGACATCATAGCCTTGCGTAGATGGGGAAGGGGTGTCACGCTCTTGCACTGAAGAGGCTGCAGCTTATGCAGGCACTGCTGGATTCTTTCTGGAAGGACCGACAACTTCACTAGCATGGCTAGCCCTGGATGGGTCAGCCATTTCCATTTGTGCCACCTGTGTCACTTCGTCCCCTTTTGCCCTCTTGCTTGGAGGGGGAGTGTAGGGAAATCCTAGAAAAGAAAATTTAGTATAAATCTTATGAAATAACTCTAGCGGCCTTAAAGGAGGCTCACATACATTGGAAAAATGGACCGATTTGAAAATTTGATGCGGAACTCCTTTGCTCTAAGAGGAAGTTAAACTTTCTTAACCTTAGTAAGGCAGAACAATTTATAATGGCAAATATCATAGACCGCCTTTTATTATAATATAGTTATTAACGTTTTATACGACTGTGTTTAAATACAATATCTAATCCTCCCCTTTCTTTATCGTTTTTAGAAACCATCCCTCTCTTGCTTTACTTTATATGCAGGTATCTTAAGCTTTTAAAAAAATACTATTATTCATCTAAGGAACAGATAAGTAGGTCCCTCCGCCTTTGCTGGAAAGTGAAACTAGAATTTTTTGATAAGTATACATTAGAAAATGGAAGATCCCTTCTAGAAGCGATGGTTTTGCTATAAAATTCACTTAAGGTATCGTCTAGGTGCCGGATGGATTCCCCATAACCCAGCACTGATGACATAACATTAAAGATAAGGGGCTAGAAATCAACTTATCAATTAACAGGCAATAGCACCCAAGCTATAAACATGCTCGCCATTGCCTTCTTTGTACACAGGTATTTTTAAAAAAAAGAAAAAAACTAGCATTAATTTGCCAAGAATTTGAAAATAAGACCATTTAAATGAATCCCGACCTCAAAATACCTTCTCAGGGCAAGTTTATCTCATTTTCTTAACCCTCCCCCTTTCCAATAGCATAAAGTGGAACTAGCCAGAAAATTTTTTATTTTAGCGTGTTGTTATCAGAGGCATTCTCCTTACACGTAATTTCCAGATCGTCCCAAATAAAAATGGTTTACCTCCTTAAGATTTGTTGTCAACAAAGCTTATATAATTACACCTAGAATTAGCGGTTCTATTTCACAACAGATGTTTGCCAGAGGGGCGTGATAGATTTTAATAGATGTTTGATTTTGAACATGTGATGGAAAATGAATGCCTTTCCAGGAAAAAGGTTATTTATTACAGTAAAAGAATAAATATCCTCGAGTGGGGGAGGGATATGGGCTCTTAACATGGTAAATAGGCGGTAATAAGAGCTTTAAAACGAGTATAAGCAAGATGGTTGGGGGGGGCTTGGAGGAGGGGGCTAGGAAATAATAGAGACTCACCTTTGATTTTGTGAACTATACATTTCTTTTTCTTAGACTTGTAGCACTTATGAGCTTCAAATGAGTACTGGTGTAGAATTGCTTTTCCCCAAAATATTTATAGCGTTGCGGGACATTAACGGTGCGCTGCTAGGGGAAAAACCAACCAGGGAAATCAATACAGTCCTATATTGGAGCTCGTTAGGGAGAACATCTTACAGGGAAATCAATAGATATGAGAGGCTTCTATTTTAGGGGGAAAAAGGAGGGAACACCTCACCGTTTTCTAAGGAAATCAATAAAGACCTATATTGGAGCACGTTAGGAGGAACATCTTACAGGGAAATCAATGGATATGAGGGGCTCCTATTTTAGAAGGAAAAACAAAAGGGGGAACACCTGACCGTCTTCCAGTGAAATCAATAGATACGATGCTTCTATTTTTCGAAGGAAGAATAAAGGGTCAACATCTTCCAGGGAAATCAACAGAGACCTGTATTGGCGATTCTCTTTTTGGGGGGAATCGATAAAACTGGCGCCTGCTAGGGGAAGCCAAATACCATGTTAATCTCCCTATCTAACCGTTTGAAGTAAAGGGTGTGTCGTGATGTCAGAGGGCTCTCACAGAAATACAATTTTTATTTTTCTATCTGACATTTTAATGTGCGAGGGTGTGTCGTGTGACGTCAGTGGCCGGAAATCTTGCCAGCTTACCGCCATGCCGAGGTGTGAGGGACTTGGAGCTCCACTTGTACACATATCATGTTAATCTGCTACGGGTCTCATGGAATTAATGGAGGGGTACTACTTATCTCTGAAAGTCGAGACAGAAAATGGATATAGATTTTCAAATAGATCAACTATATCAGAATTTTCACACAGTAACTTTTGAGCCCTATTTTAGCTAGAATTATTGTTTCGTAGCACAAATCGCCTGAATACACCACTTTACAGAAAGATTTTTGACTAGAAATAAATGTATATATTAACCGTTATTTTATAGGACTACCTAGACATTTGAAAACGAAAAACCTCATACAACATTGCCGCCTCTGAAACAAGAGGCACAAATTGGGTATAGATTTTCGAATAGATTTAATATTTGTGAATTTCATGTAACCGGTTTTTACCCTTCTTTTGGCCAGAATTGCCGTTTTTTACACATGACTTTTATTATTCTTTTATGATTTTTTTTCGTGAAACCTACTTTATCATGATATTTTTTCTTGTAAAACTTGCTACACGTTGTTATTTTTTCTTCCTGAAACATGATACTTGTTGTTTTTGTTCGAAAGTAAGTAGACCGAATTTAAACAAATTTTAATAGAATTTTAACCAACAAGTAAGCAAAAAGTCTTAATATCTTTGGTTTAATCAGGATTTCAATAGTTTTGTCTGTATTTCTAGGGATGCTCCTGATTCTTATGAATTAGTCTGGATTTTTAAACATTGCTTACGATTTCTATGAATTCCTCTTCAATACTCTTGCATTGATTATGATTTATAGGCGATCTTCTAGATTTCTACAGACCAATTATGTTTTCTACGATTTTTTCATGATGACTCTGTACGGGTCTGGTTTCTTTGATATGGTCTTGATTTTTTTTACAAATTTGTGAGGATTTTCATACAACGCTTGTAATTTCTATTAATTCTTCTAGATTTCTATGTATGGGCTATGATTTTTATGATTTTGTGAGGATGTCTTTGTATTATTCTGAATTTTTTAGATATTGGCTTTAATTTTTAAAGTTTGCTATCGATTTTTATGGATTTGTCAGGGTTTCATTGTTTTCGCAATGATTTTTAGAGGTTGACCATGATTTCTGCACTTTGCCCTTGATTTCTACCGTGGTCTTGATTTCTACGGTTGCCCCAGATTTATACGTTTTCTCTTGATTTCTAAGCATTGGTTACGATTTGTATTAATTTCCCCTGAATTTCTTGCATTGATTATGCTTTCTAGGGGATTTTTCTAGATTTCTACGGACTGGTTATGCTTTTTACAGTTTTGTCTGGATATGCCTGGTTTTGTCTAGATTCTTTTGGCATTGATCCTGATTTTCTTCTACAAATTTGTGAGGATTCCCATACAAAACTTGTGATTTCCATTAAGTCTTCCAGATATCTATATATTGGCTACAAGTTTTTGAATTCGTAAGGATTTCTATGTATTAGTCAGGTTGTTCTAGAGATTAGCCTTAATTAATAAAGTTTGATATTGAATTCTGCAGTTTGGTCTGGATTTCTAGGATCGAGCCTGATTTCTACAATTTGCTCTTGATTTTTATGAATTCGTCAGGGTTTCGTTGTTTTGGTAATGATGTTTTACACTTTGATCATGATTTCAAAGGTATGGTATTGTTTTCTACGGTTTGATCCTGAGTTCTAGGGTTGACTCTTTCGTGTTGAACCTCATGTTTCAGAGGCAGTATTGCCCTATGAGGCACCTTTGTTTCTAAAATGTATCATTGATTTGAAATTAGGAGAATATACTATCAAGAAAAAAATTGATCAAGTATGGAATTAAGTCATATATATTGTTGTCCTACGCTGTATTTAATTTAAGGCTCTCGGAAATATCACAATAGTGCCAAGTAAAATGCATCTAATATCAAGATTACGCTGTGAAAATGACTGCTAAGGGGGGGGGGGGGCAGCCGTAAAAATCTGACTTCAGAGTCCTGTTTTAAAGGTTCTTTTAACTAAATTTGTAATTTATAGCCATTTTCAACTTTAATTCCTGGCCCTTCCAGTATGGTCAGTACAACTCCTAAAATATGGTAATTAATTGTTTAAAATCCTCAAGTGCTAGCATATCCTTTGTCAATATTGGCCCTTCTTATGTGTGTGAAAACAGTGTTGCAGTGTCATGTCGCTCTGGCCCATAAGTATACTTTTCAACGGTTTGGGTACCTACTCTTCTCGCAGGATAACCGACTTATATTACAAAGCCTCCCATTAGTCGTCATTGCGCAAGATGAGTGCCGTTATTAGGATACCCCCACGTATGTACCATGCTCAGTTACAATTGGAGATTCCCCATGGACTCCTGGAGTCCATCTTGTCACTTACGATGGTGTCATCCATTTTAGACCTGGTAAAGGAAATCCTGGGTGTCTTCCAGAAATAAAGAAAAAGCAATTTTCCAAAAAAGGTTACGAATCGAGACAAAAAAAATTGCTGTTACTAGGGGAAATATTGGAACACCTGGGGGTGTAATGGAAATCCAATGCTAGTTTTCCTATCTGTGAATTTAAAATCCCATATTAGTTTTCCTATCTGTACATTTAAAACCCCTTGTTCATTTCCTATCTGTTTCACAGGAATCCAATGCTGTTTTTCCTATCTGACCCGTAGAAATCCCATGATAATTTTTCTAACTGTGTTGCAGAAATCCTATGATTTTTCCTAGGGATGCGATCAGAATCTTGCCAATACTGAAACAAAATTAGAACACCTGGGGAGTGTCATGGAAATCCCATTTTAATTTTCCATATCCAACCCGTAGAATTTCCAATATATTTCGATGCCCTAAGTGTGAAGTGCTTTAGAAATGTATGTAAATTTGTTTATTAATAGAATTTGTATGTGCAAAGCACCGTGTCCTTTAGATTTCTTCTTCTACGTATAGGTTATCATTAGAAATGATAAGTGGCAGCAGCTTGTCAGGATTTAACTTGTGTTCATCTCTAATGCGATGCGGGACACACAAGGTTTTACATGGGGCTTCTATTCTTAGAGGGACTGGACATCTTCCACGGAAATTAATAGAGTCTTATATGGGGCTTCTATTTTTCAAGGGAAAAACAATAACGCTTTCTAAGGGATGCTGGCTAGAGCATCTGGGCGTCTTACAGGGAAATCAATAGACATACTGAAAAAATATTGGAACACCTGGTCGGGAAAACAGGGATGTGCTCGGAATGTTGCCATGGATGGCGTGACGTCAGAGGACACGTTTGAAATCCTGTGCAATTTTCCCTATCCGGGACTTCAAAATACTATGCCATTTTTCCTAAGAATCTATTTAAAGCGCGAGGGTGTGTTCCCTTTAAAAGAACCCAAGATCGTATTACACAGGTGTAAGGGGCTCCATTTATCGATACTTTTGCATTATCCTGACCATCCTCCCACTCAACATATTGAAACACCTGGGAATCTTGCCAGGGCTGTCGTGATGTCACGGGGCCTTCATAGGAAAAGGGATAGGTTATTTGTAAGAATTCCATGTTAATTTTCCTGTCTGACCATTTAAAATCCCATGTTAGTTTTCCTAACTGTGATGCAGAATTCCTATGCTATTTTTCCTATGGATGTCATGGAAATCCAATGCTTTTTTCCCCTATGGATAATGTTGGAAGCCTGCCAATCGATCACATTGAACAGGTGCTAGGGATTAAGAATTCCGATTATATACCCCTAATGGACTCATGGAAATCCCGTATTAATCTGCTATGGGTCTTATGTAAGGCCTTGTGGCCTCACTACTGGTTTGATTTAACATCCCTAATACTTCAGAACATAAGAGCAACTTGAACTAAGGATGGAGAGAGAGAGGTAGTCTCTGGGGCAAATTTGAGGTACATAAAAGTCTGACTTTTTCGGAAATCATCATCGTCCACGAGTTCCGATGGATTATATAACACAAAACAATGGATACCCTACTACATCGAGATTTCCAAGCAAGACTTCAGAGAATTGGTGTTCGCATTAATAGCACCCACTATGGTGAACACTGCATTTTGTGACTAATAGCGAGTCATCAAGAGCATTTTCTATGTTTTGTTTCATTTATTCCAATCTTAGATTCTCCAGGGAGACGATCTATGAATTTTTTTCCACCTCTTATGGTTATTTATTTGGTTCAATGGAATTACCCAAAAATCAAAATAAGAAGGCGCATAAAGGGGCTGTGATGCTCCAAACAAAACATTTTTGTGCAAATATTATTTAATTTATGGGAAAGTGCACCTCTTGCGCCTAAAGAACGGGATTTCCTCCGGCTGATAGGTCACAAACCAAGCCAGTGTTTCTTTTTTTTCTGTTTTTTTTTTGTCCGTGCACTGTTCAAAGATTCTCTGAGTATTAAGACAGTTATTCAAGATTCTCCATGTGTATTTTCTTGCACTATATCCCTTCCAGATAACCATTGGCGTAGGCAGCATCTTGTGTAAGGAGAGGGGGCAGCCTCCTTCTGTGATGGAGGGGGGAGGGATCTTACTAATACTTCCCGAGGTCCTTTGAATATAGGTCTTTAGAAAATAGTCATTCTATATTTCACTAAAACTCAGCCTTTAGCATTTTCCATGTTCTACTTTTCCTACAACAGTATAACATAAGAGACCCACTATCCTACTTCTAATTTCCAGAAAACATAAACACCACAAAAGCGATTTGACACAAATCACATTATGGTTGGATAACAGCTTCTTCTAAGAATTCAACTGAAAAATTTACAGTTGGGCAAAATTAAATATTAAAATTGGAATAGGGGAGACCGGCCCACGTCTAGCCAAAGCAAACAGTTTCAATACAAAAACCTATGGGGCTTCTGGTGGGTTATTAAATAAAAAAACAAGTTTTTTAAACTGAAAGTAAGGAGCGACATTAAAAATTAAAACGAACAGAAATTATTCCGTATATGAAAGGGGCTGTCCCCTCCTCAACGCCTCGCTCTTTACGCTAAAGTTTTTTCTTGTTTGAAAAAATAAAGTTGTGAGACAGAGTCAAACTTTAGCGTAAAGAGCGAGGCGTTGAGGATGGAACAACCCCTTTCATATACGGAATAATTTCTGTTCGTTTTAAGTTTTAATGTCGCTCCTTACTTTCAGTTTAAAAAACTTGTTTTTTTATTTAATTTCTGATCGTTTTTTAGTTAATGCAGCTTTTATTTTGTCTCACCGTCATTGGATAAGTAAACAAAATTTGTATAAAAATTTTACTTTTCTTTTGTTAAATGGATGTTTCTAAATTTGGTTATGACGTAATTTACAAATTAACTTACGTAACTAACTTCTATATTCGTATATTTTTCTTCTGGCAAAAAATACAAAGTTGCAGATTTTTGCAGATATGAGGTTGAAACTTATGTAATAGGGTTTTCTGATATGCTGAATCTGACGGTGTGATTTTCATTAAAATTCTTTCACTTGCAGAGGATGTTTCCCCCCTCTTTTAAAAATCGATCAAATTTTCTCAGGCTCCTAGTCTTTGAAAAATAATGTTAAACTAAGTAAAACTTGCATATTTAGAATGAGCATTATAAACCGATTCTTTTGATACATCTATTGGCATAAAGTCTCCATCTTGAAGAGTTTCGATTACTATAGAGGCGTATCGCTTGTTTTTTTTTATTGTTTTGTTTATTACGTATATGTTATTACGTATATGAGGGGGTCCTCCCCTTAGTCAATACCACGCACTTTACGTTAAAAGTTAAAAAAAAATTAATTCACAAACCCCTCAATCACAAAGGCCGTTTAATTCAAGCTCTTTTGCTCTTTTGAAAGCACTAAAAAAATGTAGCGTAAAGAACGAGGTATTTACTTGGGGGAGAACCCCCTCATATACGTTATAATTTCTGTTCGTTTTAAGTTCTAATGTTGCTTCTTATTTTCAGTTGAAAAAACCTGTTTTTTTCTAATTTAATTTCTGATCGTTTTTGAAATAATGCTTGGAAATCCGGCACCCCCTTTCATAGGAATGTCCCTTACCCCAAAGAAACATCCTCCACGGTAATATTCTCCTGAGTAATCATACTGAACAAAATGGCTATCTTAAAATTTTGATCGGGTGACTTTGGGAAAAAAACGAGCGTGGGATGGGGCCTAGTTACCCTCCATTTTTTTGGTCACTTAAAAATGGCACTAGAACTTTTAATTTCCGTTCCAATCAATCAATCAATCAACCAATCAATCATTTTTTACCCACAACTAACAAAAGGTAGTACAAGTGGAGTACATAATAATAAAAAAGAAAAAAAAACTCAACAAACACTAGCAATTGAATTAAACTACGAAAAGAACTGTAAAAGACCGTGGTCAGGGCCAAATTTACAAAATGCATCAGCAAAAAGCATTTTGTGTAGGTCACCGAGCTTTTGAGTTACATCCGTAACATAAAATTTTTTAACTAGATACCGATTTCTAGTCCATGGCGGCAGAGAAAGAAGAAATTTGAAAAATTTGAAATAAGTAACTTTAATCTTTTTTAAATCCTTTAACTTAAGAACAGAATGAACACCCGAAAAATAAAGCACAGAATGATCAGAAAAAGTCGAGAATAAGCGCCCAAGAGCTCTTCTGTTATATTTTCCACGGTTTCCTACAATTTTTGAATAACTGAACTGAATTTTTCTTACTGAATCAGCAACAATCTGTTTACGAAAGAGAGCTAGAGAATTAGAAACAGTAATACCAAGACACCGAAAGGAAGAGACAGAAAGTACAGAAAATTCATTACATACCAGAGGAGTAGACGAAGACAGATTATAAGATAAGAATTCACACTTGTCAAGATTCAGGGATAGACCAATATTTAGCAAAGACTGAGAAACTAAGGAAACCTTTGCAGAAAGAGCGGACTTAGTACGACTAATCAACAGAATGTCATCAGCATAGGCAATGTAAGAAACATCAGTAGAACAAGAAAAATAAGTGCCTGAGATCTTTTCCAGAACAGTAGAAATACAAATTTTGAACAGGGTTGGTGATAAAACACCTCTCTGCCTAACACCACGAAGCACTTTAATAGTTGTTTCTAGAGAAGATTTCAGGCGGAGGTAAGAATTAGAATACCAAAACTGTAGAAGGTAAATAACCGAAATTTTAACACCAGAAGAAGCCAAAGAAAAGAAAAGCTGGTTATGAACAACAGAATCAAAAGCCTTTGAAAGATCTAGTGTACAGAGATATACACCTTTACCCTTAGAAGAATTAGAAAGTAGAATAGAAGAAAGGACACGATGAGCATGTTGGCACCCCACACCAGGTCTGAAACCAAGTTTGATTTTCACCAAAGAAAGAAATATTTCGAGTTAAATTAGGTAAAAGAATATACTCGAAGACCTTGCTAATATTGCAAAAAACAGAAAATGGACGGTAAGAAGAGCAATCTGTTGGCGGTTTACCTCTTTTTAAAATTGATGTCACGCTGCCACACAAAAAGCTTTCCGGGACGACAGAAGATGCCAAGCACATTTGAAACAAGAGCGCAAGATGTGACACAAGTTCAGCACATTGGGGAGTTAGATGCATTTTAGAGATACCATCAGCATCAATAGATTTCGACTTAATATGATTCAAAGCATTCAAAACTTCACAACGCGATATAGGCAAAACAAAGCGCTGACTTAGAAATCTAGGTAAAATTTTAACAAACGCTTCACCAAACTTTCTATGAACAGAATAATTCAAAACGGAGAAAATCTTCGAGTAAAATGCATGCCAAGAACTTGGTGGGAAATCAACACTACTCACATTAGAATCGTCTGTTTTAATTGAATTAATTAATTTCCTCCAATCTTTAGGCGAAGATGGAAAATGAAGCCCTCGGTATCGGATACTTTTTAGATACTTCTTAAATTCTAATTTAGTTTTCTGTTTAATAAGAAAAACATTACCGGACCTAGGCAGACCAAAATCTGTCCAAATTTTTAGCCAAAATGTACCATTATTTTTACAGGCCTTAAGGTTAGGGTCAAGTGACCAAAGAGGCTTTTGAGTATTCTTTCGGATTTGCTTTACTGGGACGGAAATTTTTTCAGCTTCTTTCATAGCAGAGAGGATAGAATGATAATATTAGTCTATTTCATATTTAGCAAATATAAAATTCCGACTACACTACAAAAGCTGATAAGGAACATAAATCTTACTTAGAAGTGAAGCCAAAGCTATAAGAAAGACAGAAAAATTTGCATCATTCCAATTAGGCTTATAAAACCATTTAGAACGTACCCCACGACTCTTAGACATACTCCCAGAACAAACAACAGACTTTGATAAACAAAAAGACAGCGGAAGGTAATCAAGATCATTCTCGTCAAAATGAACCGTAACTGGTTAGCAGACAAGAGCTGCAGAACAAATAACGTGATCAATGTCTGATTTACTACCTGAATGGTGGATATACGTATAATTCAAACCTATTGCAAAGGATTATATTAATGTAGACGAAAAAATAGTTTTTTCCTGGTTTATAAACAAACCTGTGCGGCAAGTTTATCTTTAATAAACTTAATTTACTTTTATTCAGCGCTCGTCGCCTGACCATCACGTGTACTTCGCGTGTGTTGGTTTAAATTATTTTTGAAGTGAATTTATAACGAGATGAGCGTTTCCGAGCTTTTGTATTCACCGCTGTTGAACTTTGTTTTTGAAAATTTAAGTGGTGTTGATGAAGCCGTTATAAAGTGGACCTTAAGTTCTTCAGTTGCCACTTTTGATAATGATAACATTGCGAACAAAATTCCCTTTCTTGCTCTTCAGCTCAATCATAATGTAATCACCAGCCTTGACTTTCTCAGTGTTAAATTAGAAGTTGCTGGTAGGGGGCTTGTCTTCAATGTCTATGCTGGGGCCTGAAGAGTTGTTGTATACAGGATCATCTACGTCAGAATCGTCACTCTAACTGTAACTCTTGTTGCCAGAGACACGCCTTTTGCTTTCTACTCTTTTCACTTTTCTGACTTTCTTCCGTTCCAGGACTAGGGCTTTTTGGCAGATACAGCTTTTATCCTAGCAGTAATGCATTCTTTCATAGGGGTGTCAGTGAGCACTTCTGACTTTTTCATATTTTTTTCCTGTTGATTTTTTGGGTTTGAGTTGATTGATAAAATGCTGCAAGTAAAGCAAAGAATGAGAGGCAGTCATCCAGCCAGAAGTATTTTCTGAGCTGATCATGATGGTTCCTGGTAAAGCTCCCCTGAGTAAAATTTTCGGACACTGTTTTTGTGGGGAAATAAGTAGAGGAGGGACTGTGATCCCAACACATTAACACCAGCACCAATCATGGTCAACTGACCTCTTTCTGCTGATGTGACCTTCCCTACTTACTTCTGGCCTCGCTGTGCAATGATTTTACCAGGCTTGTGGGTTTTTTCAGACCTGATTCGTCAAAACTTCAAATGTCTTGTGGTCTGAACATGTGTTTATATAGGCCTCAATCCAGATTGTTAAAGAAAGCTCCTACACTTTGACAGTTGAACTCAGTTGTCCTTCATAGGCTCCTTCATACTTATTGGCGTTCTTACTGATAGAGTTTTAAGTCAATCCCTAAAACCACGGTACCAATCTTTACCTGTAATTCCTCCACTGTTTTCACTGCCTTTGGAGTTCCGTTATCCGGTACTTTTATGCTCTTAATAATGGCATAAGTGTATGCGAATTTACATACTTCTAGGGGAATACAGTCGAAAGCATACCAGCTATCGTTTTCAAGTAAGTTTTTAGTCTTTTTGCTTGTTCCTCTGTAAATATTGATCATGGGTTGTAACAGGGTGTAAGGAAATTCAAGTCCAGAATTTTTAGATGGATATTCAGCTTCTCAACTTTTTTTTATGTAGTCTTACAGTGTTCCTCTAGGGACACCCATGGTACTTCCAGAGAATCCAACTGACTTCTTGTAGAATAAGACAGAAAAAACTGCTATTTTATTTTCTTCTGGGTCACAGCCACCTTTCTTTCTTTTCTCTTCTGTTTTACTTTTAATTATTTTATCTTGAATGAAATTTATCAGGAAAAAAAAGAACTTCAGTTCACCTACTGTTTCGACAGGATTAAACAACGTCAGAAATTAACCAGTTTTTAATCTTACCTTCAAACTTTAAATATTTTCTTTGCATAGCTCTTACAAGCATAACCTAGCTTTGGATACCTTAGTAAGGCAAGCTAAATTTAACTTAGGTATTGAGGGTAAGCATTGAAGTTCAATATCCCACGGGATAAAAAAATACTAACAGTAAACTGGTGAAGATGGCACGTCTCGGAAGCTGCCAAAAACAGGCAAATAATAGGAGAATACAATGTGAGTTTACAACGCGAGTTTTCTAGTATTCGTAATTAGGCGCAGGCTTTCAGACAAAATAGAACAAAATTCAAGAGTTAATCACCATAAAAATTGATCCAATTTGAAATGTTTGGTAAAAGTATTAATTAAGGTCAGACTTTTTAAAAAAATACACTGCAATCTGTCAGAACGTTTATCAAACAGTTCGCCGTAATGAACTGTAAGTAAGGAGCGACCCGGCTCAATGGTAACCGAAACTCTAGAAAACGGGTTTTTGATACCAATATATACATCAAAAGCATCAGCTTTCAATGCTGATTTCAAATATATAACTTTTATCAAGTTTAATGCTTACCATTAAAAGTTACGCGCCTGAGAAAATTTGGCTAATTTTCAAAAATAGGGAGAAAGACCCCCAACAAGTTATAGAACCTTAATGAAAATCACACCATCATATTCAGCGTATCAGAGAACCCTACTGTAGAGGTTTCAAGCTCCTATCTGCTAAAATGTGGAATTTTGCATTTTTTGCCAGAAGAAAGATCACGGATACGTATTTATTTATTTATTTATTTATTTTTTCCCAGGGGTGATCGTATCGACCCAGTGGTCCTAGAATATCGTGGGAGGGCTCATTATTATTATATTGATTATATATATTCATCAATCATTATAGATAGATAGATAGATAGATAGATATTTATTGCAACAAAAGCCTTATCGGGCCATGGCAAAATAGCAAAACAAAAATAAATACAAAGAAAAAACACACAATAAATTACTCACTATTCATCAAAAAAATTTCTCTATGTGCCATACCCACTCTTACAAATTTATCCAACCTTCTAAAATCATCAAAATTTCTACTTTTTAAAATTTTTTCAAGCCAATCCACCCCTCCAAAATCTGTTGAAAACACTTCCCTCCTCAAATTTCTTAACTCCTGGCATGTACCCATAAAATGGATAAGATCTTCTTCCTCTCCACTCATAGGACACTGGTAAGGACCATTTTTAATCCTATAATTCCCAATATATTTCCTCCTTTCTCCAATACCCAAAAAATTACCACGAACCGAAATTACCCATCTTAAACCTCACTACTCATCCCCGCTTTAAAGTAAACTTCCTCCCCCCAAACCTCCTTTGCCAGCCCATACAGCCCCAGGGACGCCGAGGATGATTTCTGATTCTGCCACCTTTGAATTTCCTGCTCTATTAGTCTAACCTTTACTTTTTTTGCAACTAGCCCCACTTCCACACCTAGCCCCTTCCCCTCATTCCAATACTCACTAAAACCACAACTATCATTAGTCTCTTTAACCCGGTTTGGCCAAGAACTTTTCCTGCCATCTACTAGCATCTCCTCATATGCATTCTTTACTAGCCTCCTACTAGGCAGATTTATAATCCTTTCCCAATAATTTACTATCCGCACTAACCTTCCCACCCTTAATGATAACAAACCTAAATCACCTTTTAATACTACATGATTAAACTTATCACTAACCCCCATTAACCGCTTAAAATACATCAACTGTAACCGGTCTACCTTATCGGCCTTCTCCATACCCCACACCTCTGCTGCAAAAGACATTACGGAAGCTAGCTTAGTCTGGAATATCCTTTTCTGGAGCCTAAGGTCTGTCAGGCCTACTTTCAAAACACTACTCTTTAAAACTAACCATATAGCCCTAAGACCTTTACTAGCTAAATAATCAATCTGCCCTTTCCACCTACCATTTGAAGTAAACTTGCATCCTAAATAAACAAAATCTTCAACTACTTTAAGCACTTTTTCTCCTACACTAAACCTTTCCTCTATATTTCCATGTTGTCGAAATACCATAACTGCTGACTTTGTGACATTTAGGACCAAACGCTTCTCATCTAGGTATGAGGACACCATTCCTAGCAGTTTTTGAAGGTCAGGCCCATCTTTAGCCACCAGTACAATATCATCCGCAAATAACAGAGCGAACACCTGCATTGCAGACAGATTTAGAGTTGGGGCTCCCTGCCCTAGCATATATTCTTCTATATCATTAAGATACAGGGAAAACAACCTAGGTGAAATTGTACACCCTTGTTTAACCCCTAACCTACTGACAATTGCCCTAGAGTAAGACTTTCCTACCTTAAATACCATTCTAACAACCACATACATTTTAACAACCAATCCTACAAAACGTCTCGGCAGCCCTAACTTTATAAGTCCTTCTACTAACAAATCTCGTGAAACTTCATCGAACGCACCTCGCAGGTCCAAAAAAGCTGCGTATAGCCTACCATCCCTTTTCCTCATATACTTCCTAATAAGCCCATACAAAATAAATATCTGATCGACCCCACTATAATCCTCTCGAAACCCTGCCTGAATTACTATTAACTTATTTGATTCTTTAAGCCAACTATCTATTCTATCCATTAACACTTTACAAAATAATTTACTAAGGCTATTTCCTAAATGAATCCCTCTATAATTCTTATGCAAAGCTCGGTCTCCCTTTTTAAAAAGTGGTAAAACTATTGAAATATTCCACTATTGAGGCCAAACCAACTTGCTAAGGACACTTGAAAATAACGTTGATGACAAAGGCAACAAATATACCCTAGACCACTTCCAGAGCCTTGTTGGGATGCCATCAACTCCTGTTGCTGAGGTCCCTATCATCTTCTTTAGCGAATTCCATATTTCCTCGCCTGTGAAAGGCTGCAGTAGTTTGTAATCTTCTTCCTTTAGAGGGAATTCCGCAAGGTTTTCGCCGACCACCCACCGACTCAGGCTATCCTTTTCCTCTCTTTTTGTCATCTTGCTTTCGATGAATTCTGGACAACTTTCCGCCGGCGGGATACTCGTCTTGTCAGAAGCGTTTGTAACTGATTTTTTTATTATTTTCCAAAACTCATTCTTGTTACTATTCCTAAATTCCCTTTTCATTCTCTCTGCTTCCTCCTCTTGAAATTTATACTTCTTCGCTTTTAACAGTTTCTTATACTCTTTTCTTCGGCTTTTATATATATTATAAAGATATTCCCTCTCCTCAGATGAACATTGTCTCAGTAGCTCCAATGTTTGCACCAACTCTGATTTTTTCTCTACGCATTCACAATCAAAAAAACCATTTAACTTCCGTGGTTGTTTCTGAGCTGTAGTAACACCTACTTCATACAAACTATCAACTAATACCTTTAATGACTCTTCTATTTTTCCATCATTTGCCAATATTTCTCCCTTCTCTAGTCCTGCCTGAAATTCATCTCCTAACAGCTTAAACTTAACCTTCTCTTCTTCCTGTGATTCTAGCCTCAATGGATCTCTAACTTCTAATCCTTCTTCTAATACCTTGCTCCTAAAACCCCCCAATGACCTTTTTAATGCCCTCTTTTTTAACACTTTCAAAGACAACCTAATCGGCAGGTGATCAGAACCCCAAACCGGGACCACCCCTAAACAAGCACAATCCGGCCAAAGAGACTTATTTACAACTATATAATCTACTACACTTGGATACTTCCCAAAAAAACAAGTAAACTCTCCCCGCTCTTTATCCTCCCCGATCCTCCCGTTAACTATAATTAAATTTTCCTTACCACAAATTTCCAAAAGTTTACTTCCCCACCTATTTTTACGGCGATGGTCCTTACTAGTCCCTGGAGGGATCTCATCCATTTCTTCATCACCCATTCCATCAAGACGAGATTCCGAGTGGGTATGGTCATCAAATTGGCAAGACCATGGTTCTTACAACTCCCCAGTGTATGCATTGAATTTTCCTAAAAGAATAAAGCCATCAACAGGAAACTTCGTCAAAAAAATACGCAACTCTTTGAAATATCTCCCATGTATCCTCTTGTGAAAAACAAATACTTTCTGCAGGAATATACACAGAACAAAACACATGACATCTTTTCCTCCGTGAAATTTTTACCCAAAATAAGTTACAAGACTCACTTTTTAGCCAGATCACATCATTAGATGACAAAAAAACATCTGAAACAAACAACCTCCATAATAACGACCATTTCTCGACATTTTACGATTTGCACTAAAACAACTATAATGCTTAACTATAATATTTTCTCCAGACCATGTTTCTACAAGAGAAATAACTTGAGGACTACAAGCTTCAACCAGGTCCTTAAACTTATTTTGCGTGAACCCTTGTATGTTCCAATGTGACACATTTAATAGAGAATCACCATGGCCCAAATTTCCCTATACTCCTCATTTCCCATCTTCAGTTCTTGCTGTCTTGGGCGGAAAAGTTTTTTTGCTACTATCGCCCTCTTAGCGTCATCATCACCCGAGTTTACTCTGACACTATGCTCTGCGGGTCTTGGGCGGTTTACCCTTATTGGTTCGTTGTTATCGGGACTAATAATTTCCGCATTCGAGCGTTTCGCGGGATTACGCTGCTTTAGTGCTGGGATAGCTTGCGATCCCCCTGCAGCTGTGGTTTCTGTAAAAGACATCACCAAATTATGATCTTCGTCCCCCATTCCAGAGGTCACGGAACTAAAAGATAGAACCGTTGCCAAAGATTCAGATCTAGTCCTAGCATTAGACGGATATGCCAAGCTACCGTCGTCTTCAGGGGGCATGTTGCTATAGATTCCCAACCGACCATGCCCGTATCTGGCGGTGGCGCCGAGTGTAAACTATTCTGGGGGGGAGGGGGTTCAGCTTGCTTTCTACTAGGAGGGTTTACACTGTCATGAGCGGTGTTACGTTTTTGTTCTTCAACAAGGCCGCTTGTGTAATTATACATGAAAACCTGGTTACCGATGAACAACTTAAGTCCTCGTAATTTCACATCAACAAAACCCTCAGTCTTTGCATCTTCTAAAGTCTCTTTCAGTTTTTTTCTGGCAATCAACTCACGTTCCGTGTAATCAGGACTAATTGATAATCCCAACCTTCGAAAAAGAAAACATGATTTTAATACATAGTCCCGCCCTGCAACACTTGCAAATTTGATCACTACAGGACGGACGCTCATTGAACTTTTAAGTCTGAAAGCGTCACGCACATCAAAAAGACGGAGATTTAAATTCGGAATTCCCGCATTCAAAGCACTGACAACATCTTCCAGAAGTGAGCACCCCCTATGCTGCGGCGAAAAGTTATAAAGCACTACGTTTCCTCGCTTCATGCCAGTTTCTAAATACTGGATTTTTCTCAGTGCTAATCCAACTTCTTCCCGTACATTTGACACATTTCTGCGAACCGACTGCGATTCTCTTTGAATATTCTGGACTAACGACGCAACATTTTCAAATTTGTTTCACAACACAGCCACATCCGACGTCATTGAATTGACCTGCCTTGACATCGGGTCAATAATCTCCAACTTCAAATTAATTGCTTGAATTTGCGTTAATAATGCATTAATATTATCTTCCATCTTAAATCAGAAATGAAGATCAAAAATGAAAAAGACTTATGTTTACGTGAGGGCTGTGCCCCAAGGGTGCTTCCGTAACCGGCAAAACTTGCAAGGCACAACCCAGCCTAAATTTCGCTCGGCTATAAAAACAGCATTTAACGAACGAATCCTAAAATCGTAATTCCACTTTCAGTCCAAAATTCAATTCAACATTCAATAATCACTGGCAAAAGCTTTTACAAGTAATACAAGAATTTCACTTTAGATTCTATTTGTTCGAATGAAATTTAATCCGATTAGTTAGATGTTGACACCTTGAAAACTAGTTCAGTAAGCCAAAAAGCCCTAGTCCTTGAACGGAAGAAAGTCAGAAAAGTGAAAAGAGTAGAAAGCAAAAGGCGTGTCTCTGGCAACAAGAGTTACAGTTAGATTGACGATTCTGACGTAGATGATCCTGTATACAACAACTCTTCAGGCCCCAGCATAGACATTGAAGACAAGCCCCCTACCAGCAACTTCTAATTTAACACTGAGAAAGTCAAGGCTGGTGATTACAATATGATTGAGCTGAAGAGCAAGAAAGGGAATTTTGTTCCCAATGTTATCATTATCAAAAGTAGCAACTGAAGAACTTAAGGTCCACTTTTGGAAGAAGACTGGAGCAAGAGACTTTGCGCTAACTGACGAGATGAATAGTGTCTTAAAGACAGAAGTTGAAATAAAACTGCCACCACTGAAAGGTAGAACACCAAGATTAGCGGAGCGGCTTACTTTTGGTGTTGATCATTCAATGTATAATTTGAAACTAATACTCTTTATTTTTTTTAAACGTTAATGGAACTCATTTTGTAGTTTCTTTATGCTGACCATATTCTTTCTTAATTTTATAGCCGAAAAACATACTTTAAGGTTCCCCTGGTCACTTTTCTTTTTCTTTTGTCCGGTGGCCAAACTTAAGGCAGAGACGACCGAACCAGTGCCGGGATGGCCCAGGTTTGGTACTGCTGACCACTTGGATATGAGAGACATCCAGGTGGAAAAATGGCAGAGTATTTCTAATTGTCTTTTCCAAGGATGATATTTAATGGGTACTTTTGCTTTGACATGATCAGCAACTTCTTATCGCTTGAATCAATTCATGGAGAATTAAACAAGTCAAAATCAGCCGATCGTGGGCCAGTCTTTTATCTATATATCGATTAATGGAAATTTCTGTTTATTTCCAGCTTTTTTAACCATCTACCAGGTAACATCCAACAAAAAATTCCAACATACGGAAAGTTCTCGCTAATATCTATCGTAAATTTTAAGTTCTATGGGGGGCATCTGCCCCCCCCCACCCCCTTCCCCCCCTTTCCTACGCCCATGCAGATAACGTTCTCATTTTTTAATTCCAATACCACAAGCGTAATTCTTATAAACTAAACTACGAGGAAACAATCAGCAAAACATCAGTTGGGTATCGAAAAGATGTATCTCCATAATTATAAATTTTCAGGAAAGCAAAGAAAAAAGCTCACAACTTTCTTATTTCCCCTTGTGATAATTGTAAAACAAATTAAAGGATAGTTACGTATAATCAATACACAACGATCTGTTTTTGTTTTAGGTTATCGAAGGGGAAATAAAAAAATCTGTGAGGTTTTTTCTGCTCTTCTGAAAATTTACAATTATGGAGATAGGTCTATTTGATACACAACTGACGAAAAGACAAATTTTGATGAGGAACACTGCTACACAGTAACGAAAAAAAAATCCCAAAACAACCATAATAAATAGAATAAAATAATGAGACGAAATAAACATTCTAAACATCTTATTTTGAGATTAAAAATAAAGGGGTGAATCCAGGGTGTGAAACCATGAATCGATTTTGAGTTATATGCATCAACATACGTATATAACAATCCATTTCATGACTCGGAACAACCTAACAGTTTTCGTTTTTCTTATAGATAAAAAATAAAAGAATAAAAAAAATAATATAGGAAGAATGTGAACTTATATTAAACTCAGTTTAACAACTCAGATTTAAATCGATCGAAATTATCTAATTTTTTTTCCTTGTACTGAGCTTATTCTAAAAACTAGAAGAACGAACAGTAAATTCGTGAGGTATACTTCTTATACGTCACGTTTTATTTAGTTTCTACATTAGTTTCTATGGAAATTTATGCTTAGTCGCTCTGAGATTTTTGTTTGTTTGTTGGCCTTTACCATATATAGAGGTAAAAAAAGAATAAGAAATTTTTAAATTCAGCCATTGACCTTTTCCATTCCTTTTATTTTTTCTTTCTGCCTAATTTTCTTGAATTTTTCTTATTACCAAGGCAGTTGAATAAATTTGAATAAGAAGCAAGATACTGTTTTTTTTATAAAGGTTTTATACAAGGGATTAACAACATACTCGTTTTTAAGTCAAAAATTGAGGAAACTCAACATATATTACATTTTTAAAAAATCAATAAGTAAATAAATGCAACAGCCAGCTGTTAAAACATAAAACAAATAAAGGAATAAATAAAGGAATATTTGTCTTAACAGATAATGTAAAATCACTAAAAGCGGAATAAAAAACCAAAACGATCCTATTTGTTTGTTAAGAGTCTTCCTTAGCCCACAATTCTTATTCTCTGTTTTACTTCTTTTTTGTTATAAATGTTAGATGCATTATCGATTTCTTTGTCAAAAAACGCGGTTAAAATGAACATTGGGAATAAGGGACGTGCTTTATCACACATTCACATTGAATTTTTGGTAGATGATCGATCTTCTGTTTTCTTTGTGAGTGGAATATAATTCTTCTTTAAAGCTAGCCAAAATTATTGACAGCTTCTACGAGTCAGTTTCAGTTTTAAGCTGTTCCCTGCTAACAATTGTACGAAAGATTTTCTTCTTCTTGCTTTACTTGAAGTTTCAAATTTGAGATTTCCTGAAGTGTTTATAGAATTTGTTTGTTCCTTATGTCACTTTTATAATTAGATATATTAGTACTTAGTGTTTAGATACTAGTTCTACTTCGTATTAAGATACACCTAAATTGTCTGGGCATGCAAAACAAATTGGCCCATGTAATTTTCAGCATTGAATTTTGTTCTCAGAATATCTAACGATTAGAAAATTTCCTATAGGTGTTATGAGCTTTGAAATTTGCAAGGGTTTAGGTCCAAATTCTTAATACTTTATTTTGTTTCTGCCGATTTACCATGTCAACTTCAGCTTACCATAGCTGCTTAATATGATAAGTGGTAATAAATACTGATATAGGCAGTGAAACTCAAAAGAAACTACGATCTGGCTTTAAATTTGTAACTATTAAATCATTTACATTGTTTTTACTTTTAGCCTGTATAGTTTGATCAAAATCCGCTCAAATAAAATTTAAAACTACCATTAGTGTTCCATTCATAGTAATTCATGAGGTTATCTACCATGGTGATCAAAATTCCCTAGGAGAAAAGTTAAACTTACCCATAGATCCATAAGATACAATCGCGGATTACCCATTTAGCCCATGGGAACTTGAACTGCAATTTTTGAAAACATTAGTAAAGGAAATTTAAATCATATCCGGTTTCTCAATATGATTTTACCCCTAACTGAAGTCGTATTAGTAAGGTGTTAAGTCTTTAGTAGTACCCCTACTCACAAGGCCGTATCCCGGGGGGGGGGGGTGTTCAGGGGGTTTGAACCTTCCGAAATGTTTGTCCGACTCCTAAAAAACGTAACAAAAATGAATATAAACATATTTTTAATGCGTTTTTTTTAGTTTTATGTAACCCTTACCCCTGAAGAAAAAACCTGGATACGACCCTATATACATGTCTCAATTTCTGGAAGAATTCAGATAGCAAGTTTGTATTTATGTATAGCAATTGTTTAATTGGGAATTGTTGGATAGCAATTGTTTATTTAAGTATTTATTTTTGTATTTATTTTTTCTCTAATACCGCTCCATGTTTTTTTTGAAAATAAGCATACTGAGATTTTCTGGCCTGAAAAACGATCTAGATAGGTTATGAGTCTGGGAAAATTTGTTTTTTACTGCCCGAAATTTTTGGAAAAATATTTTTCATGTAGGTGACCTCACAGTCATGCGCATTTAAAGAACAAAAGTTACATCATTTATTCCGGGGTGGTTGTTTCATTTTAGGTATTTTTCACGCATATGAAATTATACAAGATGACAAATTACTTCGAACATTAAAGCAAAAGGCATGGAACAAGCGAAAGTGAAAATCACATTGAATTGTAAACTAAAATGTTGCACAGCAAAATTCTGCGATTAGAAAATAGATCAAAATTACAATGCAATAAAGGAACATGTTATTTTAATGGAAGGGATAAACAAGAAGATGATTACCTGCTCGTGTTTTCTCCTGATCAAATAGAAACAAGTTTCTTAACTGAAAGTGAGGAGCAGCATTACAACTGAAAATAAATAGAATTTAATATATATTTGAATGGGGCCACCTCTTTCTCATCCCTCGCTCTTTACACTAAGGTCTTTAAGTACTTCTCGCTCAACTTGTATTTTTGGAGTCGCGTTTAAAAAATGAAACAAAACGTTCAATTTTAACGTAAAGAATGTGGGATGAGAAAAAGCCTCCCTAATTTACAGAACGATTTCTGCTTATTTTAAGTTTCAATGCTGCTCCTTACTTTCAGATAGAAAAACTTGTTTTTCTCATTTAATTCCTGACCGTTTTTCAAATAGTGCCAAGGAATATCTCTCCTCCCCTGTGAAAAATTTACCATGGAAAATTCCACCAAGAAATTTTCCTCCCACAGAAAATTTTCCCCAGGGAAAATCAGTTCACCTCGCAGACAATTACGCAACCTTCCAAAAATTTTAAACAATTTCGGTAAGCAACGGACGGATTGTATACCTTACGGCCTTCTCCCCAAGGGATGTTGGGGTCATGTCATATTTATATATTTTATTATGTTTGTTTTTGGCATATTTATTGGAACTTCCAACTATCTTGAATCAAATGGCTATTTCAAAATTTTGATCAGATGTTTTTGGGGAAAAGAGGGTTGGGGGGCTAGTTGCCCTCCAATCATTTTGGTCATTTAAATAGGGCACTCTGACTTTCAATTTTCCTTCAAATGAGTCCTTCCTAATAGTCTAGTAAACATTTGGTACGATACGATTATCCATGAGAAAAAAGAAAATAAGAACAAACACACGTCTCTGATCTTTCTTCTGCCAAAAAAAGCTATACATTTTTGTAGACAAGAGCTTGAATCCTCTACAGTAAGGTGGTCTGATATGTTCAATCCATCTGTGTGGTTTCACTAAAATTGCTTGCATTTTTGGGGGTGTTTCTCCAATTGTTGGAAAATAAGCCAAAATTTCTCAGGCTGGTAGCTTTTGATGAGTAACTTTAAACTAAAGAGATTTATATATTTGCAATCAGCATATAAAGCCAAGTATTTTAATGTATTAATTTTTGTCAAAATTCCATTTTTTAGAGTTGCGATTATTATTGGCAATATTCGAGTCAAGAAGGAACAAGGTTGCGGGAACAAGACTTCCAGATTTTTTTTTTGCCTTTCTGTTTCTATGCTTCCGATTTCATGTTAAAACAGGGAAGCGGTCTGTGCTTGCACATCATGGTTTTATGGAAGATGCGAGCCTCAGACCGGATTTATGAATATCAGACTAATTTTGGAGAGCTTTTCTTGCCTGACCTGTTGGGATTGTTTTCCATATCTTCGATCCTATATCGTATGACCTCAAGGATAGTGGTATCTGCGTTAGAGACGAATAGCTGGAGGTTTTCTACCAAGATTTCGTTTCTTCGAGTCACGTTTTTCTGCTGAGTGGCATTAGCAGACAGGCGCTAGTTAAATTAAAAAGGCATTCTAAGTCATTTTGGCTTTTCGATCTTTAACAAGAACCTTTATTGTGTCTCAAAGTTCTGGAAAACAACATCTATATGATCTTGGGTTTATCACCACGTCTCAAAATCTTTAAAAAAGGATCGGTACTATTCTGTTCTAGAACAGTTTTCCCTAGCGCAAAATTTATAAAGTTACACAGATGTTGTTCTACGACCAGTGACTGAATTATTTCTCGAAGAATCAATTGAGTAAAATACATGGTAATAAGGCCCCTTTTAACCGCTTTTTCTTTCTAAAAACATTGGCTAAAACCCTGACTTGTAAGCACCATTTAAAGTGTCTCTGAATCGTGTAACTTATTTAGGGAGTTGGAAACCAGACCACTTGAGGCGTGATAATCAAATTATTTAGAACATTCAATTTCCTTCTTAATGAATAGGGAGAAAGAGGGCATTCTGGAAAATAGATAGCCAGGATGAAGCCATCAACTTCTCTCTTTTAGTAAATTATTTTAATAGTAAGTAAGTAAGTTTATTTATAACCTGCAATATAAAATAAATGCGGAGTAAAAAAGAAAAAAAACAAATAATATTATCCACAAGGAAATAATAAGAAAAACACAACATAAATAACATAACAATTTTTATAAATCTCTAATCTGGAAAAAAATACGTGAGGGGGTCACTGGCACATATCAGTAGAGAGAGAGATACCAGCACTAAAATTACAAGTGACCTACTTTTGAGGGTGACGCAACCCGCTCAGTGAATACAACCAGGACATGATCATTGAGCTCCAATGAAGTACCATTTGAACAGTGTTGTCAATATAAAAAGTTGATACTAATAAAGTTGTAGATGCCAAAAAAGAATTTTAATAAAGAAATTCAGAACAATCCTTAGAAATTCTTAGAAATAAACTAGTGAGACGATTATGAGTATGAAACATCAATACTGCAACCACCGAGGACCCCAACCTCCAATGGTCCCCTCTCCCTAACCTCCAAGACCCTCTTCCCTCCATTCCAAATTTTTTTTTACACCATCCAATTTTTAATATAGAGGCTCCATTAAGAGTTAAAAATGTATAAGAAAAAAGTTAATCAGAACGTCATCTCTGACCTTATCTTTCGGGACTTAGACGACCAGATACTTTGAACATCCAACTCCGATACTTTTTGCCTAACATTATGAAATATGACAATTTAGAATTTTATCCTTTTTTTTAAAGGTTCCCCCATGGCCTAAAATGTTTCCTCATTATGACTTTTCTATTTACTAACCTTAGATGCTTCAGCTATTCATGCAAACATCCAGCATTAAAATCACTATTAAAAGACATTACCGTCACTATAAAAATTAATACACAACGAAAGCAACTATTTTCAAAGCACATTTTTGACCGATCTGTTAAATTAGTTGGCTAGAAACAGTTTGCAGACGTTCGCGAAACGTTGAAAAGTTCTTTGTTCCTATAGTCCGGGCGTCATGTGAAACTGTTTTGCTTATTTCCACCAGAATTGGTTACATTATTAGCGGTATCTAATAATGATAAGAAGTTATATCATTTTCTTAGGGGTGAAACAAAGCTCTTTTCAAAATTAGCTAGTAAAAATATTAAACAATGTAGGCAACTTATGAAAACTTTAATATTATATAGGGAGGTGGGGGATGATTCAAGGGCTTATTGGGTATATTCTTATGCCCTTCTTTTTTAAAATTAGCTAGTAAAAATATTAAACAATGTAGGCGGCTTATGAAAACTTTAATATTTTCTAGGGAGGTGGGGGATGATTCAAGGGCTCATTTGGGTACATTTTTGCATCTCGTCCAGAAGTGATTGCATTATTAGCGGTATCGAATAATGATACAAATTTATATAATTTTCTTAGGGGTGAAACAAAGCTCTTTTCAAAATTAGCTAGTAAAAATATTAAACAATGCAGGCAACTTATGAAAACTTTTATATTTTTTAGGGAGGTGGGGGATGATTCAAGGGCTGATTGGGTACATTCTTATGCCATTCTTTTTCAAAATTAGCTAGTGAAAATACCAAACAATGTAGGCGACTTACAAAACTTTAATATTTTTTTGGGAAGTCGGGGATGATTCTAGGGCTCATTGGGTACATTTTTGCATCTCGTCAAGAAGTGATTGCATTATTAGCGATAACTAATAATGATAAAAAGTTATATCATTTTCATAGTGGTGAAACAAACCTCAGTATTATTCTTAATTTTTAAATGGATTGTATGAAGGGGATAAAATAGAGTTAAAAGTGCATACCAGTTGTGGTAAATCTGAGAGGAAGATAAGTTTTAGGTAACTTGCCGTAAATGTTAGAATAAAATCATTGGTATCAATCTATGGAAACGTTTAGCGATTTACCATCGCTGTCAATACAAAGACCAACATGCAAGAGGGTGAAGACACAATTTTTACTCTGAAAATATTTAAGATATAGAATGAATGGATTGCAAAAAACATGAAAATTGAACTACTACTAGCAACTTACTGTAACATAAAGCCAAATGAGGTCAATACAGATACATTTATCAAGAAAATATCTAAAAATGTTTAAGCTATAGTATGAATAATTTGAAAAAAAACATGATAATACTACTAGTACTAACAACTTACTGCACTACTAAGCCACTTGAGGTCAACAAAGGTACGTTTTATCAAGAAAAAATTCGAAAATTCAAAGGTTATAGTATGAATTGCATGCAGAAATATGAAATACTACTACTACTACTAGCAACTCGCTGCATCATAAGGACACCTGAGGCCAATACAGCTACGGTTTATCAAGAAGACATTTGAAAATGTTTAAGGTATTGTACAAATAGCTTGCAAAAACATCAAAAAAGAAGTACTACTGAAAACTCAACGAGATATAAAGCCACCTGGGGTCAATACAGATACATTTATCAAGAAAATATCAGAGAATCTTTAAGGTATAGTATGAATAGCTTGCAAAAAACCTGATAATACTACTAGTACTAACAACTTAATGCCGTACTAAGCCATCTGAGTTCAACAAAGGTATGTTTTACCAAGAAAATATTAGAAACTTAAAAGATTATAGTATGAATGGCATGCAAAAACGTGAAATACTACTACTACTACTACTAGAAACTCGCTGCATCACAAGGACACCTGAGGCCAATACAGCTACGTTATATCAAGAAAATATCTGAAAATGTTTAAGGTATAGCATGAACAGCTTGCAAAAAAACTGAGAATACTACTAGTACTAACAACTTACTACACTACTAAGCCATCTGAGGTCAACAAAGGTATGTTGTATCAAGATAATATTAGAAAATTTAAAGATTATAGTATGAATGGCATGCAAAAACATTTAATACTACTACTACTACTACTAGCAACTCGCCGCATCATAAGGACACCTGAGGCCAATACAGCTACGTTTTATAAAAAAAAATATCTAAGAATGTTTAATGTATTGTTCAAAAGACTTGCAAAACATGAAAAACGAACTATACGCTATGCTTCCTCATAGACACGATATGGTTTTCCCTGTCGTACTCTATGGCCGATTATCGACACCACACGGATGTATTATTTGAGAACTAGAGTTACATCAAACAACAACACTGCAGATTATAAAATGGATCAAAGTGTAGAGTTAGAAATATCTTTTTATTGTGCGGGTGCTATATGTAATGGCCACTATCATGACTTCAGTAATTCGTTTGAGAGTAACGCAGCAAATTTAGAAATCATGGGAAATGAAATAAAAGAGCTCAATCTACGTGAAATGAGAAGGAGAATCTTTGATGAAATGGTGAGAAAAAGGGTAGGCTCATCAGTTGCTGCAGTGGAAGAGACTGACAATTATTACAAGAAACAATACAGACAATGGACATTCTCTCCATTACAAGGAAGATTAGAAAGCACAGGGAAACTCTCACAAAAGGAGGTATGATATAGCAGAAAAGAAAGATATAGCAGAAAAGACAAAGACAAGATGGATATCTCTACAGGGGGTACTATCATGAGAGAACACGATGAATTATTTTATGATGGAGATTCAGAATGTATAAATTTGTTCAATAAAGTTAATAATGTATAATAATGTATGAAACATATTTTATATTAATATTCTACATGTCATTACCTCATTGAAAATATACTATACATTACTTTGTTATATTTTCATTATTTCAGAGTACGCTACCACCACAACCGCTTAGAATACCTATTAAAAAGATGGATATACGATATTAACAATCATGTAATATTTTACAAGCTAAGTTACGTAGCAATTTTCATGTTTCTTACATAGTTTTAAGTTCTGGAAATTAGGAGATGTTTCATTTGCATACAATAGACATCGAGAGTCTTATGACTCCTCCCCACAATGAATTCTATGGGTCTTATGACTCTCCCACCCAGTGAATTCAGATGGTTTTAGGACTCCTTCCCTTAGTCATAAGTATTTCTAACCTTGAGCAAAGATATAAAAGTTTGATTAAGTACTTTTTTGCTCAGGTACTTCTCAGTACTTCTCTGTTCTTTAAGAAAATTCAGAAGAGAATTTGAACATTTTTGTAGTTCTCTGAGAAAACTCAGAATTAAAGTGGAGCTCCTTATCTTCATGGTGAATATTCACAATCAAGGTATAATATTTTCTATTTTCTATAAAAATCTGGAACTGAACTTTAAATTTTTCATCTCTTTGAGAAAAATCGGGACTGAAATGGAACCTTTTTATTTTCTTTCGAAAAAAATTAGAATTGATCTGTAACTTATTTCTTTTTCATTGCGAAAATTTGGTGTTGGGATATACATAAAGTTGAAAAGTAATGATAGACTTCTCCGATATGCTGGATCTGAAAGTGTAATTTCAGAGAAATTCTTTAACCTTTTAGGTTTAACTTACCTTTTTAGGGATGACCATTTAGGGTTCTCCAACATCCTGAACCTGAAAGTGTGATCCCTGACATGCTGAATCTGAAAGTATATTTTTATTGGCGATGAACTATTCTAAAGAATAACGACTGGTAAGGCTTAAGATATTTATTGCTTAAACATATTAAAAAAGATTTTTAAAAAACAAATATTTACATAAAAATAATACTTAAAGTTCACTGTTAAACATCGACAGATGAGGATCCCATGATATAGAATACTTTTTACCATGTCCTATGCATTTATCACCATTAGGTATGTCCTTAGGTAATATCTGCGCGAAGAACCTAACCTCCTCTTCAGGATGGTGATAAGCCCCTTCAAACTTAGGACACTGAAATGTTTCTAAATTGAAAAAAGGAATCCTAGGATCACATTTTCGGATTAAAACTTTATGTGTAGGTACATTACCTTTTACATATAGTGCTTCAACCCTGAACAAGCTGCAAATTTCACTGACTTCTTCCTGAACATTTTTCAGTTCCCGACCACTTTTATTGTATGAAGTAATCACTCTATCGTAGAATCCCAGTCTGTTTATATGGCGTAATCTAGTACTCCATAAGCTTTTATCCTAACCAAACAAGTTATAGTTCACCATCCAATGATAATAGTCAATTTATTGGAGTTCCATTTACAATAATAAAAATGCACATTCAAATATAACAAAACAGGATGATTTTTTTCAAACCAATAAATTCTGTGTCATATAGTCCATTCATTCTGGAGGATATTAATGTAATATTTGAGCAGAGAAGTACTTCATCAAACTTTTATATCTTTGCTCAAGGTTAGAAATACTTATGACTAAGGGGAGGAGTCCTAAAACCATCTGAATTCATTGTGGGGAGGAGTAATAAGACTCTCGGGGTCTATTGCATGTAAATGAAACATGGAAATTGTTACGAAACTCCTGATTTCCAGAACTTAAAACTATGCAAGAAACATGAAAATTGTTACTTGGCTTAGCTTGTAAAATATTACATGTTTGTTAATATCATATATCTCCATCTTTTTAATATTCAAATCGTTTGTGGTGGTAGCGTACTCTAAAATAATGGAAATATAACAAAGTAATGTATAGTTTATTTTTAATGAGGTAATGACATGTGGAATATTAATATAAAAATATGTTTCATACATTATTATACATTATTAACTTTATTGAACAACTTTATACATTCTGAATCTGCATCATAAGATAATTCATTGTGTTCTTTCATGATAGTGCCCTCTGTAGAGATATTCATCTTGTCTTTGTCTCTTCTTTATATCTTTCTTTTCTGCAATATCATACCTCCTTTTGTGATAGCTTCCCTGTGCTCCTGATCTTCCTTGTAATGGAGAGGATGTTCATTGTCTATATTGTTTCTTCTGATAATTGTCACTCTCTTCCACTGCAAAAACTGATGAGCCTACCCTTTTTCTCAGTATTTCATCAAAGATTCTCCTTCTCATTTCACATAAATTGATGTTTTCTATTTCATTTCCCATGATTTCTAAATTTGCTGCATTACTCTCATACAAATTACTGAAGTCATGATAGTGTTCATTACAAATAGCACGCTCACAATAAAAAGATAATTCTAACTCTGCACTTTGATCCATGTTATAATCTGCTATGCTGTTGTTTGATGTAGCTTTAGTTCTCAAATTATATATCCGTGTGGTGTCGATAATCGGCCATAGAGTACCACAGGGAAAACCGCATCCTGTCTATGAGGAAGCATAGCGTATAGTTCTTTTTTCATGTTGTTGCAAGCCTTTTGTACTGTACACTAAACATTTTCAGATATTTTCTTGATAAAACGTTGCTGTATTGGTCTCAGGTGTCCTTATGATGCAGCGAGTTGCTAGTAGTAGTAGTAGTTTTTCATGTTTGTGTATGCCATTAAGACTATAATTTATGATTTTTCTAATAATTTCTTGATAAACCTTACTTTTGTTGACCCCAGATGGCTTAGTAGTACAGTAAGTTCTTAGTACTAGTAGTAATATCAGGTTTTTTTTAAAGCTATTTATGCTATACCTTAAACATTTTCAGATATTTTCTTGATAAAACGTAGCTGTATTGGCCTCAGGTGTCCTTATGATGCAGCGAGTAGCCAGTAGTAGTAGTAGTATTTCATGTTTTTGCATGCCATTCTCTATAACCGTTAAATTTTCTAATCTTTTCTTGATAAAACGTACCTTTAATGACCTCCGATGGCTTGCTAGTACAGTAAGTTGTTAGTACTAGTAGTAATATCCTGTTTTTTGCAAGCTATTCACACTATACCTTAAACATTTTCAGATATTTTCTTGATAAATTTATCTGTATTTACCTCAGGTGGCTTTGTTTTACAGTGAGTTGCTAGTAGTAGTTCTATTTTCATGTTTTTTGCAATCCATTCATTCTATATCTTAAATATTATCAGAGTAAAAATTGTGTCTTCGTCTTCTTGCATATGGCTCCTTATATTGACAGCGATGGTAAAATTGGGGGGTGTAAAAAAAAGTTGGAATGGAAGGAAGGGGCCTTGGAGGTTGGGGAGAGGGGATTCTTGGAGGTTGAGGTCCTTGGTGGTTGCAGTCTTGATGGTTCATACTCATAATCATCTCACTAGTTGATTTCTAAGGAATGTTCTAAATTCCTTTATTAAAATTCTTTTTTGCATCTACAACTTTATTAGTATCAACTTTTTATATAAACAACACTTTTCAAACGGTACTTCATTGTAGGTCAATGATCATGTCCTGGTGTATCGACTTAGCGGGTTGCGTCACCCTAGAAAGTAGGTCACTTGTAAGTTTAGTGCTGGTATCTCTCCCTCTACTCATATATTCCTTGGAATATTGGTCCTCAGGTCCTTAGCGATGTTGTCAAGCAGAACTAGAGGGTCGCAACCATAAGGCTGCAAACCATAAAGAAAAAGAATTGTAGGAGAACAAAAAATATGGTAAAGTTTATATAAACCTCGGCGGCTGTACCTCTCTCTATTAGGCGAGATTTCACCATATGAGAAGCAAACACACTGCAGAGCACTAGCAACCAGAGACGAGCATGTAGTCGAAAGTGTATAAAAAAAGTAATCCCAAGCAATTTTCACTTTGAGACACACTTGAGTAGCATTATACCCACATGTAAAGGAGGATATGAATGAATAATTCTGTGAAAGCTTTGAAATTAAAATAATGAAATACATATGTATAAGTACAGAGCATAAGGTCTTCGGTGCTAAGCCACTGGGAGTATTACAGCAATTGTAACCCATGGGTCACAGTTGCGAAGCAGCACCTGCAACTATAAGTATATCGTGGGTTATATAACATATAACTTCTAAAATTAGGTGCATACAAATTAATCTCCAAACACTGTGAACACATTATTTTGTTTTTACCTGCAGTATCATTGTTTACTATTTACCGTGGTTGATGAGCATCCGCGAAAACGTTCCTTGTGTAGACTTATCAAACAGTTCGTGGTAACGAACTGTAAGTAAGGAGCGCCCCGGCTCAATAGTAACCGAACTTCTAAAGAACGGAATTTTGATACCAATAGATACATCAAAAGAATCGAGTTTTTATGCTGATTTCAGGTATATAAGTTTCATCAAGTTTAGCCTTATCCATCAAAAGTTAAGAAAATATTTGCCTTATTTTCCAAAAATGGTGGAAACACCCCCTAAAAATTACAGAATCTTAATGAAAATCACACCATCACATTCAGCATATCAGAAAACCCTACTGTAGAGATATCAAGCTCCTATCTGCAAAAATGTGGAATTTTGTGTTATTTGCCAGAAAAAGAAAGATCACGAATGCATGTTTAATTTTTTTTCTAGGGGTGATCTTATCGATACATTGGTCCTATAACATCGTGAGAGGGCTTATTCGGACGGAAATTAGGAGTTCTAGTGCCCTTTTTAAGTTTAGTTTTACTACTGATGACGCTCACTGCATATGTAACCGAAATATCTGGTATTTTGGTAAATTTCTATACACTGTCTATTAAAAAGAATTTTATCATTATTTTGAACTTTTATTTTATATTCATGGAATGGCAGTGTGGTCTCCGAAATTATCGAATTTCTACCAATCTCCAAAATTATTTAGTTTCTAAAATTTGTAGCCTCGAAGCTAGAACATTTTACTTAGACAAGATGTAGCGATTTTGAAAACCAAAATGTTCAAAATAAAAAAAATCACCAAAGGTACTTCATTTCTGGATAATCAATGTGAGCTTTTTAATTAATTTTCCCTTCCTGTTTATCAATCACAGACTCACACACACTAAACTAACAGGTTCCTTCATTCTATTGTAATTTTGCTTTGTCCTCTAACCGTTCACGCACACTAGACTGACACGTTCCTTCATTCTATTAATAAAAAAAACAAGTTTTTTAAACTGAAAGTAAGGAGCGACATTAAAACTTAAAACGAACAGAAATTATTCCGTATATGAAAGGGGCTGTACCCTCCTCAACGCCTCACTCTTTACGCTAAAGTTTTTTATTGTTTTAAAAAACAAAGTTGTGAGACAGAGTTAAACTTTAGCGTAAAGAGCGAGGCGTTGAGGAGGGGACAGCCCCTTTCATATACGGAATAATTTCTGTTCGTTTTAAGTTTTATGTCGCTCCTTACTTTCAGTTTAAAAAACTTGTTTTTTTATTTAATTTCTGATCGTTTTTTAGTTAATGCAGCTTTTATTTTGGCTCACCGTCATTGAATAAGTAAACAAAATTTGTATAAAAATTTTACTCTTATATTTCACTCGTATATTTACGAGTTTTACTCGTATATTTAAAAATTATATATACATAAAATATATATATAAAATATATATTTATATAATATATAAAAATATATATATCAAATTATATATAAAATTTATATATATATATATATATATAAATTTTATATATACTTTTTTGTATATAATTTTTTGTATATACTTATTTTGTATATAATTTTATATATAAAACGTATATATATATAAAATTTTACTCGTATATTTAAAAATTATTCGTATATTTTACTTCTGACAAAAAATACGTTGCAGATATAGTTGCAGATTTTTGCAGATATGAGCTTGAAACCTATGTAATAGGGTTCTCTGATACGCTGAAGATGACGGTGGGATTTTTATTAAAATTCTTTCACTTGTAGGGGATGTTTCCTCCCTCTTTAAAAAATCAGGTAAATTTTCTCAGGCTCGTAGCCTTTGATGAGTAATGCTAAACTTAATAAAATTTATATATTTAGAATCAGCATTATAAGCCCATTCTTTTGATGCATTTATTGACATCAAAATTTCGTTTTTAAGAGTTTCGATTACTATTCAGCCGTATCGCTTGTTTTTTTGTTGTTTTTTTACGTATATGAGGGGGTTCTCCCCTTAGTCAATACCACGCAGTTTACGTTAAAAGTTGAAAAAAAATTTAATTCACAAACCCCTGAGTCACAAAGGCCGTTTAATTGGCATAGAAAGCTCTTTTGAAAGCACTAAAAAAACTGTAGCGTAAAGAGCGAGGTATTGACTTGGGGGAGAACCCCCTCATATACGTAATAATTTCTGTTTATTTTAGGTTCTAATCTTGTTTCTTACTTTCAGTTGAAAAAACTTGTTTTTTTTAATTTAATTTCTGATCGTTTTTTAAATAATGCTTGGAAATCCGGCGCACCCTTCATAGAAATATCCCTTACCCCAAAGAAAAATCCTCCACGGAAACATTCTCCCGAGTAACCCCTCCTCCAGCCCCCCACCAGAAAAAAATCCTTCCTGAAAATGTCTGTATACTTCCCAATAACCAATACAATATGTAAGCAATTGGTAAAGTTTATATCTTGCAGCCCTTCCCCTGGGAACTGTGGGGAATTAAGTCATCCTAAAAGACATATTTATTAGATTTTCAACTATGCTGAACAAAATGGCTATCTCAAAATTTTAATTGGGTGACATTGAGAAAAATATGAGCGTGGGAGGGGGCCTAGTTGCCCTCCATTTTTTGGAGGGCACGCATTGTGATCTTTCTTCGAGCAAAAAATGCAAATTTCCACCTTTTTGTAGATAGGAGCGTGAAACTTCTTTAATAGGGTTCTCTGATAAGCTGAATGTGATGGTGTAATTTTCGTTAAAGTTAATTAAAAATGCAAAATTACATATTTTTGCAGATAGGAATTTGAAGCTTCTTTAATAATGTTCGTTGATAAGCTGGATCTGATGGTGTGAATTTTGTTAAAGTTAATTAAAAAAATTTGCAATTAAAACAAGATTTTATTGTTTAAAAAAAAAATTGAGTTGTGAGAAAGTCAAACTTTAGCGTAAAGAGCGAGGCATTGAGGAGGGGACAGCCCCTTTCATGACGGAACAATTTCTGTTCGTTTTAAGTTTTAACGTCGTTCCTTACTTTCAGTTAAAAAAAAGTTTTTTTTTATTTCATTTGTGAACGTTTTTTAATTAATGCAGGTTTTGATTTTGGCTCACTGTACATGAATAATTAAAACAAAATTTGTATATTAATTTTACTTTTTTTGGTTAAATGGCTTTCGCAAAAGTTGTTTAATTTTATTTAAGAACGTTTTTATTAGTAATAAATATACGTAGCTTACGAATTAACTTACGTAACGAACTTCTATATTCATATATTTTTAATACGTATATTAGGGGTTTTGCTCCCTAGTCAATACCTTGCTCTTTAAGCCAAAGTTCAAATTTTGTTCCAATTCTTTAAAAAATGACCCCTTAATCACAAAGGCCGTTAATTAGAATAAATAGCTCTTATGAAAGCACTAAAAAATCTTTGACTTAAAGAGCGAGGCATTGACTAGAAGGTGAACCCAATCATATAGCTAATATTTTTTTTTCCGTTTTAAGTTTTGATGTTGCTCCTTACTTTCAGTTGAAAAACTTGTTTTTTTTTATATTTAATTTCTGATTTTTTTTTAAATAATGATGGGAAATCCGGCACCCCTTTCATAGCAATGTCCCTTCCCCCACGAAAACTTCCTTCATGAAAAAGATCCTCCTATATAACCCCCGACCCTTTTAGGGGGTCTTTCCCCCTTTTTTCGAAAACCAGCCAAATTTTCTCATGCTTGTAACTTTTGATAGGTGAGATTAAACTTGATGAAACTTATATATTTGAAATCAGAATGAAAATCTGATTCTTTTGATTTATCTAGTGGTATCAAAATTAGAGTTTCCGTTTTTTAGAGTTTCGGTTACCATTGAGCCGGTACGCTCCTTACTTACACTTCGTTACGACGAACTGTTTGATAATAACTTTGCTTTGACTTCAAACCACATATTTCGCTATGTAACATTTTTTGTTTGGAATTCAATGTGATTTTTGCGGTTTGTTTTTTGTGCCCTTTTCTTTAGCTGTTCAGAGAAGTTTGTCATTTTGTGTAATTGTGCATGTATCACAGATAATAAACCGATGCGGCCACTGCGGGGGGGAAAATGAAGTAAGTTTTTGCTCTTGAGATGTATATAAAAATGGCGTCTCATATTGAGTTTGTTTTTAAATAAGGCTTTAGAGGAACTTTGTCAAACTTGTGACCAATCTAGGTTATTTTTTTACCCAGAAAATCCCAGAGGCAAGTTTTAAAAAAATGGAGCCGTTTTCAAGAAGAAAATTTATACATATATAAATAAATTCGTATATACACTGTTGCTCGTTTAAAGACATTAATTAAAAAAAACTTTTTCCACAAAATAAGTTTTTAAAAGAAAAGTAAAGAACTCCATTAAACAAAAAATGAGCAAAAATAAAATCAAATAATCTACCAAGAGTGAAACTACCACAAATCAGAATTAAAAAATAAATTAAACCCAAAATAAACAAAAATTACAATAAATAACCATGTCAAACACCAACTAACGTAAGTTGGCCGCAAAACTTCTATGCCTTCCCAAGGCCAGAACAAAATTTGCACTTTACTGAAAAAATACAAATGAATGTGCATTGTCAGTTTAATATACATATACTGATATTTAGTAACCAAATTGTTAATATTATTGATTTATTAAAGTTATAAAAGTAAAAACATTAGATTTTTTTCAGTAAAGTGCAAATTTTGTTCTGGCCTTGGGAAGGCATAGGGGTTTTGCACCCGACTTATGTTAATTTCTGCTCGTTTTGAGTTTGACTCAGTTATTTATTGTAATTTCTGTTCATTTTGGGTTTCATTTATTTATCAATGCTGATTTGTGGTAGTTTCACGCTTGGTAGATTATTTTAATTTATTTTTACTAATTTTTTGTTTATTTAAGCTCTTTACTTTTCTTTGAAAAACTTATTTTGTGGAAAAAGTTTTTTGAATTAATTTATGTTCGTTTTATATTGACATAGTCTTTTCAGGGAAAAAGAAAACAATACTTTAAATCTTTTCTTTTTTAAGACTTTATAGTTTGGCCTGCTATTTGTATGCTGGAGAAAGATTTTCACCAAATTTTAAATACATACGCCCTTTTAAAAATCTGGTCACAGATAGTACTGTTTAATTAAATTTTATACCTCCTCTTGTTGACCTGAAATGGAAAAACTGATACCATTCGCAAAAAAATCTGTTTACTTTCTTTGATAGCTTGGATACACTTACGCTATTTTGATTTGGTTAAATTTTAAGAGCAGAGGTAGCCCGAAAGTTTGAACATAATGCCCTCAGTCGTTCTTGGGATTGCTGAGATGCATTATTGGGAATTAGCATTATCACAGTGCATTTTGATTTAATCTTAAGGCAAAATTTAGTTTTTAAATATAATCGGCAAATGGGAGGGTAGGCAAATGAAAGGGTGGGCGTGGGAGGGTGGGAGTGGAAGGGGGATTAGTTGCCCTCCAATCAGTTTCAAGTATTAAAAAGGGCATCAGCCCTTTTTATTTTCAATAGCATGAGCCCTTTTCAAAGTACCCACGACAACGCCTTCGATACGAAGTGCCCTGATCTGAACAACAACAACAACAAAAAATAATACATTATACCCTCATCGATCTTTACTATAAAAATGTCAAGCCTTCCAATCACTTTCAACTATTGAAAAGAGCACTAGGCCTTTCGGTTTCCAATCGAATGAGCACTTTTGGAAAAGACAACGCTTTCTATAATCACCTTATATGCCCCCAGGGCATAAATTACAACCCTTACCCTAACGTCTGTTAGGGTGGTTGCCATCTTCTAAGACCGAATTTCCAGAACTTTCAACTACGTTAAACAAAATGGCTATCTCCAAATTTTGATTGGATGTGTTTTGGGAAATGGTGGGTGTGAAAGGGGCGGTAGTCGCTCTTTAATCACTTTCAACTATTAAAATGGCCCTAGCTCTTTCGATGTGGTCCACATCGAAAACAAAAACGATGGCATAAGCTACAACCTTTTCCATGGGGACTCTGGGGGGTTTCTCATCCTTAAATACATAATTTCCAGAATTTTCAACTACGTTGAACAAAATGGCTATCTCTAAACTTTGATTGAATGTGTTTTGGGAAATTGTGGGAGTTAGAGGGGGGTTAATTACTCTCCAATTACTTTCGACTATTAAAAAGGGCAATTTCAATTTCCAATTAAATGAGCCCCTTTTGAAGTTTCTACAACAACTTTCTATATACACCTTATGTGCCCCAGGGCATAGCTTACAACCCTTGCACTGAGGGCTCTGATGGGGTTATCATTCTAAAAGACCCAATTTCCACAAATTTCGCCTACGTTGAACAAAATGAATATCTCAAAATTTTGATTGGATGTATTTGGGGAACTGTTGGCCATGAGAGGGGGGTTAGTTGCCCTTCAACCACTTTCAACTATTAAAAGGGCACTAGCCCTTTCAATTTCGAATTGAATGAGCCCTTTTTGATGCTTTAAAAAATCGCTTTCTATAAAAACCTTACATGCTCCGAGGGCATAACTTACAAACCTTACCCTGAGGGTTGTGGAAGAGGGGATGGGTTGTAAGTAGTATGTAACCATATACTTCTGATGCCCCTATAGCAAGAAATTCTGATACCCCTATAGCAAGGAACTCTAACAGCCATATGGAATTCTAATGCCCCTCTACACCTTTTCAAAGAGATTCAGAGCTCCCTCACATGGCCTAATACTTCTACGAGACATATAGGTAAACATTTCTACAGGGCATATACACCTTTTCAAAGAGAGTGAGTATAACTTGATTGGTGATTGGGATTTGAATAAAAGGAATAGTTTTCTTTACAATTCATATTAGTAAGAGAATTGAATTCAAAGAGAATAGTTTATTTGAGAAGATATTAGTAGAGAAAAAATGAGTGGTGCATTTACATTATTGGAGATTAATGATGGAGCCGACAACAGCAGCAATGATATACGAGTACCCAATTTAGCTGTTGCAATAACGGTTGGCTGTAGACTATTTCTTGAATGGGGCACTATGTATGCTAGATACATGATATCATTAAGCAAATTTAAACAAGAGGAGCAGCTATATTTTGCTGGAAAAGTGAATATTCTCCATATAAATAAACTTCGGTCAGCATTAGATGTCCTATCGAAATATATTGATGAGAACAAAATGCATCAGTGAATATTATTGTAATTATGTTCAATAAAAATTGTTTCTAAATCAATGGTTTTTTTTCTTTCTATAGTAGACTAGCGTATATTTTTTATAGTAGAAAAAAAAATTCTGGTTAGTCTGAATTTGGTTGTAAGAGAGTTAGGCCTCTAAAAAATGGATAGATTCGAGAAAGAGCGAATCATGAGGAATCTAGCTATTATTGAAAAACGTTTGGTTCTAGAAGATAATTTTCTAGAGCTGTCTATTCAAAGGAAGATATTTTATCGTGGAATCCTTGTTGATATAATGAAAACTGATTTTCCATTATTAGACTACTGTATGAAGCTTCTACGTCGTGGTCCAAATGTATTTACACAATTTAATGATATATTGATCACGACACGGCAAAATGATATTGTGGATATGCTTTTAAACATTAGTTTAGAAATTTAGGACTTTTTTTCATGAGAAAGATGGTGCTCAAGGATGATTTACTCCTCTCTCTCTCTCTCTATCTCAGAAAATTTTTGATGTTGCTAGCTCAGTTTCATTGTGGCAGTGAGAGTGTCAACACACAACAAAATGTTCCATACATGTCCGTTATGTATGTACACACTGGGCAGCTGGTCACCATGTGAGAATTGTACAATGATTGATGAGTATGATGAAAAGTGTAGATTATGCCACCCGTGTAAATTGCATAGAGGATATGCTGTACAAATTAAATGTTGTAATTCCTGTCTTGAAGAGGTGTGTGACTCTCATCCTAGAGGCCACCTATGCTCCAATTGTCATTATGATAAATGCAAGCAGTGGGAGAGTACATATCCCGGTATGATTGGAAAGAATCCTAACTGTGATTTTAGTTTATTGCTACGAGATTGGTATCGTCGTGGTTTTAGATTGTTCTGGGAGGAGGAACCGGGTCAATGATTCAACTGTTGGAACAACAAAAGAATATGGTTTCTACGTCATTGCTGTGAAGACAATGGATGTTATGATTATAAGCCCACTGATTTTTATCTGGCTGTGACGGAATGTGATTCGACACTTGAGGACACTGTTTATGAAATTGCTCCAAATAAGCAAATTGAAACATGTGAATTCTATAGAATGAATGAGAATAGTATCATTGACTATACAAAGAGATATGACAAGAGCGAAGTCACACTCTACTGTAGAAAATGTGACCCTGACATTGCAGTACATCAGGATCAGTACACTGTGAATTCAGATAATCTACCTGCACTAGTTGTTGTCGACAAATACCTAGTAGTGGATGAAATCTAAGGAGTAGAAAAGTCGTTTTATCATGTATATAAAGCTTTTTTTATTAATAAACAATTTCACATACATTTTTAGAACATTTTATTCTTAGGGCACTAAAATCAATATTAAATACACTCATAAGTATATTCTCCACTAGAAAGTCGTTCAATCGAGGTAAGTCAACGTAGATGTTGAGAAACTACTTGTAGGTGTAGCCACGACATCTGAACATGAAAAAGAGTAGTGCATGAAAGCCACATGTCTTAGTCGTTAAATCCTGTACTCTTCGTTGATTTTGAATAATGGTTTTCCCACTGCTTTCAATAAAGTTGCTGATGTATGGAGTGTAGAATTTATACGATAGGCCAAGAGGATCAAAAAATTGAATATTCTTCGCTGTTTGAAAGATGCATAGCCAATGACCGGTCTTCAAAGTCGATGGACTGCTATTAACAATGATTAGGGTATTGTTAACACTTGGAATTTTTTCAATGAAGTCCAAAGGTATGCAATAGGACTTGTACTGGGACATGTATGGATCCATACTAAATACGTTTATTATTTGGTTTGTGTTCATGGTGCTAGGTCTTGTAGAACACTGCCGTCGGGTGTGATTTCCCAATAGGTTTCAAATTGACTCAGTGATATTAGCGTTATACTCTCAGTCAGAGCACCGGCAAATGTACACTCTAAACGTACATTCCCTGTTCGTACTATACTCATATCCTGTGTGTCAGACAAATCCAAAACAATAACCCCATGATTTTTTGAAAACATTGAATCGGTTATTCCATTTTCAAATAGTTGAGAGTCATGATCTAGGGATTGCATGGTCAACTCGTACAGAGTTCTATAGGATTTTTTGTCAAATTATAGAGTGTACAGTGGAATACCATTCACTTTGCACACAAGACTAGATAGACCGAAAAATTTAAAATTATGGGGGGATTCAGTCCAGGATCCAACGGCACTGCCACTCTTCACAAAGGCCAAAGCCAATTTTGATGGGATTTCTCCATTGATAAATTATGAATCGCTTTAGCTACGAGAGCCGGTGGCAATGTGACGTTGATTGGTGATTGTATGGGGGACAAGCAGTTTAATGTTGTTACCATTGGCTCTTAGCTTTTCCACTGCCAATGCAACAGAGCTCATAACCTGTTGTTTTCGGACGTGGAGAATTGCCGATGTGACAATGACATTTGCATCGGGTGCTGCAGGAAGGGTTTTTCTCAAAATGAATTCGATGGTGCCATCTGTAACTTTATGTCAATCTTGACATTGGGGGGGTAGCCATTGGGATATATTGAATATCTCATGATTTAATTTCCCAACCAGATGATACTCCTGGGTCACTGCAGTAGTCAACTCACCGTCAGTATCAACACCTGATCGATATTTATATCCTAATGATTGTCCTCTCAACTCTTTGTACGCCTTTGGCGTCATCATCATAAATTGTATGTAGCTTGCATATTTTGATAAATTATTGCTAGTGCCCACCAATGTCCCATTAATAAATACTTCAATTTGTTTGAATAGGTTGTGTAGAATACAGTTTTCATAGGAGAGACCATCGCCGGCATTTGGAGTTGTATTATCTGACTTTTTCTTCACCACAACATTTAAATCAATAAACATTGATGACAAATCAATGAAATAGTCTTCATTGGAAAATATTTGAAAGTATATATTCTCCGAGAGGGGTTGTTGGGGGTGAAGTTGTTCATAGTAGCCATACTTGACACTGACATCAACATTTTCAGCATTGAATAGATTCAATGAGGAACTGATTGATGGATATGATTCCTTGTGGGGGAGATAAGTCATCTTAAGAGAAGAAATCCTTCTTTGATCTAACGAATTCTTTTTCTTCTTCTTCTGCTTATTGGCCTTCGTTGTTTTATTCCTCAAAGTCCTTGTTGATGTCCTTTGCTTCCTGCCTGGGTGGAGACTGATGAGTGAATAATGCATACGCATCCTTTTCAATTCCTCCCCATTTTGTCAAGATTTTAGTTGCTCACCAGCGGCTCTTGCTGAAGACTTAATATTGTCAATAACGCTTTCCTTGAAATTCTTGCCCAACCCCCTGTCCTGTTGTGTGGAGGCAGCAAAATTTTATGCAGCAGGTACAAGATGTTTTCTGGCAAGGCGTAGTGCAGAACGAAATAGCCTAGCAAACCAGCTACCAAGACCATAGCCAGAAATTGTAGTACGACCCTTGTATTTGTCAAATCCATTGCCTATTTGACGTGGACTCAAAGTACCAACATAACAATCAATATAGGGGCAGACAAATGAAATTCTTCTATTGTTCATTTTAGGTGATTGTGCTATCGCTGAAAATGGGTCGAAAATGATATGTAATCACTGCTAAGCCTTTTGTAATTGCTAGAGGATTACCTAATTCACTTTTTAATGTTAAATGACAGAGTTCCATATATGATGTGTGTAAAAGAACATACTGAAGATGCTTTATATTATAGTGATGAACAAGTTCATGAGATGTTTTTCGTTCAAGAACACGTAGGAGGGGGACATTTGAATTACCAACTCTCCACGTTTCCACAAAGGATGCATAGAGAAATATGCAAGAGTCCGAGGCGAAACCAGGTGGATAATCAGCAAAAATAACTTGATCCATCCCGTAAACGGTGCCAGCATTTTTCCCATTGATCATATTCTGTTTAAAGCCAAGAACATCTCTCAGATTATCACTGAGAATAATTATTTCAGTGTCAACAGGTGAGCAAATGTAAATCCTATCATGTTCCGATGAATAATTAAAATGGAATGTACCATTCCTACGATATGAGATTTTTCTATTGATTGTACGACACAAATCTCCCATATTATCATATTCAATATATTTCAATTTGGCATGTGGATATTCGCTAGATTTAAGTGCTTCAACCCATTCATAGTCGACAGAGTGTCCAATTGAATGGTATAACTCTTATATCATACACACGATTCCTTCTCAGGATGTCATAAGTATTTTTGAGAACACACTCAACAAGAGCCACTTCATACGCACCGTTAAATTTGATAGCGGGGGAGAATTTTGTCCAAAAATCACTTGTCGTATTCAAGTCGTTGTAGAGAGGATCGGAAACGTTGGACATGAAAGTTACATAGAAATCATTGGGCATTGTCAATATCTTCAAAACCGATCCAAGAATCGAAATTAGAGTTGTATCCTAGCCAGCGAACAAGTAAATGTTTCTCACCCCTGCGAGTACGTGTCTTTAATAAAAATTCAATTTGATAGATTTCACTAGCATTTTTAACTTTTTGCAGTTCATAGTCATAAAAGCCACCGAGAATCTCTTCATCTTTGGTATCACGCAGACGATAAGTTATGGGTTTAGTGTCTAGGGTTTTTGCCACATTAAAAAGTTCGGTGCACCACAAGTAATTCCCTTTTTCGAAAAAATTAGTTTTCCTATTAATTCGAACAGTATCACCAACATTGAATTTATTTTTCTTCTTGACAGTTGTTTCATTGAAATATTGTTTAAGAAAGGTGTCAATTGTATCATGATCAGAACGATCAACTTCCGTTGGTATAGAGTTGAACAATGATCGATGAGGTCGTATATTATAAATCAACATGATTTTATCTCGATCATGAATAAAAGTCGATATATTTTTCAGTGTACATATCTTGAAATTAAAAGTCGAATAGTTTTTATCAATCGTTCAGCCAATGCAGCCTTTATAGGACTGTGACTATGATAGAGTAGTGTAAAATATTTCTCTAGTACTTATGCAACATGGGGATTAACAAATTCACTACCGCGATCCGTTTGAATTTTTTTATATGAATCCTGTTCGAGAATACTTTCAATGGCCTGAGCAACTTCAACACCTCTCTTTGATCGCAATGGAATTGCTTATGCATAGCGACTTAAAAAACTGATTGCAAGTAGAATGAACTTGTACGGTGTATTGTGACGTCTTTGAAGCTAATCTAGAGTCAGGAGATCTGCTTGCATTATATTCAATGGGTAAAAGGCTTTAGTTTTTCGATATTGATTGGCACGAAGTCTATGATTTTTATGCAGAGTGTAACTTGATTCATTTTTTAGATAGTCTTGTACACTTTTAGTGCGAACACCAGTGACTTTGGAAAGAATGGTGGGGGAACTTAAACTCCCCGCCTCACCAATATTTTCATTAACACCTTTCAGAACTTCAACCATTTTGAATGTAAACACGTTGTGTAACGTCCGCTACCCTTTTGTATACTGGCTGTTGGTGGTGGTGACTTGATACGTCTTCGCTTTTGTCTAGCTATCAGTGGTGTGCTAGTATTTTCCAAAATTGATTTAAAATCTTCTTCTTCTTCATATTTTAATTTTGTCAATGTTGATGATGATGATGCATGTTCATTTAATTTTTTTAGAATTTGTCTATTGCTAATAAGACTTTTGGGGAAGTTTAATATATTTAAAAAGTTGTATAGATGAGCGTCAAATGATAATAGTCTTTTACGATTTGTAACCACATCATACATTAAACCATGTATATTATGGCTCTTGCCCTAAATAATAATCTCTGCTGCGTTTCTCTCAACTTGAATGGGATCTTAAACACTTTCCATGATATAGGCTAGGAGTCGTTTACTTGTTTCAAGCTATGTTTTGGGGCTTAGATTTAACAATTTAAATACAAATGAATTCAATTCCTCCTTCTTCAATTGTGTTCCAGCAGCAGCAGACTCATGAGAAGATGATTCTGTTTCGTGATCAATACCGACAGTGGGCTTCGATCGATAGGACTTGTGTTTGTCCACTCGGTTGAAGTGCATCTTGAAGTAAAAGCAGTTTTTTATCATCCTCAATATTTTCATTGTCAAGGAATTTACTCAGATTGTTCTCAAAGTGTTCCACGGGTGAGAGAGCGAGTTCTATTGGAGTCAATTTATAGGGTTTTGCCATTCTCTACAGAAAAATGTTTACAAGTCCTGCAATTATTGGCAGTAAAAGTGTGAAAAAGCTACCGCCCGCCTGAGCATGTCGTTTCCTTTTAAAATTCTTTCCTTTCTTTTTAGAGGCCAATGTACGTACAATGGAACGATGTTGCTTTGCCTGTTGCTTAACTACTTCTGGCAGTTGAACGTTACCCTCGGTCAAATTTAAAGAAAGTTCAGATGTTAGATTAATGAAATCAGTGTCAATACCATATTTGAGTATTGCTTTCCTAAGCTGAGGTTTTGAAGTGCTTAGAACTGAAAACAAGTGCCTATTTTCATGTAGTTTCTTCAGTGTCATGATAGCGAATAATAGGTCTTTTTAGTGTTCACGGGGAGATATACTGTAATTTTATTGTCGAAAATATCTGTGACTACACGCAGATCCTCGGGTGTATTTTGATGAAGATCCAATAGGATATAACCGTGGGGTTTATTAGTTGCCTGATTGTATGCTGAGAGCAGAAATTTAGGGGCACCAGGATAGATTTGTTTATTTAGGGTTATTAGCGAGCTAGAATCACGAACAACTCTGTAGATGATATAGTAGGTGCACTTCAAAGCAAGTGTTCGCATACATTTGCTCTGATGAAAGAGATTGTGTAGAACCAGAGAAAAGGACATATGTTCATGATGCGAGCGAACAGTGAACAAATGCAGCATTTCCGGGGACCATTGCTCAACAGATTCTGCAAGATCGTCGATGATGATACAAGATTTTGGTTAAATAATGCTGAAAACATAAAATCACTGTATTAATTGTAGCTGCAGCAACCCTATGGTCGCAGCCATTGCTTTTATTTTATCTTATGACTCCTGCCAAATACTGTAACAATAGTAGATTTTTTTCGGCTTTTCCACAAACATTTTATCGCAGTTTTTAATTATTTTAGTTATGAGTGTTGTTTTGCCCGACATTGAGGGCCCAAACAGAAACGATCTGAATGGTGTTTTAAATTGATACATGTTCCCTTCAATAGTTCACCTGGACAACTAACTGTAGACCATAATTGTCTAATGACTAAATAATTTCCCCACTACTACTACTACTCTCATCAAGAATAATAATAAGAAGAAGACGAATAAAGAATAATATTTTCTTTTATTATATGCATAAGAAAAAAGGTAACAATACATTGAAAAAAGCCAATTAAACATGAAAAAAATACACTTTTTAAATTTATTTATAATAAAAATGCAACATTTATATATGCACACAGAGAATACAACACTTAAATAAATTCACTTTTTTTTTGTTTATTTATAGATAAAAAATATAACATTAGATTAAAGCACTTGAAATAATATCATTTTTTTGAATGAAACATTTACAAAAAAAAATCTGCTCTAAGTAAAAAAAAAGATAACTTTGATAGTGGCGGTGCACCCCCCCCCCCCCGCTGGCGGCCGCTCCCCCCCCCCGGGAGGCGAGCCTGAACAGCCTGAATTGTATTTTGAACAATACAATTCCTATAAATATCCATGTCAAAATTCTTATCCACACAGCGCGTGGGCACTCCTTTGCAGAGTTTCTTGATTTCCTCGTCGTGTGTCTGTATAAAGTACACCTTCGGACTTACAAACATACCACGGGAAATCATGTCGCTTCCCGTTTCTGATTTAAAAAATAAAACCTGATTTGGTGCCCGACGTTTCACTAACTCTGGGTAAAGACCATCCCCAACTGGTGTAGTACATCCGTGAGCTGATAATTTCACCGTGCGCCAAATCATTAATTAGATTTGGGGTTTTTACTTTTAACAGTAGAGAATCCGTGTCCCCGTAGTAGACCTCTACTTGCCCCTTTTCCAGCCACTGTACCCTAGCCACATTGTAGTAGAATTCCAACATGAGCTTTTTAGAGATCTCCAAGATAGCACTGCCTGCAGCAATATTTTTATTCAAGACAATGCGTCTTTTTTTCCTATTCAATAGTACCATGTCCGGGCCATTGATTGTGAAGGAAGTGTAATTTGGATCGGCAATAATTCGAGCACATTGTTCGGGATCGGTCACAACGTCACAACGGTTCCTATTGCGAATACTCTCACACATTTTGCCGAAAGCCGAATTCAAAATGAACTTGTAAATTTCTTTTTCGGCTTTCGTCTGCGCTGCAGAACGTTTGTTGACAAAAGTGTCAACAAACGTTTTCAGATAGGGTTTTTGACTAAACTGGAGTGCTTTGTGAACAATTGTGGCGTAGAAGCCGTTGTTGCACATCCATTTTAAAGCTATATGATGTACAACTATGTTTTTTCGGCAGGTCAGCAATAAGTTTTTGTTTTGAAGTTGTTCAATGCAATCTGTCCACCTTGACTAAACAACTAATGCGAGTACTCAAAGAGTACTTAGTCACAGGTCTATTGACGCACGGGAAAACAAAATCTTTTACTGAATCGTGAAGTTCGAATGGTTTCTCTCCATCAATTTCAAAAAACTATCCAACTGGTCCATTCTCTTCAACAATGTCGCCAATGTTGGGGAAATGGGGAGTTTGAGGGTCATTGAGCCATTTATAGTCACCGCAAGGTAGCGCATAATGGGACATGGCAGAGGGGTAAAGAGAATTCATATCAATGAAAACCGCATTCAATTTTGCCCCCGTCTTCTCTCCTGTTGGATCAGTTTCTAACATACCATCCCCATGAAAAATAAATCACCCTCTCATTGATCTTTCAATGAACAGATGCTGATCCATGTCTGTGATTAGCTCAATTTTTTCCACACTAATTTTTAGGATGAGGTCCATCACTAGATGAGGAGAAGAAAAATAATAACCCAAATCACGATTAAATTCCTCATAGATTTTGTCTGTATTTTTACACATAATGTCTAACAGAGTTAACACGTCACTCGACAAATACAGCTTGCAGTAGTCAAACCCATTTTTACACCCTCCCTCTGCCCAAACTTTTTTAGCAAAACTGTATTCATCGGAGGTGCACCTACGATCATGTAGACTATCGTAAAACGATTCAATTGGAGGAATAGTTTCCTTGGCGAATCTCGACATGGAACAATAATAATCATAAGGATATATGCCCTTTACCGTCAACAAATCATATAAATCATTTGGAAATTGTTGCTTCAGAAGGGGGAATGCATTGCAACCGTCATCGTTTTTCTGTACCTGAATTAATTCAGTCAATGATTTGGGGAAAAAACTGTAGGAAACTAAAAAGCAAATTTTATTCGTGTACTCAACGTCGGCTTCAACGAATTTCCAAATAAATTCAAAAACAAGCAACTTTTCCGATGATTTACGTATGATTTTGTAGGAAAAGCTATCTATCACCCATGCATCATACACTGTTCCATTTCTTTGAAGATACGCCAATGCTGGTAGCACATACTTCAGATAGTAGTTAGCATTATGCATAAAAACCGGAAGAAAAAGTTGCTGTTTAATTTTTAAATTACATGAATTGTGATCCCACCCCCGAAAGTTACTTTTTCCCGTTGAATTGGGGTCAATAAGGTGGTCGTGATCCTGAACCGCGTCTTTTGGGGCAAGAGCACCCCTACAAATCCAGCAAATCGTACCCTTTTCTAGTGTCAGCTGCTCTTTATCTGACAATGTCATTGGGTAGTTGGTGTGACGCAATCGTGAAATTGTGCCGTTTGCTGTTTTTATTAAAGATACCAATAACTTTTCCATTCTACCCTCCTCATCCATAGCCAAAAAAAACTCTTCCAACTGCATTTTATTGTGTGAATCGCGACGGGCGTGTGCGTAGGAACACGAAACTAGTTTGTGTTCCTTTACTATATTTGGCCTTCATGGGTCTGATACCTCAACCAGTCTTGATTCACAGTCCAAAGACACTTTATCAACTTGTAGCAGGGAATTTTGGAAATTTTTAAATTGTAAAGTATCTTTACCTTCTGCCGGCATTTCAATTCTTTGATAGCCATGAATTTTGTAATGGTTCATGTGGTCTGAGAATGTTCGCTCAGATGTGAATGGGGAAAGGCACATGGGGCAATAGAAACGTTCCCCTTTCTTCACACCTTGGGATAGGAGTCGACTTATTGCTGTAACGGGGAAAAGATGACCATAGGAATTTACATCTTTGGGAGGTTCGTAAATAACCCAAACCCAATTTTTAACATTATCTACTGACGGTGTCCTCACTGAATACAAAACTTCCTTTTTATTTGGTTTTTTTCCCCCATCTTCAATTTCCGTGTAATACTGGATAACAACCTTCCCCAACCAAATATTTCTGTTTGCTTCTCAAAAAAAGCTGATTTCTTTCATTGACATTGGATACTTCCCCACTAAACAATAAAAATTTACTTTATGGAAATTTTTTCAGCCGTTATGAGAAACTTCGTCGAGATTTTTCATTGATGAATCTATTCTTAATGTTTTATGGGCTGCTGCTAAAAATGCGTATTTAAAGCATTGCAGCCCTGTGTCAAAATTGAAAAACTCTGAACCCCTTTGGTAGCCGACAAATCTGGGTGGTATTTTATTCGTCGAGCACCCCCTGCCCCCCTTAAAATAAAGTTTTTTTTTAAATCTAATGAGAGTCAGATACATGTGTTCAATGTATTAAATGGTTGACCCACGTCGCCTCTCATTAAACGTGTACGAAGTTTAGATTAGGGTGTTCATCAAACTTAAAAGTTAGTTCCCAACAAAGGTGAGACAAGGGTAAAAAGTCTAGTTGTAAGTTGAAAAATGACAATAAAAAATATCTCCGGTGGCCCACTTTTGTAGATAAACTTTCTGATTAATTGATACTTTAACTCCTCCTTAACCCCCTTTCCCCATTTCTGAATCTGAATCTCAATTTGTGCTCGAATTCTGTCGATGTAGTTATGGAGAACATTCACAGGGTCTGTTAAAATAATGCTCCCGTTAACCGCGTTTTCCTCGGGAGGGTTAAAATCTACCCTAAATGTTTGTTTGTGACTTAGAACAGACTATAACAAATAAAATTCACGTAATTCCGAGGACAAATCACTGTTTTCATGTCCTGCGCCTATTTGTACAGGATCCTATTCAATAATAGTAAAATTGTCGTTAAAAGTGTCCCCAGGAAGAATTAGGCCCAACCATTTGCATTGTTCTTGCTGTATCATTAAGTGGAATGGTGGAGGGTGACATAAGATTGTCAATATCCCCAGTCTTTTCCACTGCACTGGTTGGAGGTGACATGAGGTCCTCTAGTACATATTCCACAGGGTTCTTGGACAATCGATCGAACCGGCCTGTATTATCCTGTAGCGTAATTTTTATATGACGATCAGGTTCGGTTGTTCTTGCAATACTATCTAAATTTCCATGCATAAATCTATATACCCAGTCCTAGTCTTTGAACTAGTCGATTTCACATGTTAAATCCGCTAGGCTTGCTATTTCCCCAAAAACATCATTAAGAAAACCTCTTTTCCATTCCATATTATCTACAACTAATGTAGGTTCGTCTCTGAACTCCATTGGCGGTGACAGTATTTGTCCTGTAAATTCTGATGTTTCATCATCCAACTGCATTGTTATTTCATTAATCTGTCGAAAACCGGTCTTATTTTCTATGTGAAATAAGAATTATTTCATAAAGTTGAAAAAATCATGATCATTTTAGTTGTATATTTACCTGAATGAGGGCTGGATGATCCGTCTTAATGCCCCGGGGAGGATCTTTGGGGACCTGGAGCTTCCTTTGGGGTAGAAGGATTGGAGCCCTTTCGAGTTGGGGGTAGAGGACTTCACAACACTGTTCAAATAGAACTTGTGTATTATAACGACCCTAGAGTTTCAGCCTCAAATCCTTTTCGAAAACATATTCTAAAATCATCCTTTAAAATGTCTCTAACTGTTTCGCCGAAATGTCCAAAACGGTCTCGCCCAAATAATGTTTTTAATAAACACTGCGTTGTCACATTTTAAATTATTAAGAATTCTTTTTCCCGTGTTAATATCTCTTCATCTAAGATAAAAACATTCAGTTATTTGAAACCCACTTTGTAACGAGTGATTAACATTCAAATCTTACCTGTCAGATTAACATTCAAATTTTCCGATGGGTTATTTTAATAAAGGATTAAATAGACGCAAAGCTAACTGCAAAAACATATTCTTAGTTTAAGAACGTTTGTTCAACCGTCAACTGTGAAATAGTAGTTTTTGTTTATATAGAGTTTGTTTGATGAAATAATGGATTTTTGCATTAGAAAACATCTTGCTTAAAAGAGAAATTACCGGTAAGGTTTTATAAATCTATAGATAAGTATGATAAGCTATTTGCTACTTCTGTGTAATAACCACTCTTTTATATACTGCTAATTTGGTTAATGGTAATGAAAGAAAATGAAATAGGATTATTATAGAATAGTTTAGAAATAAATTTAAGTTTTACTCATCAAAAGTTACGCGCTTGAGAAAATTTGTCTTATTTTCAAAAATATGGAAAGAAAAAAAATTATATACATTTACAAATTCAGACTACACTTTTACATCCGAAGTCCCTGGCAAAGCATGAAGAGGAGTGTCCTCCCGATCTTGACCAGATGAGGCTAATGCATTATATTAAAGCATCCATTCCCTCTTGAATTTCCTGCCAGGTTACATAGTGGTCTGTATAGTGTTGGCATTAGGCTTGTTTAAATTTAATGGTTTAATTACTCCTGCTTCGGCGGTGTCCTGGGCTTTATTCAATTTCGCATATTTATGATGAGATGGTTGAACAACGGCGTTCTAAAATGAAATTAATTTTCAGTTTTAAAACTATTTAGCTTACGGGAAGGTACTGCGCCCCTTCCATATCACTATCAAACCCCCAAAAGTTGAAAAAATGACGCAATTTAATTAGCTTGCTCAATTCTTACTTATTCAGAATATTAACAGAGGGCATTGGCCTTCAATTCCATAGTATCAAACACGAAAAGTTGACAATTATATATTTTTTTTTATATGCAAAGCTTTTAAAACTTATATACCTAAATTACGAATATCAAAGTACTAAACCCCCAAAACTTGAAAAAATGACGCAAGCAGTTAACCTGGACATTGTAAACGAAGAACTTTTTTCTCCTTCCATATCAACAATTAAAGTGCCCAGTTCGTAACAATTACAGTGCCCAGCTCAGGCATAGTTCTTAAGTTAATTCAAAAATCAATTTTGAAAAAGCCACTTAATGAAAAGACAAAAATAGTTTTTTTTGTATTATAGCAAAACTGACCGAACCTGTTTTAAATGTTTAGCGAAATGCTTTTTAAAAGAGCTAACAACAAATTGAAAAAAAGCGTAAGCAACGAAGTTAAAGGAAATTCTTCCTTAACTTAATGGCGAAACAAAAAAATAGATTTACTTTTATTAGAGCGAAACTGACAGACCCTGTTTTGAATATTTAGCAAAATGATTTTTAAAAGAGCTAAAAACACAGTGAAAAAAAAGCGTAATAAATGAAGGTAAAAGGAAATTCTTACCTAAATTAATGACGATACAAAAAAAATAGATTTTTTTTTATTATAGCGAAACTGACTGACCCTGTTTTGAATATTTAGCGAAATGCTTTTTAAAAGAGCTAACAACACAGTGAAAAAAAAAACGTAAGTAAGGAAGGTAAAGGAAATTCTTCCCTAACTTAATGACGAGACAAAAAAAATAGATTTCTTTTTATTGTAATAATGAGAATATTTTACTCACCAGAAGTCGCTTAGAATATTCCATATCTCTATCAGTGTAAATGTTTGCAAAAATTTTGATACTGATAGAATGAATGAACTATTCAAACTAGAAAATTCTAATCTGAAACTTGAATATATAAAAAAAATAATTGAATATATTGGCACCTAAACAAGACGCACCGGTTTTCTGACACGGATTTATCCTAAAAGACATGTATACAATAAATATATATCATGAAGTAGAAATATAGTCTACGTAAACTATGTCAGAAAACTCGTCCTTCATAACATATTATGCAATTTCCAACTAGCACAAGATGGAACATAAAGTAGTAGAAGTATAAGGCAATGTGAGAGGATACTCACTCTCTTTGAAAGGTGTAGGGGGGCATCAGAATTCCATATGGCTGTTAGAATTCCTTGCTATAGGGGCAACAGAACTCCTTGCTATAGGGGCATCAGAAATATAAGGTTACATACTACTGTTGTAATCCTTAGAGACCTAATTTAAAAAACTTTCAACTACGTTGCATAAAATGACTGTCTAAAAATTTTGATTGGATGTGTTTGGGGAAAAGTGGGGCGTGAGAGGGGGGTTAGTTGCCCTCAAATCACTTTCGACTATTAAAAAGGGCACTAGACCATTGAATTTCAATCGAATGAGCCTTTTTTCAAGTTCCTACGACAAAGATTTCAATAAATACCTTATATGCCCCAAATGCATAACTTATAACCCTTGCCCTGAAGACTGTGGGGGGAGTGTCCTACTCAAAGGTATAATTTCTGGAACTTTAAACTGAGTGGAACAAAGTGGCTGTCTAAAACTTTTGATTGGATGTGTTTGGGTAAATGGTGGGCGTTGGAGGGATGTTAGTTGCCTTCCAATCACTTTCGACTATTAAAAAGGGTACTAGCCATTTCAATTTCCAATCGAATGAGCCCTTTTTGAAGTTTCTATGACAACACGTTCTATAAAAACCTTATATGCCCCCAGGGCATAACTTACAACCCTTGCTCTGCGGACTGTGGGGGAGTGTCCTCCTCAAAAACGTAATTTCTATCTGAAATGCCACAGAACTGAACAAAATGGCTATCTCAGAATTTTGATTGGATGTTTTTGGGGAAAAGGTGAGCATAAAAGGGGTGTTAGTTGCCTTTCAATTACTTTCGACTGTTAAAAAGGGCACTAGCCATTTCAATTTCTAATTTAATGAGCATTTTTGAAGTTTTAAGACAACGCGTTCTATAAAAACTTTATATGCCCCAGGGCATAACTTAAAACCCTTGTCCTGCGGGCTGTGAGGGGGTTGTCATCCTAAAAGAGTTGCCCTCCAATCACTTTCGACTATTAAAAAGGGCACTACCCACTCCAATTTCTAATCGAATTAGCCCTTTTTGAAGTTTCTACGACAACTCCTTCGATACGAAGTGAACGCGTATTGAGAAAAAAAAATAATACATTGTGCCCACATCGTTGTTTAATTAGGCAGCGCGATTGCGCTGCCTAAAATAATATACATATACAACATAAGATAAGATATGAGGGTTTCATTAACATTTTTCTTATTATTTCAACTTTTACACTGTCAAAATTGTTATCAAGGAGCTGACTCTTCTTACAAAACCTTTCTGTTACACACCTAGAAGGAGGGGAAGGATCTTTGAGCAGAATTTCCACCCCCTTACCCCTCCCCCCCGCCCCCAAAAAAAAATTATATTGGGATTCAAAATATTATGTATTATAATAATTTGTATTTAGCCTATTTTCGATATTATTTGTTATTTTATTTTTGTTTTTTTCGAATTTAATCCCCGTTTTAAAGCTGGTACACCTCCTCCGAAAAAAGTCTTGTGCACTTTTAATAGAAGTTTAACATGGTCAGCAGAAGGTTGAACTCTTTATTGTATCAGAGGCAATGCTGTAGCGTTGCTTATAGTAAAGGCCATACGGCTCCAATGTTTTATTATATATCATTATTTTTTTTTTTCCCCAGAGGCCCTTCATATGGAAGGGGTCGCCGTAGAAACTTTGAAGGGGGCTCATTCGATTGGAAATCGAGAGTTCTAGTGACCGTTTTAATAGTCGGAAGTAGTTGGAGGGCAACTAGCCCCCCCCCCCCCTCACGCCCAGTATTCCCCAAAACACATCCAATCAAAATTTTGAGATAGCCATTTTGTTCAGCGTAGTTGATTTCCAGATAGAAAATATGTTTTGAAGAGGACATTCCCCCACAGCCCTCGGGACAAGGGTTTTAATTTATGCCCTGAGGGCATATAAGAACGATGTTGAAACAATGTATTATTTATTATTTATTATTTTTTATTTTTATTTTCCTTTTGAGCAGGGCACTTCGTATCGAAGAAGTTGTCATAGAAACTTCGAAAAGGGCTCATTCAATTGGAAATTGGAGTGGCTTGTACCCTTTTTATAGTCAAAAATGATTGGAAGGCAATTAGCACCCCTTCCACGCCCACCATTTCCCGAAACACATCCAATCAAAACTTTGACATAACCATTTCGTTCAGCGTAGTTGATTTCCAGATATAAATTATGTTTTTGAGGAGGACACTCCCCCACTGCCTTCAGGGCAAGGGTTGTAAGTTATGCGACGGGGGCATATTAGGTTTTTATAGAAGGCGTTGTCGTAGAAACTTCAAAAAAGGCTCATTCGATTGGAAATTCAAAGGATTAGTGCCCTTTTTAATAGTCGAAAGTAATTTGAAGGCAACTAACATCCCTTCCACGCCCACCATTTCCCAAAACACATCCAATCAAAATTTTGAGATAGCCATTTTGTTCCACGCAGTTAAAGTTCAGGAAATTATACCTTTGAGCAGGACAATCCCCTCAAAGTCTTTAGGGTAGGGGTTATAAGTTATGCCCTTGGGCCATATAAGTTTTACTGAAATCTTTGTTGTAGAAAATTGAAAAAGGGCTCATTCGATTGGAAATTCAAAGGTCTAGTGCCCTTTTTAATAGTCGAAAGTGATTTGAGGGCAACTAGCCCCCCTCTCTTCAGCCACTTTTTTCCCCAAACACACCCAATCAAAATTTTTAGATAGCCATTTTGTTCAGTGTTGTGGATTTCCAGATAGAAATTATGTTTTTGAGGAGGACACTCCTCTACAGTCCCCAGGGCAAGGGTTGTAAGTAATACCCTGGGGGCATATAAGTTTTTTTATAGAACGTGTCGTCGTACAAACTTCAAAAAGGGCTCATTCGATTGGAAATTGAAATGGCTAGTGCTCTTTTTAATAGTCAAAAGTGATTGGAAGGCAACTAACACCCCTTCCACGCCCACCGTTTCCCCAAACATATCTGATCAAAAGTTTTAGATAGCCATTTTGTTCCACGAAGCTTAAAGTTCTGGAAATTATACCTTTGAGTAGGACACACCCCCAAGTTTTCAGGGCAGGAAGTTGTGCCCTTGGGTCATATAAGATATTTATTGAAATCTTTGTCTTAGAAACTTGAAAAAAGGCTCCTACGATTGGAAATTCAATGGGCTAGTCCCTTTTTAATAGTCGAAAGTGATTTAAGGGCAACTAACTCCCCTCTCACGCCAGGCTTTTCCCCAAAAACATCCAATCGAAATTTTTAGATAGCCATTTTATTCAACGTAGTTGAAAGTTTTGGAAATTAGGTATTTAAGGATTATAACCCATCCCCCCCATAACCCTCAGGGCAATGGTTGTAAGTTATGTCTTGGGAGCATGTAAGGTTTTTATAGAAATTGATTTTTTAAACATCAAATTGGGCTCATTCAATTGAAAACTGAAAGGGCTAGTGCCCTTTTAATAGTCAAAATTGATTGAAGGGCAATTAACCCCCCTCTTACGCCCACCATTTCCCCAAATACATCCAATCAAAATTTCGAAATATCCATTTTGTTCAACGTAGTCGAAAGTTCTGGAATTAGGTTCTGGATATTATAAGTTTGAGCAGGACACTCCCCCCCATAGTCTTCAGGGGCAAGGGTTATAAGTTATGCCCTAGGGCATATATGGTTCTTATGGAAGGAATGCTCGTATAAACTTCAGAGAGGGTTCATTTGATTGGAAATTGAAAGTTCTAGTTCACTTCTTAAGCGTCAAAAGATATTGGAGGGTAAAAAACTCCCCCCAAACCCTTTTTTCCCATATGCATCCAATAAAAATTTTAAGATAGCTATTTTGTTAAAAATAGTTCAAAGATCATATAACAAAAATTCCGTTGTTGACACAGCCCACCAGGGCCCGGGGACAGGCGTTGTAAGTTATGCCCTGGGGGCATATATGGGTCTTATGGAAGGGATGCTCGTATTAACTTCAAAAAGGGATCATTTGATTGGAAATTGAAACTTCTAGTTCACTTTTTAAGAGTCAAAAGAGATTGGAGGGCACCTAGCCCCCCCCCCCCTCCATGCCCTTTTTCCTCAAACCCATCCTATAAGAAATTAGATGCAGATTTTTTTAAATAGTTTAAAGATATCACCCTCCCCCCTGTCCTCCTGTCAACACTAAAGATTTCTTCTTTATGCCAACTACGCTGCCCCCTCCCCAAAGACTTTATTAAGGTAAACTTTTGTATGGGAAGAAAGTTAAAAGTTTCAAGAAATTTCGAAGGGATTTTAAGACACATGAAAATACACTAATAAGAACTAGATAAAGAATTTTCTATCCAATTACTCCCAGAAATTCTCTCAAACTGAAAACGCTAAAATACCTCCTTCTCTCACTGCAAAAGTCTAAAACCTACTGCGTCATTGGCGTTTTACTGAAAACTATATGGGTCTTTAATAGTCTTGGAAAGTATAAACAAAATCGAACTGCATATATGATGTATAATGATATTAATTGTTGAAAGATCCATCAGTTCAAGAATTCATTTCACTGTAATTGTATTTTTGTTTTCAATGCTGTAAGAACTGGAAAAGAAAATATTTGTAATATAATTAGTTTTCAGATAAGCGCCAATGACGCAGCTTTTGGTTTTTATTTACAGTTAGGAAAATAGGCAGTATCCAAACACTTGTTTGTAGTGAAACTATATTCGTCTTTAACAACTTTAAAAAGAGCTAATAAATTAAAATGAATATTTTGATGCATAATGATATTAATTACTGAAAGCTCATCAGTTAAAAATGTTACTATAATTTTAATATTTATTTTCAACATTAAGTACAAAATAAAATATTTGTCATAAAATTGGTTTTCAGCTAAGCGCCAACGACGCAGTAGGTTTTAGACTTTTACAGTGAGAAAGGAGGCGATACCCAAACTCTTGTTTGTAGTGCTTTTTGTTCTTTTCAAGCTTGATCTGCATATTCAATGTAAGTTTCACTCGTTTTAAGATTTATTTATTAATTTACGTTAATATCTATTGTATGTTTGTTTGCATTGATTGTTTATTTAATTTCTGTTCGTTTTGAGTTTCATTTATACTTCAATTGGAAAATATTTTTTTTCGTTTTAAGCTTGATTTTCATATTGAATCTAAGCATTACTCGCTTTAAGATCTATTTATTCATTTATTTTATTACTTTTTGTATGTGTTTGCTATGATTGTTTATTTAATTTCTGTTCGTTTCGGGTTTCATTTATCCTTTAATAGTAATTTCTGGTCGTTTTGAGTTTGAATTTTAAAAGATATTTGTATCTGCTGAGCTTAAGTTTAAAATGGCCTTTATTTTTCTTTGAAATACTTCTTTTTCGGAAAGTTTTTTTTTAATTACTATATAGAAAACGATAGCGTTAAATTTACTAGGAAACAGGTTGGTGTCGACAGCCATTGTAAAAAAAAATTGTGAATTATTTTAGGATTGGTCTGTCAAGGTTACCTTGTCGCCTTTTCCGAATGTTTACCTTTATCTCTGTGTTAGAATTATTCACATCTATACTATGCATATTAAATTCAAACAAAATTTGTGACAAACTTGTCCATGAAAATATTTACCAAGGAGAAACATTTTGGATGTTCTTCGCAGCTAGCTGTTTCCTTTTCTGGGAAGTTTCTTTTCTCCTTGTTCATTGAGAGGGCAATTGAGCGTTTAGCCTAATTTTGTTATCACACTTCGAGTAGACTGGTTTCCAGCTTCTACATAAGTTATTTGATTTCGAGCTGCCTAAACGACCCTTGTGATGAACGGTTATATTTTTTCGAAAAAGCAAGTACATAAAAACCACTCTTTTCTTGTGCAGTTCCAGGAAAGCCCCTGTTTCTCCCTACAGCTTTACACTTTTCCCCCTGTAAAATGGATGAACTTGGTAAAATATCTTGGATTTGTTTTCGATGAATTACTGATGAATTACTTTTCTACTAGCACGTTCCACCTTTTACTTTTTTATTCTAATTGGTTTTGTATGTCTTATCCTCAATCTTAATTCAAGCTATGATCGGTAAATTTCTGCAATTCTTGTTTTAGACACTTATTTATTTATTTCATTCAATAAAAGCGAAATGCATAGGCTTGTCGCAGTAATGATGATTCTTGTATTTCAGTTGGGTAGGTTTCTGAGAGGATTTGTTCTACGCCACTTGGGTCATTTTATTTATGAAAAGGGTCAGTTTATGTCGGTTCTAGATCGATTTCTATGGCAATATTTATTGTAGTAGTTACCCGGTGTTAGAGCTTTAATATTAGAAACATAAGTCAATTTAAAATACCCTTAAAGTTAACCGTACGCTCTAGGTCTCTTGCATGTGTAATTATCTAAATATTAGGTAATCACAGAAAAAGCAATTGAAGGATAATACAGGAAAAGCATTTAACATCGCTAACAAGACATCTGGAATTTGTGGTGGTATAAACTATGTTTAGGTGACCAAACTTAAAAAAGCTCCTGCATCACTGTATCAACTGCTGTATCAACTGCAAATCCTGTTTCGCTCCTGTATCAACAGCTTCAAACGCCTGTAAAGAAGGAGCTCACGAAGCACATCCTGTCTGTAATCCAGTATAAAATAATAACCCCGTTATTTAGCACTATGATCTTACTTCTAAGATCTTACATCTTTCTGCACAGATTACCAGTTTTTTAGTTCATCATTAATCTAAGATCTTACAGCCCACTGATGTACGCAGAAAGTGTAAAGAGAGAGAGAGAGAGAGAGAGAGAGAGAGAGAGAGAGAGAGAGAGAGAGAGAGAGAGAGAGAGATAGATTTATTCTAAACAAACAAACAATTTAACATAAGTTTAGCGACCGACCCAAGAAGTAAAAACTTGTCCAAGGGGGTGGCAAAAATACACTAACCTAACAAAACAATAAAAAAAAGGAAAAAAATAATAACCTATCTATATCACAGTCCCCAAACAGCACCACAAACCTTAAGCCTTAACATTTTCATTAAATTTGCTATCTTATTCATAATCAAAACCCCCAGGAGCCATACAAATTTACCAATATCATTATTAAAAAAAAATAATAATAATAAAAAAAATAAAATAAAATTCATACTTACTAAAAAGCATCCCTTTAATTACTATCTTAAACGACGAAATATCACCTATATTTTTTATATTTTGATCAAGATGGTTCCAACTTCTGATCCCCCTGCGAAGCAAAGAAAACATCGATCGGGCCAAAACTACCAGTGGAATATTAATCTCTGCAGATGACCTAGTATCATAATCATGGACAGAAGATCTCAGGTTAGCCAAGCTATCAAAACACGGGATGTTTATACCCCTCTGAATCCTAAAAATGAATAGAAGTGTATACAACTCCCGTAATCCGTAATCCGGCAGTATCTTTACACGCTCATATACGTTTCGTACCGAATCCCGGGGTTGTAGGCCATCTAACAGCCGAACAGCGTTGTTTTGTAGAACTCGTATTGGCCGAGCAAAAGAAGGAAATGTTCCAAGCCAAACGCTACTGCAATACAATATATATGGATGGATAAGGGAATAATAAAGAAGGCGCATAACAAAAGGAGAAAAAGAACACTATTTCTCTGACCCATAGAACATTCATGAGAGAACTTTGATTATATACTCACCATTGTTCTTAGACCGCTAAGACTGCTCAAAATCATTTTGATTACAATACGATTTGTTGCCTCCTCAAAATCCACTTTATAAGAAGTTATGACGGGAGGTTTGATCTAATGGATAAGTTTGCCTTTAACACTTGGTTGTCCCTCAAGCAGTTAGAGAGTATCACACTGTTGCTAGCAGTGTAAGCAGCAGTCTAACTGCTAGCAGTTGCTAGCAGTCTGTTGCTAGCAGTCTAACTCAAGCAGTTAGAGAGCATCACACTTATCCTTAGTTTTGAGGATCCACATTTGCTTACTTTGAAATTCTACAAATATCGTATTACACATACGTGAAATCGTATGTGACTAGTATTACAATACGACTGTATTGTATCGTACAAGGCTTGGTTTTTGGCTTGTACTCTATCATGAAATAAACAAACAAAAACAAGTTGTTTTCTGATTAAATCAGAAGCAACTCACTAGCAATGATTAAGCAAAGAGCGACAACATCTACCATTTGTTATTACAATTCAATAATCAAGTCCTTTCTGTGGAATGTATTGCCGTTGAAACTTGATAGGGTGTATATTTGATTGGAAATCGAGAATTCTGGTGCTATTTGGAGATCAAAAGGGGATGGAAAAATACCTATGGAACCAAATTCAAAAATAAGATAATAATTTTGCTCAAAATAGTCATAAAGGTCCATAAGATATGCCTCCAGGGATGATATGTCTAATATAAGGCCTTGAATTGTGCACATTGTCTATATTTCATATATAGGCTAGTTATTACAGCAGAGAAATGCAGGCAAGTTTGATCTCGGCTGTTCAATCGGACTGTTGCGTTCGCCGAAAGTTCAACTGGTTAAGAGGACTTCCTATACATTTTTTTGGGAGGGGGAATTTCGTAAATTCTGTATTAAAACCCTTAAAACTTGAAGAAATGGAACCATAATATGATAAAAATTGGCTTGGAACCCGGGTTCCATTTTAATTTGGCCCTAAAATGGCCAAATTTGGCCCAACAAGCATATTTTTCCAGTTTGCCTGAAGCTTTAACCCATAAATCATAGACCCAAAACAATATCAATGTGCAGAAAAGAGATTGGAAAATATGCTCTCAAAACGGCCAAAACACTTCTTTCTCCCAACAGCTTGAAACTTACGTCCATAAGTTGTTGGGTCAAAAAGATCCTAATGTTTCAAAAAAATTAGGCTGGCATGAAATGGGCCGGATTTTTACTATTATTTTTTGCAATTGGATTGTATCTTGAAGTCCTATTGTCAAGGTGATCCTGATGCACAAGCTTGTTTTTTAAAGATATGTTTGCTTAAAAATGGGGGCCGGAAATTGTTTAAATAAAAAAAATTATCGGAACGGCTTGAAATCAATACATGTGAGTCCAAAGATCAAGGAAACCTTAATTTACGCATTAAATGAAAGTAGGGGCATGAAACCAATAAAAAGGAGCTTAAAACAGGCAAACAGACTTTATTTTCTGGGCTGCTTGAAATTAATATCTGCAAGTCCTTTGGTCAAGGGGAACCCCAAAGAGACAAAAACAAATCTAATTGCAAGCTCACTATTAAATGGTGTCTAAAAAGACAATAAAGCATTTTTTTTTAAGAAAAACTTGAAAATTACATCCATAAATCTGGAATCAAAGGGAGAGCCCGATGCACAGAATAAACTTGAAAACAAGCTTGGATCGCCCGATATGGGCCTGATAATTTCTGTGGTGCTGAGTAGCCTGAATTATAATAGTTTTATAATAGCATAATAATAGCATGAGCTTGATGATTTTTATCAGCCGAGACAGAAATACGAAAACGTTCATGGCACCAAAAACAGACCCCTAAATTTTGTGTCTTCGATCGGCTTCTACAAATTTCTGGGTCAAGTAGACCCAAATTCAGAAATAAACTAAAAGAATGAGTTTTGGCTATATCTATTCATGACACCTAAAATTTGCCCAAGAGTTTTTTTGTCATTGATCGACCAGAAAATTGTACAGCACATATAAGAGGCAACGCTATAGCGTTGCCTATAGTAAAGGCGATACGGCTGCAATGTTTTATTACTTATTTATTTTTTTTCCAGAGGCACTTCATATGGAAGGGGTCGTCGTATAAACTTCAAAGGGGGCTCATTCGATTGAAAATCGAGAATTCTAGTGCCCTATTTAAGAATCGAAATAGATTGGATGGCATAAAACACCCTTTCTCTACCAACCACTTCCTCAAAAACATCCAATTGAAATTTTGAGATAGCCATTTTGTTATACGTTGTTGATTTCCAGATAGAAGCTATGTTTTTGAGGAGGACACTCCCCCCGAAGCCGTCAGGGAAAGGGTTGTATGTTATGCCCTGGGGCCATATAAGTAGTATTGATACAATGCTTACAAGCGGGGTGTCTCCCCATATAGCTACAATGCTTACAAGCGGGGTGTCTCGCCATATAGCTATAATGATAAGTAGCGGACAGTGCTCCCGCCAATACAAGCAGACAGTGTGATGACCGGATTCAACTACCATGAAAAATTCGTGCTGATCTCTGTTCAAAGTGCGTGATGTTTTCATGGTAGTGATTCGTTTCCTTTGTATGAAATTGTGAAATTCTGTCTGTAAATTATTTTTTTTAATTAATTTACATAAATTAATTTATTATTAATTAATTTACATAATTACATTAATTAATTTTTTTTTTTTTTACTTTTTTTTAACTTTTTTTTCAGAGTTCATTTTGGATTTTTACATTCTCTTGATTTTTCAAAGTTCATTTTGGATTTATTTCATTGAAATGCAAGAGTTGTATTATTTCAGAAGTGTTTTTTCGTGGTTTAACATGTCAAAGTTACATCATCTCTTCGTTTCAAAGTTCATTTTGAATTTGATTCATAAAATGCAAGAGTATGAACATTTCAGTAGTGTTTTCACGCGGTTTACATTTTCAAAGTTACGCTCTATTCATTTTCAAAGGTAATTTTGCATGTCTTCCCTTGAAATACAGGAGTTGGAATATTTCAGTAGTGTTTTGTCCTGATTTAATATGTCACATTGACATTCTTCTTGATTTTTCAAAGTTCATTGTGGATTTCTTTCCTTGAAATGCAAGAGTTGGAATATTTCAGTAGTGTTTTGTCATTGTTTACCTTGTCAAAGTTACATTCTCTTAATTTTTCAAAGTTAATTTTTGGATTTCTTTCGTTGAAATGCAATAGTTGGAATATTTCAGTAGTATTTTGTTATGGTTTACCTTGTCACAGTTACATTCTCTTGATTTTTCAAAATTCATTTTGATATTTATTTCGTGAAATGCAAGGGTTGGAATATTTCAGTAGAGTTTTGTCGTGGTCTACAACGTCACAGTTACATTCTCTTAATTTTTCAAAGTTCATTTTGAATTTCTTTCGTTGAAATGCAAGAGTTGGAATATTTCAGTAATGTCTTGTTGTGCTTTACCTTGTCACAGTTATATTCTCTTGATTTTTCAAAGTTCATTTTGGATTTCTTTCGTTGAAATGCAAGAGTTGGAATATTTAAGTAGTGTTTTGTTGTGTTTTACCTTTTCACAATTACATTCTCTTGATTTTTCAAAGTTCATTTTGAATTTCTTTCGTGAAATGCAAGGGTTGGAATATTTCTATAGTGTTTTATCGTGGTTTACCTTGTCACAGTTACATTCTCTTGATTTTTCAAAGCTCATTTTGGATTTCTTTCCTTGAAATGCAAGAGTTGGAATATTTCAGTAGTGTTTTGTCGTAGTTTACCTTGTCATATTTACATTCTCTTGATTTTTCAAAGTTCATTTTGGATTTCTTTCCTTGAAATGCAAGAGTTGGAATATTTCAGTAGTGCAGTGGTCATTTCAAACAGACCGACGGTTATACAACATGGTCGTAGGTTGAATCCATTAAAACCATCAACTAAGAAAGTATGTTCGCATGATAGTGTTATTGTAGCATTGAAAGCTGACAAGGAGAAGTATTTAAACTATGAAATAAGTACAAGTGGTAGCACCATCGGAAACATATACGTGCATTGTCATGACAGTAAGGAATTAAATTTCTTTGGAGTACCAAAAAAATTCAACTCTTATGATGGTGGATATGCGAGATTGAGATCTCCAGAGATGATTGCACTCAAAGAGAATGCCAACATAAAAATAATAGTTGATGAAGAGGGGCATCTTCTTGCTAGTGCTTGTGGTAACATGTTACCCAGTGTTAAACCATATCGTCAGGTTTCAGGTAATAGTATTCAAATGAAAGCAAAGACGAAAAGAAAGGCCTACTCTTCTGCTAATATCATAAACCATATCTTGTGTACATGCCCGAACTATTACCTGTGTAAAAATAGTGTGATAATAGACAGTGAAATTGCCAAAAAAATAAAAAGGGTATTGGCAGAAAATATGACTATGGAATATAAAGATGAATCGATGAAAAACAAAGTACCAGCAAACGTTACTGCCATTGATCAAACAGTCAATGAATCAAATAATACTAAAGACGAAAAGCATATTGAGCCTGTCGATGACACACCTGTAAAAATTGTGTATGAATCAAAATGGAATAATGATTATTCTACTGATTACGAACTAAGAGAAGACAACAGCTATACTATCAAGAGAGAACATGGTGAACCATTTTATGGAACAGATTCAAAATGACCAAAGTTGTTCATTGATACTAATAATGTATAATAACAATATATTTTTTGTATTAATATTCTACATGACATTATTTCATTAAAAATAATTTATGCATTAAATTGTTATGTGTTTATTATTTTTAGAGTTAGCCAGCATATCAAACATTTAGAATGTCTATTAAAACATCGGAGATGTAAGAAAAGGAATTTGCATACATCATATGTCGGATAGATAGGTTAACATAGAGAAAATCTAAGTATAAGAATGAATAAATTCTCTATCAACATCTATTGACAGATACTTGGGATAGCTTTGACGGAATCTAAGTATTAGAGTGAATAAATTCTTTATCAATGTCTTTTGACAGATACGTTTGATAACACTGACATAATTTAAGTATCAAATTGAATAAATTCTTTATTAAAATTCGTTATCGATATCATTTGTCGGGTACGTCAGATAACATTGACAAAATCCATCTATTAGAATGAATAAATTCTTTATCGTCAGTCGTTGTCGGATTTGTCATTATGAAAAAATTGTAAGTAAGTAACAAACTCTTTCTTGAATTCACCTCTTGCATACACAATACAGAAATTATAAAAAAAAATAATTAGGCAGTGAGATAGGCAAACATCCGCCCAGACACTTAAGCAGAGGAAGTGAGAGAAACAAAAACACGTATAAATGTAAGGATTCAAGCATACAAACCGGCAGAGAAAGGTACTGAGATAAGCAAACACCCGCCCAAACACATAAGCAGAGGAAGTGAAAGAGACAAAAAACACATATAAATATATAGATTCTGACATACAAATCGACAAAACAGTCACTGAGATAAGCAAACATCCGCCCAGACACATAGGCAAGAAGAGTGAGAGAGACAAAACACATAAATATATGGATTCAGGCATACAAACCGACAGAGATAGGCACTGAGATAAGCAAACACCCGCCCAGACACATACGCAGAGGAAGTGAGAGAGACAAAAACACATATAAATGTAAGGATTCTGACATACAAAGCAACAATCACAGGAACTGAGATAGACAAACATCCGCCCAGACACATAGGCAAGGAGAGCGAGAGTGACAAAAACACTTATAAATATATTGATTCAGGCATACAAACCGACAGAGACAGGCATTGAGATAGGCAAAAACCCACCCAGACACATAAGTAGAGAAAGTGAAAGAGAGAAAAACACATATAAATATATAGATTATGACATACAAATCGACAAAGACAGGTATTGAGATAAGCAAACATCGGCCAAGACACATAGGCAAGGAGAGTAAGAGAGACAAAAACAAATGCAAATATATAGATTCTGACATACAAATCTACAAAGACAGGCATTGAGATAGGCAAACACCCGCCCAGACACATAAGCAGAGGAAGTGAGGGAGACAAAAAACACATATAAATATATGGATTCAGGCATACAAACCGACAAAAACAGGCATTGAGATAGGCAAACATCCGCCCAGTCAAATAAGCAGAGGAAGTGAGAGAGACAAAAACACCTATTAATATATAGATTTTGACATACAAATCGACAAAGACAGGCATTGAGATAAGCAAACATCCTCCCAGACACATAAGCAGCGAGAGTGAGAGAGACAGAAACACATGCAAATATATTGATTCTGACATACAAACCGACAAAGACAGGTATTGAGATAGGCAAACATCCGCCCAGACACATAAGCAGAGGAAATGAGAGAGACAAAAACACATATAAATGTAAGGATTCTGACACACAAACCAACAAAGACAGGCAAAGAGATAGGCAAACACCTGCCCAGACACATATGCAGACGAAGTGAGGGAGACAAAAACACATAAATATATGGATTCAGGCATACAAACCGACAGAGACAGGTACTGAGATAAGCAAACACCCACCCAGACACATAAGCAGAGGAAGTTAGAGAGACAAAAACATATAAATGTAAGGATTCTGACATACAAAGCAACAATCACAGGCATTGAGATAGGCAAACATTAGCCCAGACACTTAGGCACGGAGAGTGAGAGAGACAAAAACACATATAAATATATGGATTCAGGCATACAAACTGACAGAGACAGGCACTGAGATAAGCAAACACCCGCCCAGACACATAAGCAGAGGAAGTGAAAGAAACAAAAACACATATAAATGTAAGGATTCTGACATACAAAGCAACAATCACCATCATTGAGATAGGCAAACATCCGCCTAGACACATAGGCAAGGAGTGAGAGAGTGAAAAAACACATATAAATATTTAGATTCAGGCATACACAGGAATATTTACACGCATTGAGATAGGAAAAAAGCCGTCCAGACACATAAGCAGAGAAAGTGAGAGAGACAAAAAACACATATAAATATATGGATTCTGACATACAAATCGACAAAAACAGGCAGTGAAATAAGCAAACATCCGCCCAGACACATCAGCAGGGGACGTAAGATAGACAAAAACACATATAATTATATATATTCTGACATACAAATCGACAAAAACAGGCATTGAGATAAACAAACATCCGCCCAGACACATAGGGAGGGAGAGTGAGAGAGACAAAAACACATCCAAATATATTGATTCAGTCATACAAACCGACAAAAACAGGCATTGAGATAGGCAAACATCCGCCCAGATACATAAGCAGAGGAAGTGAGAGAGACAAAAATGATGATTCTTTTTAGATGATAAAAAAATGAATTCTTTTTAAATGATAAAGAATTTATTCATTCTAATAGATAGATTTTGTCAATGCTATCTGATGTACCCGACAAATGATATTGATAACGAATTTTAATAAAGAATTTGTTCAATTTGATACTTAAATTATGTCAGTGTTATCAAACGTATCTGTCAAAAGACATTGATAAAGAATTTACTCACTCTAATACTTAGATTCCGTCAAAGCTATCCCAAGTATCTGTCAATAGATGTTGATAGAGAATTTATTCATTCTTATACTTAGATTTTCTCTATGTTAACCTATCTATCTGACATATGATGTATACAAATTCCTTTTCTTACATCTCCGATGTTTTAATAAAGATTCTAAACGTTTGATATTCTGGCTTGCTCTAAAAATAATGAACACATAACAATATAATGCATAACATATTTTTAATGAAATAATGTCATGAAGAACATTAATACAAAAAATATATGGTTATTATACATTATTAATATCAATGAACAACTTTGGTCATTTTGAATCTGTTCCATAAAATGGTTCACCATGTTCTCTCTTGATACTATAGCTGTTGTCTTCTCTTAGTTCGTAATCAGTAGAATTATCATTATTCCATTTTGAGTCATTCACAATTTCTACAGGTGTGTCATCGACAGGCTCAATATGCTTTTCGTCTTTAGTATTATTTGATTCATTGACTGTTTGATCAATGGCAGTAACGTTTGCTGGTACTTTGTTTTTCATCGATTCATCTTTATATTCCATAGTGATATTTCCTGCTAATAACTTTTTTATTTTTCTGGCAACTTCACTGTCTATTATCACACTATTTTTACACAGGTAACAGTTCCGGCACGTAGACAAGATATGGTTGATGATATTAGCATAAGAGTAGGCCTTTTTTTCCTCTTTGCTTTCATTTGAATGCTAATACCCGAAAGTTGACGATATGGTTTAACACTGGGTAACATGTTACCACAAGCACTAGCAAGAAGATGCCCTTCTTCATCAACTATTATTTTTATGTTGGCATTCTCTTTGAGTGCAATCATCTCCGGAGATCTCAATCTCGCATATCCACCATCATAAGAGTTGGATTTTTTTGGTACTCCAAAGAAATTTAATTCCTTACTGTCATGACAATGCACGTATAAGTTTCCGATGGTGCTACCACTTGTACTTATTTCATAGTTTAAATACTTCTCCTTGTCAGCTTTCAATGCTACCGTAACACTATCATGCGAACAGACTTTTTTAGTTGATGATATTAATGGATTCAACCTACGACCATGTTGTATAACCGTCGGTCTGTTTGAAATGACCACTGCACTACTGAAATATTCCAACTCTTGCATTTCAAGGAAAGAAATCCAAAATGAACTTTGAAAAATCAAGAGAATGTAACTGTGACAAGGTAAACCACGATAAAACACTATTGAAATATTCCAACTCTTGCATTTCACGAAAGAAATTCAAAATGAACTTTGAAAAATCAAGAGAATGTAATTGTGAAAAGGTAAAACACAACAAAACCCTACTTAAATATTCCAACTCTTGCATTTCAGCGAAAGAAATCCAAAATGAACTTTGAAAAATCAAGAGAATATAACTGTGACAAGGTAAAGCACAACAAGACACTACTGAAATATTCCAACTCTTGCATTTCATCGAAAGAAATTCAAAATGAACTTTGAAAAATTAAGAGAATGTAACTGTGAAAGGGTAAACCACGATAAAACACTACTGAAATTTTCCAACTATTGCATTTCACGAAAGAAATTCAAAATGAACTTTGAAAAATCAAGAGAATGTAACCGTGACAAGGTAAACCATAACAAATTACTACTGAAATATTCCAACTCTTGCATTTCAACGAAAGAAATCCAAAAATGAACTTTGAAAAATCAAGAGAATATAGCTGTGACAAGGTAAACTACGACAAAACACTACTGAAAGATTCCAAATCTTGCATTTCAAGGAAAGAAATCCAAAATGAACTTTGAAAAATCAGAAGAATGTGACTGTGACAAGGTAAACCACGACAAAACACTACTGAAATATTCCAACTCTTGCATTTCAAGGAAAGACATCCAAAATGAACTTTGAAAAATCAAGAGAATGTAACTGGGACAAGGTAAACCATGATAAAACACTACTGAAATATTCCAACTCTTGCATTTCATGAAAGATATTCAAAATGAACTTTGAAAAATAAAGAGATTGTAACTGTGACAAAGTAAACCACTACAAAACACTAATGAAATATTCCAACTCTTGCATTTCACGAAAGAAATTCAAAATGAACTTTGAAAAATCAGCAGAAAGTAATTATGACAATGTAAAGCATAACAAAACACTACTGAAATATTCCAACTCTTTAATTTCAATGAAAGAAATTCAAAATGAACTTTGAAAAATCAAGAGAATGTAAAAATCCAAAATGAACTCTGAAAAAAAAAGTTGAAAAAAAAGTAAAAAAAAAAAAAAAAAATTTGAAAAATCAAGAGAATGTAACTGGGACAAGGTAAACCATGATAAAACACTACTGAAATGTTCCTACTCTTGTATTTCATGAAATAAATTCAAAATTAACTTTGAAAAATCAAGATAATGTAACTGTGACAAGGTAAACCACGACTAAACACTACTGAAATATTCCAACTCTTGCATTTCAAGAAAGAAAATCAAAATGAACGTAGAAAAATCACGAGAATGTAACTGTGACAAGGTACAGCACAACAAAACACTACTGAAATATTCCAACTCTTGCATTTCAACGAATGAAATTCAAAATGAGCTTTGAAAAATTAAGAGAATGTAACTGTGACAAGGTAAACCACGACAAAACACTACTGAAATAATCCAACTCTTGTATTTCAATGAAAGAAATTCAAAATAAACTTTGAAAAATCAAGAGAATGTAAAATCCAAAATGAACTCTGAAAAAAAAAGTAAAAAAAAAAAATAATTAATCTAATTATGTAAATTAATTAATAATAAATTAAATTATGTAAATTAATTAAAAAAAATAATTTACAGACAGAATTTCACAATTTCATACAAAGGAAACGAATCACTACCATGAAAACATCACGCACTTTGAACAGAGATCAGCACGAATTTTGACGGTAGTTGAATCCGGTCATTACACTTTCTGCTTGTATTGGCGGGAGTACTGTCCGCTACTTATCATTATAGCTATATGGCGAGACACCCCGCTTGTAAGCATTGTAGCTATATGGGGAGACACCCCGCTTGTAAGCATTGTATCAATACTACTTTTATAGAAGGCGTTGTCATAGAAACTTCAAAAAGGGGTCATTTGATTGGAAATTCAAAGGGCTAGTGCCCTTTTTAACAGTCGAAAGTGATTGGGGAGCAACTAACCCCCCTCTCACACCCACCTTTTCCCCATAAACATCCAATCAAAATTTTGAGATAGCCATTTTGCTCAACGTAGTTGAAAATTCTTGAAATTAGGTATTTGAGGATGACAACCTCCACACAGCCCTGAGGCCAAGGGTTGTAAGTTATAAGGCTCTTGTAGAAAATCTTGTCGTAGAAAGTTAAGAAGGGCTCATTCCATTGGAAATTTAAATGGCTAGTATCCTTTTTAATAATCGAAAGTGATTAGGCAACTAAAACCCCTTCCACGCCCATCCAATCAAAATTTTGAGATAGCCATTTTTTTCAACGTTGTTGAAAGTTCTGGAAATTATATCTTTGGTCAGGACTCCCCCCGCAGTCTTCAGGGCAAGAGTTATGCCCTCGTGGCATATATGGTTCTTATGGAAGGAATGCCCGTATAAACTTCAGAGAGGGCTTACTAGATTGAAAATTAAAAGTTCTAGTTAACTGTTTAAGTGTCAAAAGATATCGGAGGGTAACCAGCCCCCCCCCCGCGCCTTTTTCTCAAATAAATCCGATAAAAATTTTGAGATAGCTATTTTGTTAAAACGGGTTGAAAGATCATAGAACAAAAACTCCGGTGTCGACACAACCTCTGAGGGCCCACGGGCAGGTGTTGTAAGTTATATCCTGGGGGCATATGTGGTTCGTATAGAAAAGATGCTCGTCTGAACTTCAAAGAGGGCTTATTTGATTGGAAATTTAAAGTCCGATTTCACTTTTTAAGAGTCCAAAGAGATTGGAGGGCACCTAGCCCCCCCCCCCCTCGTCCCCTCCACAACCTTTTTTTCTCTAACCCATCTGATAAGAATTTTGAGAAAGTCATTAAAAAAATAGTTTAAAAACCATATAACGAAAACTCCGGGGCTGACACAATCCCGAAGGACCCGAGGGCAGGTTCTAGTTCAAATTGAAAGTTCTAGTTCAGTTTTTGAGAGTCAAAAGAGATCCGACTGCAACTAGCCCCCTCCCCTCAACGCCTTCTTTTTCCAAACCCATCTGATGAAAATTTTGAGAAAGAATTTTGTTAAAAAAAAATAATTCAAATATCGGATAAGATAAACTCCGGTGTCAATATCACCCCTCAGAGCCTGGGGGAAAGCGTTCTAAGTTATGCCCTAAATGCATATATGGTTCTTATAAAAGGAATGCTCGTATGAACTTCATAAGGGCTCATCTAATTGGAAATTGTAAGTTCTAGTTCACTTTTTAAGAGTCAAAAGATTTAAGGGCAACTAGACCCCCCCCCCACGCCCTTTTTTACCCAAACCCATCCGCTACAAATTTGGAGATAGCCAGTTGTTTTAAGGACTGTTCAAAAATTATATAACAAAAGCTCCGGTGTAAACGCAACCCCCCAGGGCCTGGGGGTAGGCGTTGTAAGTGTTGTGCTGCGGACGTATATGATTCTTTTAAAGGGATGCTCGTATAAACTTCAGATAGGGCTCATTTGATTGGAAATTGAAAGTTCTAGTTCAATTTTTAAGAGCCAAAAGAGATCAATGGGCAACTAGCCCTCCCCCCTCACACGTCCTTTTTTCCCGAAGCCTATCCCATAATTGTTTTTTAAATAGCCATTTCATTGAAAATAGTTCAAAGGTCAGATAAGAAATACTCCTGTGTCGACGCAACCCCAATGGGCATGGAGGCAGGCGTTGTAAGTAATGCTTTTGGGATATATATGGTTTTTACGGAAGGAATACTGGTATAAACTTCGGATATGGTTCATTTGATTGGAAATTAAAAGTTGCTGTTCACTTTTTAAGAGTCAAAAGATTTCAGAGGGCAACTAGCCCCCCTCCCCCTCCACACCCTAAATACATCAGAAAAAAATTTTTAGATAGACATTTTGTTTAAAATAGTTTAAAGTTCAGATAACAAAAACTACGGTGTCAACAGAGCCCTACAGAGCCTGGGGGTATGCGTTGTAAGTTATGCCCGGGGGGCATATATGGTTTTTATGGAAGGGATGATCGTATAAACTACATAGAGGGCTCATTTGATTGGAAATTGAAAGTCGGAATTCACTTTTCATAGGCAGTGCGCCAGCGCTGCCTAAGTAAAGAACGATGTGGGCACAATGTGTTTTTTTTTTCTCCATACCCGTTCACTTCGTATCGAAGAAATTGTCGTAGAAAGTTAAAAAAGGACTCATTCTATTGCAAATTGGAGTGACTATTACCCTTTTTAATAGTCAAAAGTGATTGGAGGGCAACTAGCCCCCCCACGCCCATCGTTTTCTCAAACACATCCAATCAAAATTTTGAGATAGCCATTTTGTTCAGCGTAGTTGATTTCCAAGTTCAAGTTCAATTGGTTTATTAACAAATCAAAATAATCAATCAAACATAATCAAAATACTCAGTCCATTCCTGGATGCCAAGAACCAAAATCATTACAATTTAACATAATATGCAGAATGGTCACCACTCCTAATCTCAGACACAACCATACCCCTAATTCACCAAATAACTAAAACTATTACCTTCCCATTCTTTACCCTCAGGGGAAACGACCCCGTCATATTTAAAAATCATACATTTGTAATTTAAATTTACTACTTACATTTAATTCAATTTTTTATTATTATTATTAGTATTATTATTATTATTATTATTATTATTATTATTATTATTAACTATTCATTTGTAATGGTATTAAATGATTTTTTACTCTTTTTTCAAATGATGCGAGGGAGCTCCTACCTCTCAGCTCTTCTGGGATGAGGCTCCATATCTTTGCACAAGCTACATTAGGAGCGAAATTTCTAGATAGATATTATCCAGATAGAAAATATCTTTTTGAGGAGGACACTCCCCACAACCCTCGGGGCGAGGGTTTTAAGTTATCCCCTGGGGGCATGTAGGGTTTTTTTCCGAGGATACCTAGCCCCCCCCCCCCCCTTGCCCATCATTCCCCCAAACACATCCAATCAAAATTTTGAGATGGACATTTTGTTCAGCGTAATTGATTTCAAGATAGAAAATATCTTTTTGAGGAGGACAGTTCCCCACAACCCTCGGGGCAAGGGTTTTGAGTTATACCCTGGGGGCATATAAGGTTTGTATAGAAGACGTTGTCGTACAAACTTCAAAAAGGGTTTGTTCGATTGGAAATTCAAACGGCTAGTGCCCGGTTTAATTATCGAAAGTGGTTGGAGGATAACTAGCCCCCCCCCCCTCCGTGCCCATAATTCCCCCAAACACATCCAATCAAAATTTTGAGATAGCCATTTTGTTCAGCGTAGTTGATATCCAGATAGAAAACATATTTTTGAGGAGGACAATCTCCTACAACCCTCGGGGTAAAGGTTTTAAGTTATGCCCTGAGGACATATAAGGTTTATATAGAAGGCGTTGTCACAGAGATTGCAAAAAAGGCTAATTCGGTTGAAAATTCAATTGGACAGAGCCCTTTTTAATAGCCAAATATGATGTGGGAGCCACCAGCCCCCCCACGCCCTACATTTCTACAGACACATTCACAACACATTTGTAGATGGCCATGTATTACACAATCGTGGTGTTTCACGTAAAAAATATGTTGCTGACGAGGATACCCCCCCAAAAACGTCCGGGGCAGAATTTTAAGTTAGCCCTGAGTGCATATAAGATTTTATAGAATGCGTTCTAATAAAAACTTAAAAAAAGGCTCATTCTATTGGAGCTTCAAAGGGCTTGTGCCCTTTTTAATAGTCGAAAGTAATTGGAAGGCAACTAACACCCCTTCCAAGCCTACCATTTCCCCAAACATATCCAATCAAAATTTTGAAATAGCCATTTTGTTCCACGATGTTAAAGTTCAGGAAATTATACCTTTGAGCAGGACACTCCCCTTACAGTCTTCAGAGCAAGGGTTATAAGTTATTCCCTGGGGCCATATAAGTTTTTATTGAAATCTTTATCGTAGAAACTTCAAAAAGGGCTCATTCGATTGGAAACTCAAAGGTCTAGTGCCCTTTTTAATAGTCGAAAGTGATTTGAGGCCAACTAGCCCCCCTCTCTCGCCCACCTTTTGCCCAAACACATCCAATCAAAAATTTTAGATAGCCATTTTTTTCAGTGTTGCGAATTTCAAGATAAAAATTATGTTTTTGAGAAGGACACTCTCCCACATCCCTCAGGGCAAGGGTTGTAAGTTATGCCCTTGGGGCATATAGGTTTTTTTCTTAGCGCGTCGGCGTAGAAACTTCAAAAAGGGCTCATTCGATTGGAAATTGAAATGGCTAGTGCCCTTTTTAATTGTCGAAAGTGATTGGAAGCTACCTATCACCCCTTCTTCGCCCACCATTTCCCCAAACATATCCAATCAAAATTTTGAAATAGCCATTTTGTTCCACGCAGTTAAAGTTCAGGAAATTACACCTTAGAGCAGGACACTCCCCCGACAGTTTTCATGGCAAGGGTTATAAGTTATGCCCTGGGGGTATATAAGGTTTTTATTGAAAGTTTTGTCGTAGAAACTTGAAAAAGGGCTCATTCGATTGAAAATTCAAAGGGCTAGTGCCCTTTTTAATAGTCGAAAGTGATTTGAAGGTAAGTAACCCCCCTCTAACGCCCACCTTTTCCCCAAACACATATTATCAAAGTTTTTAGATCGCGATTTTATTCAACGCAGTTGAAAGATTTGGAAATTAAGCCTTTAAGGATGACAACCTATCAACCCCCCCCCCCCCCCCCACAACCCTCAGGGCAAGAGTTTTAAGTTATGCCCTGGGAGCATGTAAGGTTTTTATTGAAGGCGATGTTGTAAAAACATTCAAAGGGCTCATTCAATTGAAAATTGAAAGGGCTATTACCCTTTTAAAAGTCAAAAGTGATTGAATGGCAACTAACCCCCCTCATAATTTGCACTTTACTGAAAAAAATACAAATGAAAGTGCAATGTCAGTTTAATATATATTTACTGATATTTAGTAATTGAAATCTTAATATTATTTGATTTGTTAAAGTTATAAGAGTAAAAGCATATATATTTTTTTCAGTAATGTGCAAATTATGATCTGGCCTTGGGATAGCATAGGGGTTTTGAGCCCAACTTATTTTATTTCTCCTAGTTTTGAGTTTGACTCTGTTTTTTATTGTAAATTTTTTTGGTTTATGGTTTCATTTATTTTTCTATGCTGATGTGTGGGAGTTTAACGCTTGGTAGATTATTTGACTTTTATTTTTGCTCATTTTTGTTTACTGGAGTTCTTTACTTTTATTTGAAAAACTTATTTTTTGTAAAAAGTTTTTTTTAATTAATTAAGAGTTAAAAGTGATTGGAGGGCAGCTAGCCTCCCCCCCCCCCCACTCCATTTTTTTGTCAGAGGCACATCATATAGAAGGGGTTGTTCTAAAAACTTTAAAGGGGGCTCGTTCGATTGGAAATCGAGAGTTCTAGTGCCCTTTTTAAGAATCAAAGGTGATCGGAGAGCAACTAGTCCCCCCCAAGCCCTTTTTCCACAAATGTATCTGATAGAAAATTTGAGGTAGCAATTGCATCAGATACAATTTTTTACATAGCTATTTTGCTAAAAATAGTTCAAAGGTCAGATAACAAAACTCTAATGTCGAAACAACCCCCAGGGCCCGGGGACAGGCGTTGTAAGTTATGCCCTGGATGTATATAAGGTTCTTATGGAAGGGATGCTCGTATAAACTTCAAAGAGGGTTCATTTGTTTGGAAATTAAAATTTCTAGTTCACTTTTTATAAGTCAAAAGTGATCGGAAAGAAGCTAGCCTTCTCCCCCCACTCTTTTAACCCAAAATACGTCAGATAAAAATTTTGAGATAGATATTTTGTTAGAAATAGTTCAAAGTTTAGATTAAAAAACACCGATATCGACACAGCCCCAGAGAGCCTGGGGGCCGGCGTTGTAAGTTATACCCTGGGGGTATATGGTTGTTACGGAGGGTATGCTCGTATAAACTTCATAGAGGGTTCATATGATTGGAAATTGAAGTTGTAGTTCACTTTTAAAATGTCAAAAGTGATTAGAGGGCAGCTAGTCCCCCCCATGTCCCTTTTCCCCCAAATGCATCAGATAAAAATTTTGAGATAGCCATTTTGTTTAGAATAGTTCAAGGGTCAGACAACAAAATTTCCTGTGTCAATAGCCCGGTCTCAGGCGTTGTAAGTTTTGCCCTGGGGTAATATATGGTTCTTTTGGAAGTGATGCCCGTATAAACTTCAGAGAGGGCTCATTTGTATGGAAAGTGAAAGTTCTAGTTCACTTTTTCAGAGTCAAAAGCGATCGGAGGGCAACTAGCCCCCCAATCCGATACAAATTTTGAGATAGCCATTTCTTAAAAATAGATAAAAGGTCAGATAACAAAAACTCCGGTGTTGACACAACCCTCCAAGGCCCGGGGGCGAGTATTTTAAGCTATACCCTGGGGACGTATATGCTTCTCATTCAAGGGATGCTCGCATAAACTCCAGAGAGGGCTCATTTGAATGGTAATTAAAAGTTCTAGTTCATTTTCTCAGAATAAACAAAAAAATCGAAGGGCAATTAGTCCCTCCCACCCTCCACGCCTTTGGGTTTATCGGATGGATAAACCCATCCGATAAAATTTGATGTGAAAATTTTGTTGAAAATAGTTCTATTATGAGATTTTAAAACTCCAGGGTTGAACCAACCCCCCAGGGCCCAGGGACAGGCGTCGTAAGTTATACTCTGGGGATATATATGGTTTTTATAGGAGGGATGCTGGTATAAACTTCAGAGAGGGCTCATTTGATTGAAAATAAAAAGTTCTAGTTTACTTTTAAAGAGTCAAAAGAGACCGAATGGCAATTAGCCACACACACATACCCCCAGGCCCCTTTCCCCAAACTCATCCGATACAAATTGGGAGATTTGAGTCATTTTGTTAAAAATAGTTCAAACATTAGATAATAAAAACTAAGAGGTTGACACAAACCCGTTTTTTAAATTTGATATTGTTACTTTAATACAAGTTTTGATACTTTGATGAACATTTGATTTTTTTATGTTTCATCTTGAAATAAGAAATTTTTTAAAATTTGAAACTTTTTGCAATCAAAAAACGAACGAAAATAATTAAAAAAATTCTTTAAAAAAAATAAGTTTCTCAAAGAAAAGCAGAGGCCATTTTAAACGTAAGCTCGGCAAATACAAATACCTGTAAAAATTTAAACTCAAAATGACCAGATATTACTATTAAAGAATTAATGAAACCCAAAACGGACAGAAATTAAATAGACAGTCATAGCAAAAAATATGCAACAAGTTATAATATAAATGAATAAAGAGATCTTAAAGCGAGTACTGCTTAGATTGAGTATGAAAATCAACCTTAAAACAAAAAAAAATTTGCTACTGATGTATAAATGAAACTTAAAACGAACAAAAATTAAATAAAAAATCAAAGCAAACAAACATACAACAGATATTAATGTAAATGAATCAATAAATCTTAAAATGAGTGAAACTTCAATTGAATATGCAAACCAAGCTTGAAACCTACAAAAATCACTACAAACAAGAGTTTGGGTATCGCCTCCTTCTGTTACTCTAAAAGTCTAAAACCCACGGAGTCATTGGCAACTTACTCAAAACTATAGGCGTCTTTAACAGTCTTGGCTGTTAAAATCAAATTGAATATTTGATATATAATGATATTCATTGTTGAAAGATCCATCAGTTCAAGAATTTATTTCACTGTAATTTTGTTTTTATTTTCAATGATGTAAGAACTGGAAAAGAAAATATTTGTAATATAGCTCCTTTGAGTTAAGTGCCAATGACGCAGAAGGCTTTTGGTTTTTATCAAACAGTTCGTGGTAACGAACTGTAAGTAAGGAGCGACCCGGCTCAATGGTAACCGAAACTCTAGAAAACGGTATTTTGACACAAATAGATACATCAAAAGAATCAGATTTTACTGCTGATTTCAAATATATAAGTTTCATCAAGTTTCATCGATCCTACCAATCAAAAGTTACGCGCCTGAGAAAATTTGGCTGATTTTCTAAAAAAAGGGGAAAGACCCCCTAAAAGTTATAGAACCTTAATGAAAATCACACCATCATATTCCGCGTATCAGAGAACCCTACTGTAGAGGTTTCAAGCTCGTATGTAAAAAAATATGGAATTGTGCATTTTATTTTGCCTGAATAAAGATCACGGGTGCGTGTTTATTTGTTGTTGTTTTTTTCAGTGGTGATCGTATCGACCCAGTGGTCCTAGAATATCGTGGGAGGGCTCATTGGAATGGAAATTAAAAGTGCAAGTGCCATTTTTAAATGACCAAAAAAAGGAGGGCAACTAGGCCCCCTCCCACGCTCATTTTTTTCCCAAAGTCACTTGATCAAAATTTTAAGATAACCGTTTTGTTCAGCATGTTCGAAAATATTATAAGTATGTCTTTTAGGATGACTTAATCCCCCGAAGCTCCCGGGGGGATGGCTGAAAGTTATGAACTTTACCCAATGTTAACATATAGTATTGGTTATTGGGAAGAATACAGACGTTTTCAGGGGAGATTTTTCCTGGTAGTGCGGGGGGGGGGGGTCGGAGTTATGTGGGAGGATCTTTCCATGAAGGAAGTTTTCATGGGGGAAGGGACATTGCTATGAAGGTGACGCCGGACTTCCCAGCATTATTTAAAAAAAGATCAGAAATTAAATATAAAAAAAAAGTTTTTCAACTGAAACAGCAGCAACATCAAAACTTTAAGAGCTTTCATAAGAGCTATTTATTCTAATTAACGGCCTTTATGATTAAGTGGTCATTTTTAAAGAATTGGAACAAAATTCAAACTTTCGCTTAAAGAGCAAGGTATTGACTAGGGGGCAAACCCCCTAATATATGTATTAAAAATATATGAATATAGAAGTCGTTACGTCAGTTAGTTCGTAAGTTCCGTATATTTATTACTAATAAAAACGTTCGTAAATAAAATTAAACAAGTCTCGAGAAAGCCGTTTAACCAAATAAAAGTAAATTAATATGAAAATTTTGTTTTAATTATTCATGTACGGTGAGCCAAGATCAAAACCTGCATTTGATCAGAAACGTTCAAAAATTAAATTAAAAAAAAAAGTTTTTCAAACTGAAAGTAAGGAGCGACATTAAAACTTAAAACGAACAGAAATTATTCCGTATATGAAAAAGGCTGTCCTCTCCTCAACGCCTCGCTCTTTACGCTAAAGTTTTTTATTGTTTTAAAAAATAAAGTTGTGAGACAGAGTCAAACTTTAGCGTAAAGTGCAAGGCGTTGAGGAGGGGACAGCCCTTTCATATACGGAATAATTTCTGTTCGTTTTAAGTTTTAATGTCGCTCCTTACTTTCAGTTTAAAAAACTTGCTTTGTTTTATTTACAGTTAAGGAAGGGGACAGTATACAAAACTCTTGTTTGTAGTGAAACTATATTCATCTTGAACATTTTTAGAAAGAACAAATAAATTAAACTGAATATATGATGCATAATGATATTAATCGCTGAAAGATCATCAGTTCAAAGTTTTATTATAATTTTAGTATTTATTTTCAATATTAAGTACAAAAGAAAATATTTGTCATATAATTGGTTTTCAATAAAGCACCAATGACGAAGTAGGTTTTAGACTTTTATACTGAGAGAAGGAGGCGATACCCAAACTCTTGTTTGTAGTATTTTTTGTACGATTCATGCTTGATTTGTATTTTAATTTAAGTTTCACTCGTCTTAAGATTTATTTAATCATTTAGATTAATATCTATTGTATGTTTGTTTGCATTGATTGTTTATTTAATTTCTGTTCGTTTTAAGTTTCATTTATACTTCAATAGCAAAATATTTTTTTTCGTTTTAAGCTTGATTTTCATATTCAATCAAAGCATTCCTCGCTTTAAGATCTATTTATTCATTTATATTATCACTTGTTGTTTGTTTTTAGTAGTATTGATATAACGATAGGTACGAGGGTGGTACCCATATAGCTACAATTAAAGGTAGCGAACAGTATCTCATATAGCTATAATGATAAGTACCGGACAGTACTCCCGCCAATACAAGCAGACAGTGTAATGACCGGATTCAACTACCTTGAAAATTCGTGCTGATCTCTTTTCAAAGTGCGTGATGCTTTCATGGTAGTGATTCGTTTCCTTTGTATGAAATTGTGAAATTCTGTCTGTAAATTAATTTGTTTAATTAATTTACATAAATTAATTTATTATTAATTAATTTACATAATTACGTTAATTAATTTTTTTTACATCTCTTAGAATGACATGAAACATACTTAAAACATAATAAAATCACATTTAATATTTTCAAACTTCAAAATGGGAATGATATAGATATGTGTGTTGCGACTTTTACTATTAGAAAAATAAAGTTTGTAGTGACCATTTTTTTTACTTTTTTTCTGACAGTTTGTTTTCTAACTTTATTTTTCAACTTTTTTTTACATATTTAAATAATATAAGAAAAATAGAATGACACTTTTGATTTATTTTTTTAAACATATTCTTGTTCATACTATTAATGAGGACTGATGGGTCTTTTTCAAGATTTTTTTTTCATTAAAAACAAACTATTTTTTCTTCTTTTTTAAGGCTAATTATGAAGAATGGGTTATAAAAGAATAAAATAAAAACACACACACACACAATCACACAAAAACAAAAATAAAAACACACACACACACACAAAAACATAAACACACACACAAAGACACACACACATAGACACAAACAAAAACACCCAAACAAAAAGAAACAAAAACACAAAAAAACAAACAAACACAAACACACACACACACACAAACACACACACAAAGGAAAACACACAAACACAAACACACACACAAACACACAAACAAAAACACACACACACACACAAACACCACAAAAAAACACACACACACACAAAAAAAAAAAAACACACAACAAAAAAAAAACAAACACAAAAAAAAACACACAAAAAAAAAAACAAACACACACACATACACAAACAAACACACAATCACACACACAAACAAAAACACACACACACACACAAAAAAAAAAACACCAAAAAAAAAAAAAACACACACAAACACATACACAAAAACAAACACATACAAAAACAAACACACATACAAAAACACACACATACACACAAACACCCACACAAACAAAAACAAACAAACAAACAAAAAAACAAACAAACAAACAAACACACACACACACACACACACACACACACACACAAAAACACACAAAAACAAACACAAAGACACACACACACACACACACAAAAACACATACACACACACAAACAAACAAAAACAAACAAATACACACAAACAAAAAAACACAAACCACAAAAAAACACACAAAAACAAACACACACAAACACACACAAACACACACAAAAAAAAAAACAAAAAACAAAACAAAAAAAAAAATAAAAAAAAAAAAACACACAAACAAACACACAAAAACAAACACACACAAAAAAACACACAAACAAAAACAAACAAACAAAAACAAAAAAACACACACACACAGACAAACACATAAAAACACACACGCACACACAAACACACAAACACACACAAACACACACAAACACACACACACACACACACACAAACACACACACACAAAAACACACACACACTCACAAAAAAAAACACACACACACAAAAAAAAACAAACAAAAAAACAAAAAAAAACAAAAACAAAAACATAAACACACACAAACACACAGACACACACACACACACACACAAAAACTTACAAACACACACACAAACACACACACAAACACACAAACACACAAACACACAAACAAAAAAAAAAAAAAAAACACACAAAAACACAATAACACAAACACTAACACACAAACAAAAACACAAACACACAAACAAACCAAACACAAAAACACACACACAGAAGCACACACAAACACATATAGACAAACACACACAGACAAACAAACACAAACACACAGACAGACAAACATACACACACAAACACACACACACACACACACACAAAAAAAAAAACACAAACAAAAAAACCCAAACACAAACACAAAAACACAAACACAAACAAAAACACACACAAAAAAACACAAACAAAAACAAACACACACACACACACACATACACACACACACAAAAACCAACACACACACAAAAACACACAAACAAAAACACACACACAAACACAAACAAACAAAAACACACACACAAACACAAACACAAACAAACACAAAAACACAAAAAAAAAATCAAACACACAAACACACACAAAAACACACACACAAACAAAAAAACACATACAAGCACACACACACATACAAACACACAAACACACACATACAAACACACACACAAACACACACACACAAAAAATCACACAAACAAAAACGCACACACACAAACACACACACAAACTAACACACACACACACAAACAAACACACATACACACATTCACACACACAAACACACAAACACACACACAAACAAACACACACACACAAAAAGAAACAAAGACAAACAAAAACACAAAAACAAAAACACACACACACAAAAACACACAAACACACAAAAAAAAACAAACACAAACACAAAAAAACACACAGACACAAACAAAAACAAACACACACACACACAAACACAAACACACAAACACAAACACACAAACACAAACACACACACACAAAAACAGACAAAAAAAAACACACACACACAAACACACACAGGTAAAGAGAGTACGACTATAGATTCAGACATACAAACCAACAAAGACAGGCCAAACCAATACAAACCAACAAAGGCACTGGGAGAAGCAAACATCCACCCAGACACACAGGCAAAGAATGAGATAAAACACATGCAAATATATAGATTCAGACACACAAACCGAGAAAGACATGCATTTGGAATAAGCAAACACCCGCCCAGACAAACAGGCAAAAAGAGTGAGAGAGATAAAAACACATACAAATACGTAGATTCAGACACACAAACCGAGGACTCACAGGCAAAACGAGTGAGAGAAACAAAAACACATACAAGTACGTAGATTCAGACACACAAACCGAGAAAGACATGTATATGAAATAAGAAAACACCCGCACAGACACAGAGGCAAAAAGAGTGAACAATACAAAAAAAACATACAAATACGTAGATGCAGACCCGCAAACCAAGAAAGACATGCATTAGAATATGCAAACACCCACCCAGACACACAGGCAAAAAGAGTGAGAGAGACAAAAACACATGCAAATACGTAGATTCAGTCACACAAACCGAGAAAGACATGCTTTGGAATAAGTAAACACCCGCGCAGACACGTGGCAAAAAGAGTGAGATCGACAAAAAACACATACAAATACGTAGATTTAGACACACAATCCGAGAAAGACATGCATAGGAATAAGCGAACATCCGCCCAAACTCACAGGCAAAAAGAGTGAGAGAGACAAAAACACATACAAATACGTAGATTCAGACACACAAACCGAGAAAGACATGCATTGGAATAAGCAAACCCCCCCCAGACACACAGGCGAAAAGAGTGAAAGATACAAAAAAAAAACATACAAAAACGTAGATTCAGACCCGCAAACCGAGAAAGACATGCATTTGAATATGCAAACATCCTCCCAAACTCACAGGCAAAAAGAGTGAGAGAGACAAAAACACATACATATACGTAGATTCAGTCACACAAACCGAGAAAGACATGCATTGGAATAAGCAAACACCCGCGCAGACACGTGGCAAAAAGAGTGAGATATACAAAAAACACCTACAAATACGTAGATTCAGACACACAAACAGAGAAAGACATGCATTGGAATAAGCGAACACCCGCTCAGACTCACAGGCAAAAAGAGTGAGAGAGACTAAAACACATACAAATATGTAGATTAAGACACACAATCTGAGAAAGACATGCATTGGAATAAGCGAACACTCGCCTAAACTCACAAGCAAAAAGAGTGAGAGAGACCAAAAAAAATACAAATACGTAGATTCAGACACACAAACCGAGAAAGACATGCATTGGAATAAGCAAACAACCGCCCGGACACACACGCAAAAAGATTGAGAGAGACAAAAACACATACAAATACGTAGATTCAGACACACAAACCGAGAAAGGCATGCATTGGAATAATCAAACACCCGCCCAGACTCACAGGCAAAAAGATTGAGAGAGAAAAAAACAAATACAAATATATAGAGTCAGACACACAAACCTAGAAACACATGCATTTGGAATAAGCAAACACCTGCCAAGACAAAGAGGCAAAAAGAGTGAGAGAGAGAAAAACACATACAAATACATAGATTCAGATACACAAACCGAGGACTCACAGGCAAAACGAGTGAGAGAAACAAAAACACATACAAGTACGTAGATTCAGACACACAAACCGAGAAAGACATGTATATGAAATAAGAAAACACCCGCACAGACACAGAGGCAAAAAGAGTGAACAATACAAAAAAAAATATACAAATACGTAGATTCAGACCCGCAAACCAAGAAAGACATGCATTAGAATATGCAAACACCCACCCAGACACACATGCAAAAAGAGTGAGAGAGACAAAAACACATGCAAATACGTAGATTCAGTCACACAAACCGAGAAAGACATGCTTTGGAATAAGTAAACACCCGCGCAGACACGTGGCAAAAAGAGTGAGATCGACAAAAAACACATACAAATACGTTGATTTAGACACACAATCCGAGAAAGACATGCATAGGAATAAGCGAACATCCACCCAAACTCACAGGCAAAAAGAGTGAGAGAGACAAAAACACATACAAATACGTAGATTCAGACACACAAACCGAGAAAGACATGCATTGGAATAAGCAAACACCCCCCAGACACACAAGCAAAAAGAGTGAAAGATACAAAAAAAAACATACAAATACGTAGATTCAGACCCGCAAACCGAGAAAGACATGCATTAGAATAAGCAAACATCCACCCAGACACACAGGCAAAAAGAGTGAGAGATACAAAAAAAACATACAAATACGTAGATTCAGTCACACAAACCGAGAAAGACATGCATTGGTATAAGCAAACACCCGCGCCGACACATGGAAAAAAGAGTGATATAGACAAAATACACATACAAATACGTAGATTCAGACACACAAACCGAGAAAGACATGCATTGGAATAAGCGAACACCCGCTCAGACTCACAGGCAAAAAGAGTGAGAGAGACTAAAACACATACAAATACGTAGATTTAGACACACAATCCGAGAAAGACATGCATTGGAATAAGCGAACACCCACCTAAACTCACAAGCAAAAAGAGTGAGAGAGACCAAAAAAACATACAAATACGTATATTGAGACACAAAAACCGAGAAAGACATGCATTGGAATAAGCAAACATCCGCCCGGAGACACAGGCAAAAAGAGTGAGAGAGACAAAAACACATACAAATACGTATATTCAGACACACAAACCGAGAAAGACATGCATTGGAATAATCAAAGACCCGCCCAGACTCACAGGCGAAAAGATTGAGAGAGACAAAAACACATACAAATATATAGATTCAGACACACAAACCGAGAAAGACATTCATTTGGAATAAGCAAATACCCGCCCAGACACACAGGCAAAAAGAGTGAGAGATACAAAAAAAATGTACAAATACGTAGATTCAGACCCACAAACCGAGAAAGACATGCATTAGAATAAGCAAACACCCGCCCATACACACAGGCACTAAGAGTGAGAGAAAAAAACACATACGAATGAGTAGATTCAGACACAGAAACCGAGAAAGACATGCATTGGAATAAGCAAACACCCGCCCAGACAAACAGGCAAAAACAGTGAGAGATACAAAAAAAATATACAAATACGTAGATTCAGACACACAAACCGAGAAAGACATTCATTAGAATAAGCAAACACCCGCCCAGACACACAGGCACAAAGAGTGAGAGAGACAAAAAACACATACAAATACGAAGATTCAGACCCACAAACCGAGAAAGACCTGGGTTAATCAAGGTTCATTTAGAGTGGCGCGCCACTCAAACTCTCGCTCAGACGCACAGTCATAAGGAGCGAGATATCCAAAAAGTTGGGTTGATCTAGGTTCACTTAGAGTTGCGTGCCACTCTAAATGAACCTTGATTAACCCAGGTCTTTCTCGGTTTGTGGGTCTGAATCTACGTATTTGTATGTGTTTTTGTCTCTCTCACTCTTTTTGCCTGTGTGTCTGGGCGGGTGTTTGCTTATTCCAATGCATGTCTTCCGCGGTTTGTGTGTCTGAATCTACGTATTTGTATGTGTTTTTGTCTCTCTCACTCTTTTTGCCTGTTTGTCTGGCCGGGTGTTTGCTTATTCCAATGCATATCTTTTTCGGTATTTGTGTCTGTATCTACGTATTTGGATGTGTTTTTTATCTCTCTCACTCTTATTGCCTCTGTGTATGGGCAGGTGTTTGCTTATTACAAATGCATGTCTTTCTCGGTTTGTGTGTCTGAATCTATGTATTTGTATGTGTTTTTGTCTCTCTCACTCTTTTCGCCTCTGAGTCTGGGTGGGTGTTTGCTTATTCCAATGCATGTCTTTCTCGGTTTGTGTGACGGAATCTACGTATTTGCATGTGTTTTTGTCTCTCTCACTCTTTTTGCCTGTGTGTCTGGGTGGATGTTTGCTTATTCTAATTCTTGTCTTTCTCGGTTTGCGGGTCTTAATCTACGTATTTGTATGTTTTTTTGTATTGTTCACTCTTTTTGTCTGTTTGTCTGGGCGGGTGTTTGCTTATTTCATATGCATGTCTTTCTCGGTTTGTGTGTCTGAATCTACGTACTTTTATATGTTTTGTTTCTCTCACTCGTTTTGCCTGTGAGTCCTCGGTTTGTGTGTCTGAATCTACGTATTTGTATGTGTATTTTTCTCTCTCACTATTTTTGCCTGTGTGTCTGGGCGGTTGTTTGCTTATTCCAATGCATGTCTTTCTCGGTTTGTGTGTCTGAATCTATATATTTGCATGTGTTTTTATCTCACTCTTTGCCTATGTGTCTGGGCGGATGTTTGCTTCTCCCAGTGCCTGTCTTTGTTGGTTTGTATGTCTGAATCTATAGTCTCACTCTCTTTACCTGTGTGTGTTTGTGTGTGTTAATTTTTGTTTGTGTTTTTTTTTTTTTGTGTGCGTTTCTGTGTGTGTTTGTGTTTGTTTGTGGGTTTGTGTCTGTTTGTGTGTGTGTGTGTTTTTGTGTCTGTGTGTGTGTTTGTGTTCTTGTGTGTGTGTTTGTGTTTGTATATTTTTGTTTTTGTTTTTGTTTTTTTTTTTGCTTGTTTTTGTGTGTGTGTTTGTGTTTGTTTGTTTGTGTTTGTGTGTGTGTGTTTGTGTGTTTGTTTGTGTGTGTGTGTGTGATTGTGTTTTTTTTTTTATCTGTGTTTTTGTGTGTTTGTGTATTTTTTTTTTTTTTTTTTTGTGTTTTGGTTTTTGGTTTTTTTTTTTTGTTTTTGTGTTTTTTTTTTGTTTTTTTTGATTTTATGTGTTTTTGTGTGTGTGTTTGTTTGTGTTTTTATTTGTGTGTTTGTGGTTTTTGTGTGTTTTTTTATTTGTTTGTGTGTGTGTGTGTGTTTGGCTGTGTGTGTGTGTGTGTGTTTTTTTTTTTATGTGTTTTTGTGTTTGTTTTTTTTTTTGTGTGTGTATTTGTGTTTTTTTTTGTGTGTGTGTGTGTGTGTGTGTGTGTTTGTATATGTGTGTGTTTGTGTGTGTGTGTGTGTGTGTTTTTTTGTTTTTTTGTAGGTTTGTTTGTTTTTGTTTGTGTGTTTGTTTATGTGTGTTTGTGTTTGTGTTTGTGTGTTTTTGTCTGTTTTTTTTTGTGTATTGGTTTGTGTTTGTGTGTGTGTTTGTGTGTGTGTGTGTGTGTGTGTATATTTGTGTGTGTGTGTTTGTGCGTGTGTCTTTGTATGTGTGTGTTTGTGTGTGTGTGTGTGTGTGTGTGTTTTTTTGTTTGTGTGTGTGTCTTTGTATGTGTGTGTGTTTTTGTTTTTGGTTGCGTGTGTGTGTGTGTTTTTTTTTGTGTGTGTATGTGGGTTTGTATGTGTGTGTGTGTGTGTGTGTGTGTTTGTGTTTGTTTGTTTTTGTGTTTTTTTTTATTTGTTTGTTTTTTTTTTTGTGTTTGTGTGTGTGTTTGTGTTTTTGTGTGTGTGTGGGTGTTTGTGTGTGTGTGTGTTTGTTTGTGTGTTTGTTTGTGTGTATGTCTGTTTTTTTGTTTGTGTGTGTATGTGTGTTTGTGTTTATTTTTGTTTGTGTGTGTTTTTGTGTTTGTTTGTTTTTGTGTGTGTGTTTTTGTGTGTTTTTGTTTGTGTGTGTGTGTGTGTGTGTGTGTTTGGGTTTGTGGGTGGGTGGGTGTTTGTGTGTGTGTGTTTGTGTGTGTGTTTTTGTGTGTGAGTTTGTGTTTGTGTTTTTGTTTTTGTTTTTTGTGTGTGTGTGTGTTTGTTTGTGTGTGTTTTTGTATGTGTGTGTTTGTGTGTGTATGTGTGTGTGTATGTGTGTGTGTGTTTGTATTTTTGTGTGTGTGTTTGTTTGTGTTTGTGTTTGTTTTTGTGTGTGTGTGTGTGTTTTTTTGTTTGTGTATGTGTTTGTGTGTGTGTGTTTGTGTGTTTGTTTTTTTTTGTGTGTGTTTTTTTTTGTTTGTTTGTGTGTGTGTGTGTTTGTGTGTGTGTGTTTTTGTGTTTGTGTTTGTTTTTGTGTTTGTGTGTGTTTATTTTTGTGTGTTTTTTTTTTTGTGTTTGTTTTTTTTTGTGTGTGTGTTTGTTTTTGTGTTTGTTTTTGTGTGTGTTTGTTTGTGTTTGTGTTTTTGTTTTTGTGGGTTTTTGTTTGTGTTTTTGTGTGTTTGTGTGTGTGTGTGTTTTTGTGTGTTTGTGTGTGTTTGTGTGTGTTTGTGTGTGTGTTTTGTGTGTGTGTTTTTTTGTGTGTTTGTGTGTGTGTGCTTTTGTGTGTTTGTATGTGTGTGTGTTTGTATTTGTTTGTTTGTGTGTGTCTGTGTGTTTGTGTTTGTGTTTTTGTTTTAGTTAGTGTTTGTGTGTGTGTTTTTTTTTGTGTGTGTTTGTGTGTGTGTTTGTTTGTTTGTGTTTGTGTGTGTGTTTTTGTGTGTGTGTGTGTGTTTGTTTGTTTTTTTTATTTGTGTGTGTGTGTTTTTGTTTCTTTGTGTGTTTGTTTGTGTGTTTGTGTGTGTTTGTGTGTGTATTTGTGTGTGTGTGTCTGTGTGTGTTTGTGTGTGTATGTTCGTGTGTGTTTGTGTTTGTGTTTGTGTTTGTTTGTGTGTGTGTGTGTGTGTTTGTGTGTGTGTGTTTTTTTGTGTGTGTGTGTTTGTGTGTGGTGTGTTTGTGTGTGTGTGTTTATGTTCGTGTGTTTGTGTGTGTGTGTTTCTGTGTGTGTGTGTTTGTTTCTGTGTGTGTGTGTTTGTGTGTGTGTTTGTGCGTGTGTGTTTGTGAGTGTGTGTGTTTGTTTGTGTGTGTTTTTGTGTGTGTGTCTTTGTATGTGTGTGTGTGTTTTTGTGTGTTTGTTTTTGTGTTTTTTTTTTTTTCTTTTTTTGTTTGTGTGTGTTTTTTTGTGTTTTTGTTTTTGTTTTTGTTTTTGTGTTTGTTTGTGTGTGTTTGTGTGTTTTTTTTTTTTTGATTGTTTAATTTCTTTTGTTGTTTTGTGTTTTTGTGTGTGTGTGTTTGTGTGTGTGTGTTTATGTGTTTGTTTGTGTGTTTTTTTGTGTGTTTTTGTTTTTGTGTGTGTTTGTTTTTGTTTGTTTGTGTGTCTGTGTTTTTGTTTTTGTGTTTGTGTGTTTTTGTGTGTGTGTTTGTGTGTGTGTGTGTATGTGTGTTTTTGTGTTTTTATGTGTGTGTGTTTGTGTGTGTGTGTTTGTTTCTTTTTTTGTTTTTGTGTTTTTTTGTTTTTGTGTGTGTGTGTGTATTTTATGTGTGTGTGTGTTTGTAATTGTTTGTTTGTGTGTGTATGTGTGTTTGTGTGTGTGTGTTTGCGTTTTTGTGTGTTTGTGTGTGTGTGTTTGTGTGTGTGTGTTTGTGTGTGTGTGTTTGTGTGTGTTTTTGTTTTTTTTTGTTTGTGTGTTTGTTTGTGTTTTTGTTTATTTGTGTGTATGTGTTTTTGTGTGTGTGTTTTTGTGAGTGTGTGTGTGTTTGTGTGTGGTGTGTTTGTGTGTGTGTTTGTGTTTATGTTTGTGTGTTTTTATGTGGTGTGTTTGTGTGTGTGTGTTTGTGTGTGTGTTTGTGTGCTTGTATGTGTGTGTGTGTTTGTAGGTGTTTTTTTGTGTGTGTGTTTGTTTGTGTTTGTGTGTTTTTTTGTTTTTTTTTGTGTTTTTTTTTTTTTGTTTCTTTTTTTGTGTGTTTGTCAGTTTGTTTGTTTTTTTATGGGTTTGTTTGTTTTTGTTTGTTTGTGTGTGTGTGTTTTTTTGTGTGTGTGCTTGTGTTTGTGTGTGTTTTTGTGTGTGTGTGTTTGTGAGTGTGTGTTTTTGTGTGTGTGTGTGTTTGTGTGTGTGTGTTTTTGTTTGTGTGTGTGTTTGTCTGTGGTGTGTTTGTTTGTATGTGTGTTTATGTTTGTGTGTTTGTGTGTGTGTGTCTTTGTGTGTGTATGTTTGTTTGTTTGTGTGTGTTTTTGTGTTTGTGTTTGTGTGTGTGTGTTTGTGTTTGTGTGTTTGTGTGTGTATTTGTCTGTATGTGTTTGTGTGTTTTTTATTTTATTATTTTATAACCCATTATTCATAATTGGCCTTAAAAAAGAAGAAAAAATTGTCTGTTTTTCATGAAAAAAAATCTTGAAAGAGAACCATCAGTCCTCATCAATAGTATGCACAAGAATATGTTTAAAAACATAAATAGTAATTTTCATTATATTTTTTCTGATATGATTTAGAGATGTAAAAAAAAAGTTGAAAAAAAGTTAAAAAAAAACTCAGAAAAAAAAGTAAAAAAAAATGGTCACTACAAACATTATTTTTCTAATAGTAAACTTCAAGACACACATATTTATATCATTCCCATTTTGAAGTTGGAAAATATGAAATGTGATTTATTATGTTTTAAGTATGTTTCATGTCATTCTATGAGATGTAAAAAAAATGTCAAAAAAAAATTAATTAATGTAATTATGTAAATTAATTAATAATAAATTAATTTATGTAAATTAATTTAACAAATTAATTTACAGACAGAATTTCACAATTTCATACAAAGGAAACGAATCACTACCATGAAAACATTACGCACTTTGAACAGAGATCAGCACGAATTTTCACGGTAGTTGAATCCAGTCATTACACTGTCTTCGTGTATTGGCGGGAGTACTGTCCGCTACTTATCATTATAGTTATATGGGAGTACTGTCCGCTACCTTTAGTTGTAGCTATATGGGTACCACCCTCGTACCTATCGTTATATCAATACTACTGTTTTTTGCTATGATTGTATATTTAATTTCTGTTCGGTTCGAGTTACGTTTATTCTTTAATAGTAATTTCTGGTCGTTTCGAGTTTGAATTTTAACAGGTATTTGTATCTGCTGAGCCTAAGTTTAAAATAGTAATAAAAGCCTTTCGACTCCGGAGGATAGTGACGTCAGACATATAGTATCTAACCTAGATCTTCGCAATAGCCTTATGACGATACTGGGAGTCCAGATATGGAGGCCTAAAAATAACCAAAAGGCCTTAAACCGCTCATAGCAACCACATCTAATATAAGGAAGGATTCTCAGTATAGTTCATATTTGGAGAGAATAGAATTTAGAGAGAGAGAAAAGTTTGTTTATAATCGTTTTTATTTGCCAAGATAAATATTTGCAATAATGATTGGCATGTTTATACTGTTAGAAGTTTATAGTGGAGCTGGTAGCAGCAGCAATGATACAAAGACAAGAGTAACAGACATTGCAGTAGAAACTACAAGAGGATCTCGACTGTCTCTTGAATGGGATAATGTGTATGCAAGATAGGTGATATCATTGAGTAATTTTAAATTGGAGGAAAAATTATGCTTTGCTGCGAAAGTTGATATTTGCATATACATAGACTTCAAACTGCTTTAAATGCAATAGTGAAACATATTGAGGAGAGTAAGTTATATCAGTAATTGTATGTGTAATATATAATACTGTTGTAATTATACACACACAATAAAATTGTTTCGAAATCGAAAATTTTCTATTTCTTCTTGTTAGAATTTTAAGGAGGTTAGTGAATATTCTTGAAGTAGAACGAATCATGGTTAGTCTGAAGTCGGCAGTGAGAGTGTTAGGATTGAAAATGAATGAATTTGAGAAAGAGAGAATTATGTTGAATCTTGTGATTATGGAAAAACATTTAATTCTTATGATGATTTTCTGGAGTTATCTCTTCAAAGGAAAATATTTTCTTAAAAGACACTTGAAAATATAATGATAGATGATTCTCCATCATTGGACTATTGTATGCAACTTTTACGGCGTGACTCAAATGCATTTACTCATTTTATTGGTATATTAATTGAAACGAAGTAAAATAATATCGTAGATTTACCTTTGAATACACTGCCTTAGATTCTATCTAAATGAGAGAGCAGATTTTCTCTTCAAAACATTGTAACGTCACATAGTTACTCCTCTCTCTCCTCTCTCTCTCTCTCTCTCTCTCTCTCTCTCTTTCTCTCTCTATATATATTTATCAAATGTAGATCAGTTTCATTTCAGCTGTGAGAGAGTTAACATTGGAAAAAATGTTTTATACATGTCCACTATGTATATGTACCCTTGGCAGTTGGTCATCATTTGAGAATTGTACAATTATTGACGATTATGATGAAAAGTGTAATATATGCAATCCATGAAAATTACATAGAGGATATGCAGTACAAATTAAATACTGTAATTCCTGTTATGAAGAGAACTGAGACTCTCACCCTATAGGACGACATCTATGCTCCAATTGACATTATGAGAAATGTGATAAGTGCGAAAACTTATGCTGGTATGATTGGAAGTAGCCCTAAAAGAGATATTAGTTTATTTCTAGGGGACTGGTATCGTCGTTGTTTTAAATTATTTTGGAAGGAAGAATCAGGACTACGATTCAAGTGTTGGTGTAACAAGACAATTTGGTTTCTAATTCATCGTTGTGAAGATACTGGCTATTATGAATATTAGCCTAGTAATTTTTATTTGGCTGTTACAAAATGTAATTCACCATTTGAAAACACTGTACGTAATATTGCTTCAAATAGGCAAATTGAAACACGTCAATTTTACAATATGAATGCAAATAGCATAATTGACTATACAAAGAGATACAATTGGAGTGAAGTTACATTGTATTGTAGAAAATGTGACCCTGACCTTACAGCCAATTAAGATCAATATACAGTGATTTCAAGTGATCTACCAGCATTGGTTGTTCTCGATACTTGCCTATACACACAAGAATAAGAAGAAGAAGACATCTAAAGTGGAGAATAAAGACATTGTTGTATATATACATTTTTTATTTTAAACAAATTTACATACATTTTTAAAACACTTTACTCGTAGGGCACTAAAATCAATACTATACAGGCCTGAGAGCATATTTTCCACCATAAAGTAATCCAGACGTGGACTTTCTACGTAAATGTTGAGAAACTGTTTGTAAGTATAACCACGACATCTGAAAACGAAATATTTAGCACAGGAAAACCACAGCTTTTAGTCGTTCGATCCTGCACTCTCTTCCGGTTTGAATAAAAGTTTTCCCACTGCTTTCAATATAGTTGCTGATGTGCGGAGTGTAGAATGTATAGGATACACCAAGAGGATCATAAAATCCAATAGTCTTCGTTGTTTGAAAGATGCACAACCAATGACCTGTCTTTAAACTCAATGGACTGCTATTAACAATGACAATGGTATTGTCTGCTCTTTGAATTTATCCAAGGAAGTCGGATGGTATACAATAGGATCTGCATTTGGACATGTAGGGATCCATATTAAATACGCTGATTATTTGACTTGTGTTCATGGTGCAAGGTCTAGTAGAACACTACCTTCGTGAGTGATTTCCCAATAGGTTTCAAATTGATTTAATGTGATTAGTGTAATACTCTCAGATAGAGGGTCGGCAAATGTGCACTCTATACACACGCTCCCCGTTCGTACTATACTCACATCTTGACAACTCAAGTCCAGTACTGAAGTCTCTTCACAACTCAAGTCCAGTACAATAATACCATGTGTTTTAGCGAACATTTCTACGGTTACCATTTTCAAATAGTTGTGAATCTTCATCTAGGGATTGCATTGTCAACTCATACAGTGTCCTATAGGATTTATCACAGGATAAATTGTAGACTGGGGTTCTATTTACTTTACATACAAGAGATGAAGCCAAAACATCTCAAATTTTTGGGGGCAGCCTGACTAAAATCATATTGCACTAGCACTTTTTACAAATGACAATACTAATTTTGATGGAATTTTACCATTGATAAAGGATGAGTCGGCAAAGGTGAGTGAGCCTCTGGTAATATGATATTTATTGGTGATTGTATGAAGAACATGTCGTTTAATATTATTTCAACTAGCTCTCAGTTTTTCCTCTGAAAATGCAACAGAAGTCATAACCTGCTGCTTTTGAACATGAAGTATTGCCGAGATGATAGAAAGAGTTACATCAAGATTGGCAGGAAGTTCCTTTCGTAAAATCAAAGTGGATGGAGCAAGCATAAATTTTATATCCACTTTAATATTTGGTGGTAGCCATTGGGATATATTAAATATCTCATAATTTATTTTCCCAACTAGATGTAATTCACCAGTTGTAGCATTTTCAAGTGCATCTGTACTATCAGTATCTGTAATATATTCATATCCATTGGATCTAAATTCCTTGTATGCCTTTGGTATTATCAACATGAACTGTATATAGCTTTTATAATTTGAGAGATTATTGCTCGTGCTCACCAATGTTCTATTTATGTAGACACTTATTTGTCGAAATAAATTATGTAATATGCAATTTTAATAGGATATTCCATCAGCAAGAATTGGCATTGTATTGTCGTATTTGTTGAATATCACTTGTAAATCTATAAATGTCGAAAACATGTCATAAAGTAGTCTTTATTAGAATAAATTTGAAAGTGTATACTATCGGAGAGCGGTTTTTATGGATAGAATTGTTCATAGTATCCAGGTTTTACACTCACATCAACATTTTATGCATTGAATAGATTTAAAGATGAAGTGATTGAAGGTTAGGAATTCTAATACGGTAGATATGCCATTGTTCAGTCTAGGAAAAGAAATCCTGTTTCGATCTAAGAATGTTCTTCCTTGTGTTCTTTCCACGAAAACAAAACACACACACAAAAGAAACCACACACACACACAAACACAAATACACTCGCACACACACACACACACACACACACACAAACACACCCAGACACACACACACACACTCACACACACACACTCGCTCTCACACACACACACACACACACACACACACACACACACACACCCACACACACACACAAAAACATACACGCACACAAACAAAAAACGCGCACACAGAGACACGCACACACACATACAAACACACACACAAACACACACACATACACACACAAAAAAAACACACACACATACACAAACACACACAAAAACAACAAAACACACACTCAAACAAAAACGCACAAAAATACTCAAAAATATACACTCACACAAAAACACAAAAAACACACACACAAACACTGATACGCACACACACACACACACACAAACACACACAAAAACACACAAACACTGACGCACAAACACACAGACACACACACACACACAAACGCGCACACACACACACAGACATAAACACACACGAACACAAAACACACAAAAACACAAAAAAAGCACAGACACAAAACACACAAAAACACACACACACACAAACAGACACACATACACACAAGGACGCAAGAACACTCAACACCATGCCATTGGAATTGTCCTGGAACTGTAAGACCTACAATAGTTTTGTACAGATTTACCTTGTCACTGTTACACTCTCTTGATGTTTCAAAGTTTATTTTGGAATTTTTTCATTGAAATTTAACACTTTGATTGTTTTTGTAGGGTTGCGTCTTGTCACCATTATATTCTGAGATGTTTCAAAGTTTAGTTTGGAATTTTTTCCTTGAAATGTAAGACATGGAATATTTTAGTAGTGGTCTACCTTGTCACTGTTACACTCTCTTGGTGTTTCAAATTTCATCATGGAAGTTTTGTCTCGAAATGTAATACATGGAATATTTTTGTACTGCTGTCTTGTGACCCACCATGTCAATGCTAAATTCTGTTGATGTTTCAAAGTTCATTAAGGGATAATTTTATTGAAACGTAAAACTATAATATTTTTCTAATGGTTTACCCCGTAAAGGTTACATTTTAGTTGATGTTTCAAGTTCGTTTGGAATATTATCCTTGAAGTGTAGGACTTGGAATATTTTTGTAGAGGTTTACCTTGTCACACTTACATTCTTTTGACAAGTTTTCTGTCAAAGTTAGGTTTTTCTACGTTTAAGTTAGGTTCATCTAACTTAGGTTATCATGAGCGTTCATGATAACCTAAGTTAGATGAACCTAACTTAAGCGTAGAAAAACCTAGCTTTGACAGAAAATTTGCAAACAGAATGTAAGAGTAACAAGGTAAACCACTACAAAATATTCCAAAACATCAACAGAATGTAGCAGTGACATGGTGGGTCACAAGACAACAGTGCAAAAATATTCGAAGTCTTAAATTCGGAGAAAAAATTCTAAAATGAACTTTGAAACATCAAGAGAGTCTAACGGTGACAAGGTAAACCACTACTAAAATATTCCAAGTCTTACATTTCAAGGAAAAAATTCCAAACTGAACTTTGAAGCATCTACAGAATGGGTCTTTTTAGTCTAGTTTGTGAGATACACCTGCGTCATTCATATTAGACCTCATCGCGGGAAATCCAGGGGTAAATATTGACGAAAACCACACTGCCTTTCCATATCAAACAAAAACAACTTAAAAACAATAGGGAAATTTTTTTCCAAGACAGTGCAACTTAAATCGGTGAATATTTCGGCCCTATGTCCAAGGGCCGTCTTCAGCACAACATTTTCAGCACAACATTAAAGAAAAAATGTATATAAAAACAAACTTATATTAAAATACGAAGTTTAAAACTAAAAATGCTTTTAAAAAAACGCTTTTAAAAAACCTTTAAAACAGCTCCAGTATCCATACTTCAACGAAGTTCAACCAGGACTGATAAATAAAATGATGAGAGAGGATGAATCCATTCAAACGAAATAAAATGAAATCATTAACTGCAAGTTTTCAAAGCTAATCTTGCTTTCTTAGCAGCTAGTCTTAAAGGCCTTTTTGTAACGGGTTCAATACTATTGTCAATTGGTTTAATAAAATATTTTTTTAGATCATTTTTAATTAAATTTGAGTATAAAGAATTCAGTGAATATTCTCCTAAGTCCCTATTTAAGGAAATATTTTTATTTATTTTGAGCCTAATTTCGATTGATTCCCGGACCACCTGTTTTATCCCCAAATCACTACTAATAAGAGAAGATTTTTCAAAAAGTATTGTGTGGCTGGGATTATTAAATATATGGCTAGCTAAAGCAGAATCAAAGGAGTTATTAGAATTATTAGCAATTAACGCTTTGTCTATGTCTTCTTTATGCTGGTGTATCTGTTTTTCTAGATTCTGATGAGTTCTGCCAACGTAGTAATTGCCACAATCGCATGGTATTTGATAAACCCCTCTTTGGCGAGTAACTGGGGTTTTATCTTTACCGGAGTTTAAGAAATTTGTGATTTCTTGAACAAATTGTAGTGTATGAGCAAAGTGCCCTTCTTTCCGGGTATTTAGATGTAGTTTATATCTTAAAAACTTTGGAATAAGATTTTCATTTCTGCATGATTCTAAAAATTTTTGTTGACTAATAATATTTGCATGTTTTTTACCTAAACTAATAAAATAAAAAATATCATAGGTCAACTGCTCCCCATAAGCTAGACGCAAATATTGGCGAAGACCACACTGCCTTTCCATACTTAAAAACTTAAAACACAACTTAAAAACAATAGGGAATTTTTTTTCCAAGACAGTGCAATTTAAATCGGTGAATATTTCGGCCCTATGTTAAAGCACAACATTAAAGAAAAAAACTCCAGCACAACAGCACAAAAAAACAATTAAAGAAACATTAAAGAAAAAAACTCCAGCACAACATTAAAGAAAAAATATATATAAAAACAAACTTATATTAAAATACGAAGTTTAAAACTAAAAATGCTTTTTAAAAAAAACGCTTTTAAAAAACCTTTAAAACAGCCAGTATCCTTACTTCAACGAAGTTCAACCAGGACTGATAAATAAAATGATGAGAGAGGATGAACACATTCAAACGAAATAAAATGAAATTATTAACTGCAAGTTTTCAAAGCTAATCTTGCTTTTTTAGCAGCTAGTCTTAAGGGCCTTTTTGTAACGGGTTCAATACTATTGTCAATTGGTTTAATAAAATATTTTGTTAGACCATTTTTAATTAAATTTGAGTATAAAGAATTCAGTGAATATTCTCCTAAGTCCCTATTTGAGGAAAATTTTTTATTTATTTTGAGCCTAATTTCGATTGATTCCCGGACCACCTGTTTTATCCCCAAATCACTACTAATGAGAGAAGATTTTTCAAAAAGTATTGTGTGGCTGGGATTATCAAATATATAGCTAGCTAAAGCAGAATCAAAGGAGTTACTAGAATTATTAGCAATTAACGCTTTGTCTATGTATTTGTAAATATTATTAATCAACAAAATTTTTTAGAATCATGCAGAAACGAAAATCTTATTCCTAAGTCTTTGAGATATAAATTACGTCTCAATACACGGAAAGAAGGGCAATTTGCTCATACAATACAATTAAAAACCTTAGTTTATTTTATTAAGGACAAAAAGCAAAAAAGACATATCATTTCCTCAGAAAGAAAATCTCTCGAAAATTTTTTGTTTGAAAACCTGTCCACTGTTGATTTTTCTCAAGTTGTTAGATTAGAAAGGAATTTGTTTCGCCATGATTTTCGCTTGTCAAAGAAACGACTTTATACAAAATTGGAAAAATTGAGAGAGGAATCTTCGATGAGAAACCGTATTTATTCTCCAAGATTAACTCCTGGACCCGGTATGGTTAACCTTTCTTCTAGAACATTTGAAACCCAGGAAATCGAAACACTGGAAAAAGGTCCAAAATTCTCTTTTCTGCCGAAACAAGGTCCCTTGGTAGATAGAGTTTCCTCTTTAGAGTCTGCTTTGCATACATACTGCCCATCTGTCTCTAGCCCTGATGAAGTTAGGTACTATTTCATTAATCCACTTTATAAAATACAAAAAAAAAGGCTGAGTCTTATAACACATTCACCGGAAAAAATTTGAAAGATATAAAAATATTATCTAACCACCGCAAAGACCAATCTCTTATAATAACCAACGAAGACAAAAGCAACTCACTTGCTGTCAGGGATACGATAGACTTTGACAAAAAAATCTTTTCAATTTTAACAGACATAAGTAAACATAAACCGATCACTCATGATCCTGCTGATCAATTTACTAATAATATTATAAATGAATTAAAACAGCTAAAACAGAATGGTAAAATCACACCACAATTATACAACAAATTTTACCCCCGTGGTAGTTTCTGTCCAAAATTTTACGGTTTACCAAAACTGCATAAGCAACGTATTCCCCTAAGACCTATCGTAGCATGTACTAAAGCCCCCGCTTCCAATATTGGAAAATGGCTTTGCACAGCTTTCAAACCTTTACTGTATTCACAAAATTCCTACATCAGTAATTCGGCACATTCGGTTAAAAAACTTAATAACACAAATATTTCAGAAAACACAATAGTTAGCAGTTTTAGTATTGTTTCCTTGTCCACGAATATATATGTTTCTACCTCTGAGAAATTATTAAAAACCAAAATATAATAAAATTGTCACAATCAAATAATCTGTGACGGGAATTGCTGGTGAAGTTTTATTTAATCCTGTTCAAATTTGTAACAAGTTTTAAATGTATTTTCAGTTTCGTGATTCTTTTTATCAACAAATAAATGGGTTACCAATGGGGGCAGCTCTATCCGGCCTACTGGCTAATAATTATGTCAAGAACCTTGAAAATTGGTCATTAAATTCCTATTTTTTAAAACATTTCTATTGGGGTTGTCATATGGATGACGTAATTTCACTTTGGAATTATGGGGAAATTGAACTTTGTAGTTTTCTAGATAATCTTATTACTTATGATAGATATTTGCAGTTTACCCTAGAAATTGAATTTGAAAATAAACTACCATTTTTAGATGTGCTAATTATCCGTAATTCTAATAATTTTGACTTCACTATCTATAGAAAACCAACACAAAACAATAGATATCTTCATTTTAATTCTAATCACCCCCCACAAGTTAAAGGAGCAGTTGTAACTTCTCTCATTGACCGTGCCCTGAACATTTGCTCCAATTCATACATAAAAGCAGAAATAAATTTTATCAGAGATATTCTTTTTGGCAACGGATACCCCATTCCTTTTGCCAATAATATGATTAACCATAAACTAAAAAGACCTTTTCGTAAAATCAACGATATTTCATAACGTGAGGCTCCTGAAAAACCCTCTAATATAAATCTATCTTCCGTACATACCAAGAATCACAACAAAAATAAAAAATATTTGCGCAAAAAACAATCTATATTTAGTATTCACTATCAATTTAAAAATCACAAATTACTTAAACTCCGGTAAAGATAAAACCCCAGTTACTCGCCAAAGAGGGGTTTATCAAATACCATGCGATTGTGGAAATTATTACGTTGGCAGAACTCATCAGAATCTAGAAAAACGGATACACAAGCATAAAGAAGACATAGACAAAGCGTTAATTGCTAATAATTCTAATAACTCCTTTGATTCTGCTTTAGCTAGCCATATATTTGATAATCCCAGCCACATAATACTTTTTGAAAAATCTTCTCTCATTAGTTGTGATTTGGGGATAAGTAGTTATCTAGGTACCATTTTGCTCTCTTTACGTTCCCTGGCAGCTTTCCAAGACAGATTACCAGACCAATTGCACATGGAAACAGTTTGTCATGTTTGGGGAGATTACGTTCCTTGGCACCTTTTCAGAGCATGTACTTATGCAACATGATTAAACACGTTTTTACAATCGGAATTAATTGATTGAGATTTGCAAAAAAGGGGTAATTAGTGATTGGATAATTTTTTAACATGAAATCTCTGAATAAAATATTTTTGGAGCATGTACTTGACGATGGACAAAAGGGATAAGGTGATTAGCAATTACGAGTGGGGATTCCCCTCCTGTTCCTAAACATTGCAAAAAAGATAACAGTATGAACGGGGATTCCCCGCACAAATTTGTTTCAACTCCAAGTTTTTCAACCAGACTGGTTTTTTGAAAGCATAGTGTGTACATATGTGTAGGCTTTGTTATTAAAAACTTTGACACTACAATCAGAATTGTTTGATTGACATTTAAAAAAGGGTAATGAGATTTGCGAATTGGAATAAAAAAATTTTAACTAGAAATGGCTGAAAAGTGTTTTGGGGGAGATGGGGTGATTGTGTACTGTATAATACACATGTGATGTTTGGACAGTGTTGTCAGTTTAAAATAGTTTAACGTTCCCTTCGTTCCCCCATTTCTGAGGGCAGGGGAGGGGAGGGTCAATTTTGGAGGGAAAATTAAAAATACTCAGAATCGAAAATAAAGCGTGATCTGCCTCAAGGGGAAGGCTCAGTGGCCCTAGGTCCTCCCATTTCTGCGGGCTGGGGAGGGGGGGACAATTTTGGAGGGAAAACCAAAAATACTCAGAATCGAAAATAAATCGGATCTGCCTCAAGGGGAAGGCTCAGAGGCCCTTCGTTCCCCCATTTCTGAGGGCAGGGGAGGGGGTGGAGTTAATTATGGAGGGAAAACCAAAAATACTCAGAATCGAAAATAATTGGGATCTGCCTCAAGGGGAAGGCTCAGAGGCCCTTCGTTCCCCCATTTCCGAGGGCAGGGGAGGGGGGGGGGGATCAATTTTGGAGGGAAAACCAAAAATGCTCAGAATCGAAAATAAATAGGATCTGCCTCAAGGGGAAGGCTCAGAGGCCCTTCCTTCCCCAATTTCTGAGAGCCGCGGAGGGGGGGGGTCAATTTTGGAGGGAAAACCCAAAATAATCAGAATCGAAAATAAAGCGGGGTCTGCCTCAAGGGGACGGCTCAGAGGCCCTTCGTTCCCCCATATCTGAGGGCAGGGGAGGTCAATTTTGGAGGGAAAACCAAAAATACTCAGAATCGAAAATAAATGGGATCTGCCTCAAGGGCAAGGCTCAGAGGCCCCTCCTTCCTCCATTTCTGAGGGCAGGGGAGGAGGGGGTCAATTTTGGAGGGAAAACCAAAAATGCTCAGAATCGGAAATAAAGGGGATCTGCCTCAAGGGCAAAGCTCAGCAGCCCCTCCTTCCCCCAATTCTGAGGGCAGGGGAGGGGGGGGTCAATTTTTGAGGGAAAACCAAAAATACTCTGAATCGAAAATAAACGGGATCTGCCTCAAGGGGAAGGCTCAGAGGCCCTTCGTTCCCCCATTTCCAAGGGAAGGGGAGGGGGGGAGTCAATTTTGGAGGGAAAATCAAAATGCTCAGAATCGAAAATAAAGCGTGATCTTAATTTATTTTTTAATTCAGTAGTTTTTCAGTAAGGACACTCGATATCCTAAAAGTGTCTGATTAAAACTTTTACATTGAGAATCGATGTTGTTAGCAGAATTTCAAAAAGGATCGTTTATGAGTGCTGGCGTATCTGATGAAATAATTTAGGTTGTATGATAAATTTAATTTATTTGTTTTTAATTCAGTAGCTTTTCAGTAAGGACACTCGATATCCTAAAAGTGTCTGATTAAAACTTTTACCTTGAGAATCAATGTTGTTAGCAGAATTTCAAAAAAGGAACGTTTATGAGTGCTTGCGTATCTGATGATATAATTTAGATCGTATGATCAATTTAATTTATTTTTTAATTCAGTAGTTTTTCAGCAAGGACACTCGATATCCTAAAAGTGTTTGATTCAAACTTTTATCTTGAGCATCGATGTTGTTAGCAGAATTTCCAAAAAGGAACGTTTATGAGTGCTGGCGTATCTGATGAAATAATTTAGATCGTATGATCAATTTAATTTATTTTTTAATTCAGTAGTTTTTCAGCAAGGACACTCGATATCCTAAAAGTGTCTGATTAAAACTTTTACCTTGAGCATTGATGTGGTTAGCAGAATTTCAAAACGGATCGTTTATGAGTGCTGGTGTATCTGATGAAATAATTTAGGTCGTATGATCAATTTAATTTATTTTTTAATTCAGTAGTGAAAACAACTTCAACCATGCCCAGCCCACCGCGATCAGAAATTAAATTATAAAAAAAAAGTTTCTTCAACTGTACGTAAGGAGCGACCCGGCTCAATAGTAACCAAAACTGTAAAAAACGAATTAGTTGAAAATAAAGTTTTAACAAGAATTGTCTTAAAAATTTTTTTTTGGGGGGGGCGGGGGTGGAGCGATGATAGATTGGATGTCTCAGACTAGTTATAGTGATGTACTGTGGTACGAATTGCTTTCGAAAACCCGGATGAATTAGTTAAAAATAAAGTTTTAACAAGAAATATCTGAAAAGTATTTTTTGGGGGATGGGGCGACGACAGATTGGATGTCTCAGACTAGCTATAGTGCTATACTCTGACATGAATTGCTTTCGAAAACCCGGATGAATTAGTTGAAAATAAAGTTTTAACAAGAAATGTCTGAAAAGTATTTTTTTTTGGGGGGGGGGGATGGGGCGATGACAGATTGGATGTCTCAGACTAGTTATAATGCTGTACTCTGGCATGAATTGCTTTCGAAAACCCGGATGAATTAGTTGGAAATAAAGTTTTAACAAGAAATGTTTGAAATGTAATTTTTGGGGGGGCTGGAGCGATGAAAGATTGGATGTCTCAGACTAGTTATAGTGATCTACTGTGGTACGAAATGCTTTCAAAAATCCAGATGAATTAGTTGAAAATAAAGTTCACAAGAAATGCCTGAAAAGTATTTTTTGGGTGATGGGGGCGATGCCAGAGTGGATGTCTCAGACTATTTATAGTGCTGTACTCTGGCATGAATTGCTTTCGAAAACCCGGATGAATTAGTTGAAAATAAAGTTTTAACAAGAAATGTCTGAAAATTATTTTTTTGGGGGGATGGAGTGATGACAGAGTGGATGTCTCAGACTAGTGATAGTGCTGTACTCTGGTACGAATTGCTTTCGCAAACCCGGATGAATTAGTTGAAAATAAAGTTCTAACAAGAAATGTCTGAAAAGTTTTTTTTTTCTGGAATTTTTTTTATTGGACTAAATTCTTTTTGGACTTCGAAATTATTCAACTTTTTTTACGTATCTTAAAATGACATGAAATATCTTTATGGCTCTAAAAAATGTACTCTATGCTTACCCAGAGACACGATGGGGCTTTCCCACTGTTACTCTATGGCTGATTATCGACACTACCTAGTTTATTGCATGTATTAAATCAGTATTTTTTACACAGTGGAACAATAAACACATAACTAATATCTCTAAAAAGTGAAGATGAAGATTTAAGAAAGTGTGTTCACATGATAGTGTTATTGTAGCATTGAATGCAGACAAGGAGAAGTATTTAAACTATGAAATAAGTACAAATGGTAGCACTATCGGAAACGTATGCGTGCATTGTCATGCCAGTATGGAATTAAATTTCTTTGGAGTACAAAAAAAATTCAACTCTTATGATGGTGGATATGCGAGATTGAGATATCCGGAGATGATTGCACTCAAAGAGAATGCCAACATAAAAATAATAGTTGATAAGGAGGGGCATCTTCTTGCTAGTGCTTGTGGTAACTTGTTACCCTGTGTTATACCATATCGTCAGCTTTCGGGTATTAGCATTCAAATGAAAGCAAAGACGAAAAGAAAAGCCTACTCTTCTACTAATATCATAAACCATATCCTGTCTACGTTCCGGAACTGTTACCTGAGTAAAAATAGTGTGATAATAGACAGTGATATTGCTAGAAAAATAAAAATTACATTGGCAGAAAATATCACTAAGGAATATAAAGATGAATCGATGAAAAACAAAGTACCAGCAAACGTTACTGCCATTGATCAAACACTCAATGAATCAAATAATACCAAAGACGAAAAGCATATTGAGCCTTTCGATGACACACCTATAAAAATTGTGTATGAGTCAAAATAGAATAATGATTATTCTACTGATTACGAACTAAGAGAAGACAATAGTTATAGTATCAAGAGAGAACATAGTGAACCATTTTATGGAACAGATTCAAAATGTCCAAAGTTGTTCATTGATATTAATAATGTATAATAATATACATTTTTTGTATTAATATTCTACATGACATTATTTCATTAAAAATATATTATGCATTAAATTGTTATGTATTCATTATTTTTAGAGTAAGCTAGCATATCGAACGTTTAGAATGTCTATTAAAATATCGGAGATGTAAGAAAAAGAATTTACATACATCATGTATCGGATAGATAGGTCAACATAGAGAAAATCTAAGTATAAGTATGAATAAATTCTCTATCAACATCTATTGACAGATACTTGGGATAGTATTGATAAAATCTAAGTATCAGAGTGAATAAATTCTTTATCAATGTCTTTTGACAGATACGTTTGATAACACTGGCGTAATTTAAGTATCAAATGGAATAAATTCTTTATTAACATTCTTTATCGATGCCATATGTCGGATGCCTCGGATAACATTGACAAAATCTATCTATTAGAATGAATAAATTCTCTATCATCATCCATTGTCGGATTTCTCATTATGAAAAAATTGTAAGTAAGTAAGTAGCAAACTCTTTCTTGAGTTCACCTCTTGGATACACACTATAGAAATTATATAAGAAAAAATGTAATTTATAGACTTCATTTGCATGCAATAGATACCGAGCGTTCTATGACTCCTCCCCGCAGTGAATTCTAAGGGTTTTATGACTCCTCCCCACAATGAATTCAGATGGTTTTAGGACTCATCCCCCTAGCCATAACTCCATTCAACCTTGAGCGAAGGTATAAAAGTTTGACGAAGTATTTTTCTACTTAACAACTACATTAATAGCTTCCAAGATGATAGGACTGTATGACACAGAATGTATCGGTTTGAAAAAATCATCTTGTGGTGTTATATTCAAATGTGCATTTTTATTATTGTCTATGGAACTCGAAGAAATTGACTGTTATCATTGGATAGTGAACTATAACATGTTTGAGTATGATAAAAGCTTGTGGAGTACTACATTAAGTCATATAAACAGACTGGGATTCTACGATAGAGTGATTACACCACTTAATAATGCTGGTCAGGAACTGAGAAATGTTCAGGAGGAAGTCAGTGAAATTTGCAGCTTTTTCGGGGTTGAATCACTATAGGTAAAGGGCAATGTACATACAGATAAAGTTTTAATTCAAAATTGTGACCCTAGGATTCCACTTCTCAATCTACAAGAGTTTAAGTGTCCTAAATTTGAAGGGGGTTATCACCGTCCTGAAGACGAGGTTAGGTTCTTCGTGCAGTGGATACCTAAGGACATACCTGATCGTGATAAATCCATAACACATGGTAAAAACTATTCTATATCATGGGACCATCGTTTCTGGATGTTTAAGAGTGAACTCTAAGTTCTATTTTTATGTAAACATGTGTTGTTTTTTTTCTCAAAAAAAAATTCTGTTAATACATATAAGCAATAAATATCTTTAAGCTGAACCCGTCTTTATTCTTTAGAATAGTTCTATTCTTTTCATTAAATTATGAAGAAATTGTAAGTAAGCAACAATCGCTTTCTTGAATTCGCTTCCTGGACACAATACAGATATTTAATTCAAGAAATCATGATAAAATCGCACGTAAGTAATAAACTCTTTATTGTTTTCACCTATTGGATACACAATGCAGAAATTTCATTGAGGAAATTATGAAAAAATTGTAAGTAAGTAACAATGTGTCTGTGTGTGTGTTTGTGTGTGTATGTGTGTGTCTGTGTGTGTGTGTGTGTGTATGTGTGTCTGTGTGTGTTTGTGTGTGTATGTGTGTGTGTGTGTGTGTGTGTGTGTGTGTGTGTGTGTGTGTGTGTGTGTGTGTGTGTGTGTGTGTGTGTGTGTGTGTGTGTGTGTGTGTGTGTGTGTGTGTGTGTGTGTGTGTGTGTGTGTGTGTGTGTGTGTGTGTGTGTGTGTGTGTGTGTGTGTGTGTGTGTGTGTGTGTGTGTGTGTGTGTGTGTGTGTGTGTGTGTGTGTGTGTGTGTGTGTGTGTGTGTGTGTGTGTGTGTGTGTGTGTGTGTGTGTGTGTGTGTGTGTGTGTGTGTGTGTGTGTGTGTGTGTGTGTGTGTGTGTGTGTGTGTGTGTGTGTGTGTGTGTGTGTGTGTGTGTGTGTGTGTGTGTGTGTGTGTGTGTGTGTGTGTGTGTGTGTGTGTGTGTGTGTGTGTGTGTGTGTGTGTGTGTGTGTGTGTGTGTGTGTGTGTGTGTGTGTGTGTGTGTGTGTGTGTGTGTGTGTGTGTGTGTGTGTGTGTGTGTGTGTGTGTGTGTGTGTGTGTGTGTGTGTGTGTGTGTGTGTGTGTGTGTGTGTGTGTGTGTGTGTGTGTGTGTGTGTGTGTGTGTGTGTGTGTGTGTGTGTGTGTGTGTGTGTGTGTGTGTGTGTGTGTGTGTGTGTGTGTGTGTGTGTGTGTGTGTGTGTGTGTGTGTGTGTGTGTGTGTGTGTGTGTGTGTGTGTGTGTGTGTGTGTGTGTGTGTGTGTGTGTGTGTGTGTGTGTGTGTGTGTGTGTGTGTGTGTGTGTGTGTGTGTGTGTGTGTGTGTGTGTGTGTGTGTGTGTGTGTGTGTGTGTGTGTGTGTGTGTGTGTGTGTGTGTGTGTGTGTGTGTGTGTGTGTGTGTGTGTGTGTGTGTGTGTGTGTGTGTGTGTGTGTGTGTGTGTGTGTGTGTGTGTGTGTGTGTGTGTGTGTGTGTGTGTGTGTGTGTGTGTGTGTGTGTGTGTGTGTGTGTACGTGCACGCGAGTAACCTCGTCTAAATTAATCTTAAAAAATGAAATAAAGCTATGTCGACTTTGCATGTTGATTTCACGACATTATAGGTTTTTTTTTCTTGTCACAAACTATTTTTTTTATCATGAACAGTTTAGAAACCAATTTGATCTGTACATATTGAAAATTGTTTGTGATAAAGAGAGAAAAAAAGAATTGTCCTGTTATTGACATTAGCTAGTTTAATTGTGCTAGCTTGCACACACACAGACATACACACACACACACACATTGTTACTTACTTACAATTTTTTCATAATTTCTTGAATGAAATTTCTGCATTGTGTATCCAATAGGTGAAAACAATAAAGAGTTTATTACTTACTTGATATTTTATCATTATTTCTTGAATTAAGTATCTGTATTGTGTCCAGGAAGCGAATTCAAGAAAGCGATTGCTGCTTACTTACAATTTCTTCACAATTTAATGAAAAGAATAGAACTATTCTAAAGAATAAAGACGGGTTAAGCTTAAAGATATTTATTGCTTAAACATATTAACAGATTTTTTGAGAAAAAAACAGCACATGTTTACATAAAAATAGTACTTAGAGTTAACACTTAAACGTCCAGAAACGATGGTCCCATGATATAGAATAGTTTTTACCATGTCTTATGGATTTATCACGATCAGGTTTGTCCTTAGGTATCCACTGTGCGAAGAACTTAACCTCGTCTTCAGGACGGTGATAACCCCCTTCAAATTTAGGACACTTAAACTCTTCTAGCTTGAAAAGTGGAATCCTCGGATCACACTTTTGAATTAAAACTTTATCTGTAGGTACATTGCCCTTTACGTAGAGTGCTTCAACCCCAAAAAAGCTGCAAATTTCACTGACTTCCTCCTGAACATTTCTCAGTTCCTGACCAGCATTATTAAGTGGTGTAATCACTCTATCGTAGCATCCCAGTCTGTTTATATGACGTAATGTAGTACTCCACAAGCTTTTATCAAACTCAAACATGTTATATTTCACTATCCAATGATAACAGTCAATTTCTTCGAGTTCCATAGACAATAATAAAAATACACATTCGAATATAACACCACAAGATGATTTTTTCAAACCGATAAATTCTGTGTCATACAGTCCTATCATCTTGGTGGCTATTAACTTAGTTGTTAAGTAGAGAAATATTTCATAAAACTTTTACACCTTCGCTCAAGCTTGAATGGAGTTATGGGTATGGAGATGAGTCCTAAAAAAATCTTAATTCATTGTGAGGAGATGACACAAAACCCTTAGAATTCACTGCGGGGAGGAGTCATAGAACGCTCGGTATCTATTGCATGCAAATGAAGTCTGGAAATTACATTTTTCTTTTATATAATTTCTATAGTGTGTATCCAAGAGGTGAATTCAAGAAAGAGTTTGTTACTTACTTACTTACAATTTTTTCATAATGAGAAATCCGACAATGAATGATGATAGAGAATTTATTCATTCTAATAGATAGATTTTGTCAATTTTATCCGAGGTATCCGACATGTGTCATCGATAAAGAATGTTAATAAAGAATTTGTTCAATTTGATACTTAAATTATGTCAGTGTTATCAAACGTATCTGTCAAAAGACATTGATAAAGAATTTATTCACTCTCTCTTCACTTTCTCTATGTTGACCTATCTATCCGATACATGATGTATATAAATTCTTTTTCTTACATCTCCAATGTTTTAATAGACATTCTAAACGTTCGATATGCTAGCTTACTCTAAAAATAATGAATACATACCAATGTAATGCATAATATATTTTTAATGAAATAATGTCATGTAGAATATTAATACAAAAAATATATATTATTATACATTATTAATATCAATGAACAACTTTGGACCTTTTGAATCTGTTCCATAAAATGGGTTCACTATGTTCTCTCTTGATACTATAGCTATTGTCTTCTCTTAGTTCGTAATCAGTAGAATAATCATTATTCTATTTTGACTCATACACAATTTTTATAGGTGTGTCATCGAAAGGCTCAATATGCTTTTCGTCTTTGGTATTATTTGATTCATTGAGTGTTTGATCAATGGCAGTAACGTTTGCTGGTACTTTGCTTTTCATCGATTCATCTTTATATTCCTTAGTGATATTTTCTGCCAATGTCCTTTTTATTTTTCTAGCAATATCACTGTCTATTATCACACTATTTTTACACAGGTAACAGTTCCGGCACGTAGACAGGATATGGTTTATGATATTAGTAGAAGAGTAGGCTTTTTTTTCGTCTTTGCTTTCATTTGAATGCTAATACCCGTAAGCTGACAATATGGTTTAACACAGGGTAACATGTTACCAAAAGCACTAGCAAGAAGATGTCCCTCTTTATCAACTATTATTTTTATGTTGGCATTCTCTTTGAGTGCAATCATCTCCGGATATCTCAATCTCGCATATCCACCATCATAAGAGTTGAATTTTTTTGGTACTCCAAAGAAATTCAATTCCTTACTGTCATGATAATGCACGCATACGTTTCCGATAGTACTACCAGCTGTACTTATTTCATAGCTTAAATACGTATTCTTGTCAGTATTCAATGCTAAAATAACAATATCATGTGAACACACTTTCTTAAAATGCTTCATCTTCACTTTTTAGAGATATTAGTTATGTGTTTATTGTTCCACTGTGTAAAAAATACTGATTTAATAAATGCAATAAACTAGGTAGTGTCGATAATCGGCCATAGAGTAACAATGGGAAAGCCGCATCGTGTCTCTGTGCAATAATATTTTACAATTGTTAGATCCATGAACATTGTTCATGCAATTTTAAGATACGGAAAAAAAATTTTAATAATTTTGAAGTCCAAAAAGCATTTAGTACAATAAAAAAAAATTCAAGAAAAAAACACTTTTCAGACATTTCTTGTTAAAACTTTATTTTCAACTAATTCATCCGGGTTTGCGAAAGCAATTCGTACCAAAATACAACACTATCACTAGTCTGAGACATCAAATCTGTCATCGCTCCATCCCCCCAAAAAATACTTTTCAGTCATTTTTTGTCAAAACTTTGTTTTCAACTAATTCATCCCGGTTTTCGAAAGCAATTTATGCCAGCATACAGCACTATAACTAGTCTGAGACATCCACTTTGGCATCGCCCCCATCCCCCAAAAAATACTTTTCAGACATTTCTTGTTAAAACTTTATTTTCAACTAATTCATCCGGGTTTTCGAAAGCAATTCATGCCAGAGTACAGCACTATAACTAGTCTGAGACATCCACTCTGTCATCGCCCCGTTCCCCTCCCCCAAAAAATACTTTTCAGACACTTCTTGTTAAAACTTTATTTTCAACGAATTCATCCGGGTTTTCGAAAGCAATTCATGCTAGAGTACAGCACTATAAGTATTCTAAGACATCCACTCTGGCATCGCCCCCATCCCCCAAAAAATACTTTTCAGACATTTCTTGTTAAAACTTTATTTTCAACTAATTCATCCGGGTTTTCGAAATTAATTCATGCCAGAGTACAGCACTATAACTAGTCTGAGACATCCAATCTGTCATCGCCACATCCCCCCCCCCAAAAAAAAAATACTTTTCAGACATTTCTTGTTAAAACTTTATTTTCCACTAATTCATCCGGTTTTTGAAAGCAATTCATGTCAGAGTACAGCACTATCAGTAGTCTGAGACATTCAATCTGTTATCGCCCTATCCCCCAAAAAATACTTTTAAGACATTTCTTGTTAAAAGCTTATTTTCAACCGATTTATCTGGGTTTTCAAAAGCAATTCGTACCACAGTACAGCACTATAACTAGTCTGAGACATCCAATCTGTCATCGCTCCGTCCCCCCCAAAAAATACTTTTCAGACATTTCTTGTTAAAACTTTATTTTCAACTAATTCGTTTTTTAGAGTTTTGGTTAGTATTGAGCCGGGTCGCTCCTTACGTACAGTTGAAGAGACTTTTTTTATAATTTAATTTCTGATCGCGGTGGGCTGGGCACGGTTGAAGTTGTTTTCACTACTGAATTAAAAAAAAAATTAAATTTATCATACGACCTAAATTATTTCATCAGATACGCCAGCACTCATAAACGATCCTTTTTGAAATTCTGCTAACAACATCGATGCTCAAGGTAAAAGTTTTAATCAGACACTTTTAGGATATCGAGTGTCCTTACTGAAAAACTACTTAATTCAAAAAAATAAATTAAATTGATCATACGACCTAAATTATTTCATCAGATACGCCAGCACTCATAAACAATCCTTTTTTGAAATTCTGCTAGCGACATCGATGCTCAAGATAAAAGTTTGAATCAAACACTTTTAGGATATCGAGTGTCCTTGCTGAAAAACTACTGAATTAAAAAAAAATAAATTAAATTGATCATACGACCTAAATTATTTCATCAGATACGCCAGCACTCATAAACAATCCTTTTTTGAAATTCTGCTAGCGACATCGATGCTCAAGATAAAAGTTTGAATCAAACACTTTTAGGATATCGAGTGTCCTTGCTGAAAAACTACTGAATTAAAAAATAAATTAAATTGATCATACGATCTAAATTATTTCATCAGATACGCCAGCGCTCATAAACTTTCCTTTTTTGAAATTCTGCTAACAACATCGATTCTCAAGTTAAAAGTTTTAATCAGACACTTTTAGGATATCGAGTGTCCTTACTGAAAAACTACTGAATTAAAAAAAAATAAATTAAATTTATCATACAACCTAAATTATTTCATCAGATACGCCAGCACTCATAAACGATCCTTTTTGAAATTCTGCTAACAACATCGATTCTCAATGTAAAAGTTTTAATCAGACACTTTTAGGATATCGAGTGTCCTTACTGAAAAACTACTGAATTAAAAAATAAATTAAGATCACGCTTTATTTTCAATTCTGAGCATTTTGATTTTCCCTCCAAAATTGACCCCCACCCTATCCCCTTCCCTCGGAAATGGGGGAACGAAGGGCCTCTGAGCCTTCCCCTTGAGGGAGATCCCGTTCATTTTCGATTCTGAGTATTTTTGGTTTTCCCTCCAAAATTGACCCCTCCCCTGCCCTCAGAAATGGGGGGAAGGACGGGCCGCTGAGCTTTGCCTTTGAGGCAGATCCCGTTTATATTCGATTCTGAGCATTTTTGATTTTCCCTCCAAAATTGACCCCCTCCTCCCCTGCCCTCAGAAATGGGGGACGGAGGGGCCTCTGAGCCTTCCCTTTGAGGGAAATCCCATTTATTTTTGATTCTGAGTAGATTGGTTGTTCCCTCAAAACTTGACCCCCCCCCTGCCCGCAGCAATGGGGGTCCGAAGGGCTTCTGAGCCTTCCCCTTGAGGCAGATCACGCTTTATTTTCGATTCTGAGTATGTTTGGTTTTCCCTCCAAAATTGACCCCCCCCCCGCCCCTGCTCTCAGAAATGGGGAACAAAGGGCCTCTGAGCCGTCCCCTTGAGGCAGATCCCATTTATTTTCGATTCTGAGTATTTTTGGTTTTCCCTCCAAAATTGACACCCCCCCCCTCCCCTGCCCGCAGAAATGGGGGAACAAAGGGCCTCTGAGCCGTCCCCTTGAGGCAGATCCCCGTTATTTTCGATTCTGAGTATTTTTGGTTTTCCCTCCAAAATTGACCCCCCCCCTCCCCCGCCCTCAGAAATGGGTGAACGAAGGGCCTCTGAAGCCTTCCCCTTGAGGCAGATCACGCTTTATTTTCGATTCTGAGCATTTTTTATTTTCCCTCCGAAATTGACCCCCCCCCGCCCCTGCCCTCCGAAATGGGGAACGTAGGGAACGTTAAACTATTTTAAATTGACAAAACTGTCCAAACATCACATTTGTATTATACAGTACACAATCACCCCATCTCCCCAAAACACTTTTCAGCCATTTCTAGTTAAAAAATTTTATTCCAATTCGCAAATCTCATTACCCCTTTTTAAATGTCAATCAAACAATTCTGATTGTAGTTTCCAAGTTTTTAATAACAAAGCCTACACATTTGTACACACTATGCTTTCAAAAAACCAGTCTGGTTGAAAAACTTGGAGTTGAAACAAATTTGTGCGGGGAATCCCCGTTCATACTGTTATCTTTTTTGCAATGTTTAGGAACAGGAGGGGAATCCCCATTCGTAATTGCTAATAACCTTAACCCTTTTATCCATCGTCAAGTAAAAGCTCGAAAAATATTTTATTCAGAGATTTCATGTTAAAAAATTATCCTATCACTAATTACCCCTTTTTTGCAAATGTCAATCAATGAATTCCGATTGTTAAAGCGTGTTTAATCATGTTGCATAAGTACATAATCTGAAAAGGTGCCAAGGAACGTAATCTCCCCAAACATGTCAAACTGTTTCCATGTGCAATTGGTCTGGTAATCTGTCTTGGAAAGCTGCCAGGGAACGTAAAGAGAGCAAAATGGTACCTAGATAACTACTGGGATAAAACAGGTGGTCCGGGAATCAATCGAAATTAGGCTCAAAATAAATAAAAAATTTTCCTCAAATAGGGACTTAGGAGAATATTCACTGAATTCTTTATACTCAAATTTAATTAAAAATGATCTAACAAAATATTTTATTAAACCAATTGACAATAGTATTGAACCCGTTACAAAAGGCCTTTAAGACTAGCTGCTAAAATAGCAAGATTAGCTTTGAAAACTTGCAGTTAATAATTTCATTTTATTTCGTTTCATTGAATTCATCCTCTCTCATCATTTTATTTATCAGTCCTGGTTGAACTTCGTTGAAATTAGGATGCTGGGGCTGTTTTAAAGGTTTTTTAAAAGCGTTTTTTTTTAAGTATTTTTAGTTTTAAACTTCGTATTTTAATGTAAGTTTGTTTTTATATATATTTTTTCTTTAATGTTTTGCTGAAGACGGCCCTTGGACATAGGGCAGAAATATTCACCGATTTAAATTGTACTGTCTTGGAAAAAAAAATTTCCCTATTGTTTTTATGTTGTGTTTGTCTGAAATCCAGGGGTCTTCCAGAAAAACTATGTATCAATGGCTGAAATTTTGCCAGGGCACGAATCTTGCTAGCCGAGTGCTAGAAACTGGGATTATGAGATTTTAGAGGTGGAAATATCCTAGAAACTCAACGATAATTTCCTTATTATTACTACCTTTAAATTATCTCGAGCAAGACCATTTTTGTAGCCTCTTTTATCGCCTAGCTGAAGCCCGGTTTCCGTCCCAGAAATGAGAAGACACAGACCAGACTCCTCGACTGCGCGTAAGATGGCCGGTTTTTGTCCCCCTAAACGAGTAGACACAGGCCAAACTCCCCCACAGCGCACGGGTTGGGCGGCAACAAAAATTTCTCGAAATATAATTTCCCCTCCTTTGCGTATATTGATAATTCTGCTGAAAAATACCCTCCCCCCTTTGGGGTGTGTCGGGCTGGGACGAACCGCTCGGAGTGATTGAACACTTCCTCGGAGGTGACCAGCGAGCAGGTCAGTACCTTAGTGGATGGAGGCTGGATAACAATAAATGTTCGCTTGAAAATTAGCGCTTTGCGTAGCAATGAAAAAAAAAAAAATCGTGTTGAGCTGGCGACCGAAAATCAGGCTCCCCTCTCCTCACAGACGCTCCCCTCCCCTGAAGTCCTCCCCCCTCGTCTTTCCTTAAATTAAGCATGGTATTCCTTTTTTTATAAGCCTCAATAATGCATAAGAAACTAAATCTATTATCAATTCGCCCTCTAAAACCGAATGGTAGGTGGGAGGTGGAATCTTATGTTAGGATATTGTGAAATATCCATGAATTTATCTCAATGAAAAAGGGGAATTTCCTTTAAAAGCTCTTAATATGTCTTAAATTTGCATCTAGTATCACTCCCCTCCTTCTTATCCTCCTGGGTTGCAGACTAAAAGTCTGGGTTTTCTATAATAAATGGTTCTTTTGACAAACCGCTTGGGATTGGACACTTCCTCGGAGGTGAGCAGCGAGCAGGTCAGTACCTTAGTTAATGGAGGCTGGATAACAATATATGTACTCTTGAAAATTACCAGTTTGCCTAACGATAAAACAAATTAAACAGTGTTGATCTGGCGATAGAAAAACAGGGTCCCCTCCCGCAGAGACGGTCCCCCTCCCCTCGAATCCTCCCCCTCGTCTTTCCTTTAAGGAGGCATGTTATTCTTAATTTTTTTATAAGCCTCAATAACGCCTAAGAATCTACATCTATTATCAAGGCACCCTCTGAAAATGAATGCTACTGGGAGGGTTGAACCTATTGTTAAGATATTGTGAAATATCCATGAATTTATCCTAATGAAAAAGGGGTGTTTCCTTAACAGCTCTTAATATGTCTTAAAATACATTTAATATCACTCCCCCCCCTCCTCTATCCTTCTGGGTTTCAGACTAGAAGTCTCGGTTTTCTATAATAGATGGTTCTTTTTGATTATATTAGCGATACGGCTTTTTCAAATTTTATTTTTGTCGTGTTTTTTAGCTGTTTTTCTTATGTTTATTGCTTGTCAATTTGCTTTCATTTACAGTATCTGTGTTTTTAAGATTTATTATTTTGATGCGTCTCTCATACCTAGGTGTTAATGTAATTTAAACATACACTTCTATTTTATTGCTAAAAATATCTTGAGAACAAATATCCCCATGAAATAGATGTTTTTCCAAGTGCTTGCCAAACTTGGCAGTAGCCTAAACACGCCGTTCTAACGAGTTCCAAAAATGGGGAATCTCAGGTGTCGTGCAATAGTTTATTTTAGAATATGGATCAAGATACTTTTTTGTTATTTTTTTTTGTTTAGTTTTCATTAATTCATCCATAGTAATAATTATAGTACAACTTTACACCTCTTGTAAAAACCCAAAGGAGTTGTTAGTTTGAAATGTGTATCCCTTTAATTTCTACTCGTTTTAGGTTTCATTTTTCAAAAGAAAACATGTTAGTTCGTTTTTTATGTGACTTAATTTATACTTTTTGCTCCAGTCGACAGGAAGAATAAAAATCAGTTCGCTGAAAATTTTAAGCAAATCTTTTATTTCTTTCGATTTTTTTAATGTATCAGAGTAGAGACTAATGTTACAATATAAAACAGAATGGAATTACCCTATATAATACAGTTGCCACCACCCTAAGCAACTAACTTTTCCACCTAATGTTTCACTCTTTTTTTTATTGACCGCATCATACAAAATGAAAAAATGTTATAAGGCCTATTCACTTTTTTTTGCACGTCAAGAATGATATTAGTACTTGGTCCACCTCCTCTGAGTAAAAACAGATTTGTTGTCATCTTGCGAAATTTTTTATTTTACAGTTTTTTCTTTTTTTTATGATCTGCAAATATTTTAAAACTTTTAATGGAAATATATCCAATATCTCTGAAGAATAAGAATAACCGATGGTAAAAGCCTCTTTTTATATACAATGCACTATACCTTAATAGTATTTTCTCTAGAAAAACGAAAGAGAAATTTGTCAACTTTGATGTCCTTTTCTAAGTCCTTTCAACCTTATAATGAGATTTACTTCATGATGCAATTCCCCGAACGGGACGAAAAAAAAAGATATTTTGTTTTGATGAAGCATCTTCCAAGGTTTTTCAGGGCTTCAGACACTCTAAGAGGAAGTAGTAATTGCATTTACACGTAGAAATGTCAGCTAAAGCACGTCTCACGCTTTACGGTTCAAATTCTAGTTTGTATAAGTTTTTCGCAACATATATTTAAATTAGATGGAAATGGACTACTAATTTTTCTTCATAAGCATGTCTATAAAAATGGTTTTTGGATCCCTACACACCGTTTTAACTTGATGTCTCTCATTTTATCACATCTACGATAAGCTATGTACATAATATATGTACATAATTACTTTTTCTAAAACGCAAAATTTTGCTCTATTGCCCTTAAATATAGTTTAGACCGAAGACAGAGGCAACTGAATTCTCAAAATGGGACCTGGAATATTATTGTAATATTAAAACTATACCGTAAAAATACCGTATATAAAGCATCTAATTAGTTGTAGATACGGCACATAGAAACACAGTATTTCGATTTTCATGCAAACTTAAACTTCAGAATCTTCTGAATTGTTAAATCTAGGACACCCAGGGCAGGAATCTTTTGGTGGGCAGGGCATGATCATGAAAAAAAAAAGTTCTCAAGGTCTTTCCATGTCTGATTAAGATATACCAGCTATACACCGCTTAGTTACGGTTAGGGCCCTTGAAGTGGTTTTGCGAGTTTAAAAACTGTATGAGCTTCAACGATAATATATAAATATGTATATAAATGTATAAATATATATATATATATATATATATATATATATATATATATATATATATATATATATATATATATATATATATATATATATATATATATATATATATATATATATATATATATATATATATATATATATATATATATATATATATATATATATATATATATATATATATATATAGATATATATATATATAGATATATATATATATAAATATATATATATATATATATATATATATATATATATATATATATATATATATATATATATATATATATATATATATATATATAACTATATATAGTTAAAACACTTGGAATTTACCAGTCAATTTTGTTGTACTCAAAAGCTTTTTCATTAAATTTTTGGAACTCAGGCAGCAACTACAACGCTCGGAATTTATTAACTAGCTGAGTTTGCTGTACTCAAAAGTACTTTTATTGAATTTTCTGTTACTCAATCGGCAACTAGAAAATCTTATATCAAGAAACAATATATTTTGAGCATGACCTTCACATATTTCCTCATCATATTTCAATCAGCAAAATATTTTGATGAAAACATTTGGCATTTTTGTATAATGTATTTGCTTATTTAAATTTTAATTCAAGAAATAATACATTTTGAGCAACACCTTCGCATATTTCCTCATCTTATTTTAATTAGGAACACATTTTGATAAAAAATATTCTGTATTTTGAGTAATGCATTTGCTTATTTCCATTTTATTTCAAGAAACTATTAGAAACTATTTTATTTCAAGAAACTATTTTAATGTGCACTTTTGTTATTGACTCTGGAACATGAAGAAATTGACTGTTATTACTGGATAGTGAATTATATTATGTTTGAGTGAGATTAAAGCTTGTGTAGTACTACATTATGCAATATGAATTCTTACGTAAATATATAGTATTGTATGTGCCATTATCTTCATAAGAATACTTCATTGAACTACTTTGTTATGTTCCAATATTGTACGTGGCCGCTTCCGAGGTAGTCTAGGGCTGGTCATTGACAGTAGCTGGTTTATTTTGTGGTGGTGCTGCTCAAAATATATTGGTCCTTGAAATAAGATTCAAATAAGCAAATATTTTCTTCAATAATACAAAAAAAAAATTCAAAATGTTTTACTGCTTGAAATAAGATAAGAAAATATGGGGTGATATCGCTCAAAATGTACGGTTTCTTGAAATGAGATGAAAATAAGCCAATGCATTATTTAAAAATACCAAATATTTTTCTTCAAAATATTTTACTGATTTAAATAAGGCGAGGAAATAAGTGATAGTGTTGCTCAAAATGTTTCTTGAGATAAGGTGAAACTAAGCAAATGCATTATTGAAAATGTTTCATCAAATGTTTTCATCAAAATGTTTCGGTGCTTGAGGAAATATGAGGAAATATGAGGAAATATGCAATGGTGTCACTCAAATGTATTATTTCTTGAAATAAAGTCGAAATAAGCGAATAGATTATTCAGAGATACCAAATATTTTCCTTCAAAATGTTTTACTCCTTGAAATAAGAACAGATAATTTTCAATGGTGATGGTCAAAATTTATTGTTTCTTGAAATAAGATGAAAATAAGAAAATGGAATATTCAAAATATCAAATATTATCATCAAAATGTTTTGCTGCTTGGAATAAGATGAAGAAATTTGCGGTGGTGTTGCTCAAAATATATTAATTCTTTAAATAAGAGGGAAATAAGTAAATGAATTATTCAAAATATCAATTATTTTCATCAAAATATTTCGATGCTTGAATTAAAATCAAGGGAAATAAGTGATGATGTTGCTCAAAGTGTGTTGTTTCTTGAAATAAGATGGAAAGAAAAAAATACATTATTCAAAAATGCCAAATATTTTCTTCAAATGGTTTACTGCTTGAAATAAGATGAGAAAATTTGTAATGATGTCTCTAAAAATGTATTGTGTCCTGAAATAAGATGGAAATAAGCAAATGCATTATTCAAAATTACATAAAATTTTCTTCAAATGTTTTACTGCTTAAAACAAGACGAGGAAATATGGAATATTCTTGATCGAAATGTATAGTTTCTTTAAATAAAATGGAAATAAGCAAATGCTTTACTCAAAATACAGAATATTTTCTTATCAAAATGTTTTCCTAATTGAAATAAGATGAGGAAATGTGCGAAGGTGTCGCTCAAAATGTATTGTTTCTTTAATTATAATTTAAATAAGAAAATACATTATTCAAAAATGCCAAATGTTTTCATCAAAATATTTTGCTGATTGAAATATGATGAGGAAATATGTGAAGGTCATGCTCAAAATATATTGTTTCTTGATATAAGATTTTCTAGTTGCCGATTGAGTAACAGAAAATTCAATAAAAGTACTTTTGAGTACAGCAAACTCAGCTAGTTAATAAATTCCGAGCGTTTTAGTTGCTGCCTGAGTTCCAAAAATTTAATGAAAAAGCTTTTGAGTACAACAAAATTGACTAGCTGGTAAATTCCAAGTGTTTTAACTACTGAATGAATATCAAAAATTTAATGAAAGTACTTTTGAGTACAATAAACTCAGCTATTGGATAATTCCGTGTGTTGTAGTTGCAGGTTTAGTACTAAAAATCTAATATAAGTAAGTTTGAATACAACAAACTCAACTATTTGATAAACTCCGTGTGCTTGAACTATAGGAAGAGTACCAAAAATTTAATAAAAGTACTTTTGAGTACAAGAACTCAGCTAGTTGGTAAATTTGAATATTTATAGTTACCAAGTATATATAAAAAAAAAAAAAAAGCACAACTGAGTAAAAAAATCATTTACTTGATAAATTTTGAGCGTTTTAGTTGTTGGCTGAGTACAAGAAAATTTAATAAAAACAGTGTTGAGGACAACAAACTTAACTAGTCGGTAAATTCCGAATGTTTTAGCTGCTGACTGAGTAACAAAAATGTAATTAAAGCTTTTTTGAGCAATTAAAATGAGGCTAATTGATTAATAAAACCACTTTCGAGCATTCTGCTAGTAGGTAAATTCTGAGTGTCAAAGTGGCTGACTGAGCCAAATATTTCACTTTTGAGTACAACAAACTCAGTTAGTTGATAAATTCCGAGTGTTTCAGTTGCTGGGTGAGTAGAAAAGATTTAATGAAAGCACTTTTGAGTGCAACAAACTTAACTAGTTGGTAAATTCTGGTTGTCGTAATTGCTGAATATTTAAAGTTTAATAAAAGTACTTTTGAGTAAAACTAACTCAGCTAGTTGGTAAATTCCGAATGGTTTAGTTGCAGACCGAGTAACAAAAATTTAGTGAAAGCACTCCGGTGTACAACGACTTCACCTAGTTGATAAATTCTATATGTTTTAGTTGTAGATACGAAAAATTTAATAAATTCACTTTTGAGTACAACAAACTCAGCTAGTTGGTTAATGCCGAGTGTTTTACTTGCCTGCAGAGTACCGAAAATTTAATGAAAGCACTTTTTTGCACAACGAACTCAGCTTTTTGATTAATTTCTTGTCTTATAGTTGCCGGCTGAGTACAAAAAAATTAATAAAATCAGTTTTGAATACAGCAAACTCAACTATTTGATAAATTCCGTGTGTTTGACTTGCAGAAAGAGTACCAAAAAAGTAACACAAGAACTTTTGAGTACAACACATTCAGCTAGTTGGTAAATTCGAAGAGTTAGAGTTAATGAGTGTATATATTAATTCATGAATTAATGAATGATAAATTCCGTGTGTTTGACTTGCAGAAAGAGTACCAAAAAAGTAACACAAGAACTTTTGAGTACAACACATTCGGCTAGTTGGTAAATTCGAAGAGTTAGAGTTAATGAGTGTATATAAAAGAATTAATAAAAACACTTTTGAGTACAAAAAAGTCAGCTACTTGATAAATTCCGAGTGTTTTAGTGGCTGGCTGAGTACAACAAAAATTTAATAAAGCACTTTTGAGTACAACAAACTCAGCTAGTTGGTAAATTCCGAGTGTTTTAGTTGCTGACCGATTAAAAAAAGTGAATTTTTTTTGTTCCAAATTAAAGGCTCTTGACGAATTTTCTCGAACTTCTGGCCTTGCTAGATCTTTGTCGTAGAAATTTCAAAAATGGCTCATTCGATTGGAAAATGAAAGGGCTATTGCCTTGTTAATAGTCGAAATTGATTGGAGGGCAACTAACCCACCCTCCCAAGCCCAGCATTTCCTCAAACACATCCAATCAAAATTTTGAGATAGACGTTTTGTTTAATGTAGTTGAGAGGTCCGGGAATTAGACCTTTGAGGATGACACTCCCCCTACAACCTTAAGGGCAAGGGTTTTAAGTTATACCCGTGGGACATATGAGGTTTTTATTGAAAGCATTGTCTTAGGAACTACAAAAGGCCTCATTCGATTGGATATTGAAAGAGCTAGTGTCCTGTTTAGTAGTCGACAGCAATTGGAAAGCAACTAACCCCGCTCTCACTTCCACCATTTCCCTAAACACATCTATTCAAAATTTTGAGATAGCCATTTTGTTCAACGTAGTTGAAAGTCTTAGAAATTTTATCTTTGAGGATGACAGCCCCCCCAACAACCCTCAGGGGAAGGGTTTTAAGTTATTCCCTGAGGACATATAAGATTTTTATAGAAAGTGCTATTGTGGAAACTTCAAAAAGGGCTCATGTGATTGGAAATTGAAAGGACTTGTGCCCTTTTTAGTAGTCGACAGCAATTGGAAAGCAACTAACCCCGCTCTCACTTCCACCATTTCCCGAAACACATCCATTCAAAATCTTGAGATAGCCATTTTGTTCAACGTAGTTGAAAGTTTTAGAAATTTTATCTCTGAGGATGACAGCCCCCCCAACAACCCTCAGGGGAAGGGTTTTAAGTTATTCCCTGAGGACATATAAGATTTTTATAGAAACTGCTATTGTGGAAACTTCAAAAAGGGCTCATGTGATTGGAAATTGAAAGGACTAGTGCCCTTTTTAATAGTCAACAGTGATTGGAGGGCAATTAACCCCCATCTCAGACAAATTACCGAACGTTTGTTTCTTTTCATTGTTCAGGTGATGGGACAAAACTTCTTCATCTTCATACGATTTATCCAGTACATATTTTTGATTTTCAAAGTTATGGTTGGTATTGATGACCTTATCCATGTCAAAATCCAATTGCTATCATTTTCAGTTTGTTTGGTTCGTTACACCTCGGCTTATCTTTCGTCCTTATTAAATACATATCGCCGAATCGTTGTATCTTGACATATTATGGTAGGCACTGATGACCTCATCCATGTCAAAATCCCAAACCCAATCATCATCGCTACCATTTTAATTTTGACAAGTTTCAATTCTCAATGTCCAAGTTTATTTTCATTGACTCGCTGCTCTTCATTTTCATTTTTGACTCTCTCACTTGTTTGGTGTCGTATGTCTTCTAACCGTACATTTTTTGCTCTTCATTTTCATATTTAACACGCTCGAATTGTCATTTTCGCATATCTCCTAACCGCCCGTGTCTTTGCTCTTCATTTTCATTTTTGCCTTTTTATGGATTTTGATTACTTCAGACAATTTAGTAATGGCCTTTGCTTTAGTTGTCCATATTTGTGTTGTCACAATTGATGGTCGAGGTTGTCGAATTTCACATCTTATCACGTTTGATAGTTCAGGTGTTGGTTCCAAAGAAATATGATTTATAGTAACTGCAACTACAAATTTTCGTTTTTGGTCTTCCAACTATCATATAAGAGATTGCTTACATGATACCATATATGATATCGTAAGAAACGGTTATATGATGTACTAACATAGTACATGATGTCATTTGCATAAAACCAAAATTAAGGCTTTTATGAATTTTCTCAGCATTCTGACCTATCTAGATGTTTTTTTTTATGCGAGAATATAGCAAGATACCAATATTATGAACCAATATGGAACTGTTTAGAAAACATACGCACATATACATAATTAATTATTGCTCACTTATATATACATAATACTTATATCATATATATACATATATACATATATATATATATATATATATATATATATATATATATATATATATATATATATATATATATATATATATATATATATATATATATATATATGTGTGTGTATAGCATCTTTTGCTGATTTTCACTTGCAATTTTTTTGCCCATTACTTCTAAGAACTGAATGCCTAAATATTGCGGTCTTTTTCATTCGGAATTGGGGTTCCATTTTTTTCTTAATTTTCATATGTATAGCCCATGGTTTTGTAAACTCCTAATTAACCAATTCAAATAATAGAATTTAATTTTTGTTGTTTATAGTGCTTTGATAAATTTCAAAGGAATTTGAAATCTCTGCTCCGGCAAAGGGTTCAAACCTTAACTCCTTCAATTTTTAGCAAAGTGCTAAGAAGTGAATCAGATCTACATTGCCATTCTGGCAATCTTAAAAATTATAAAATGGGTATAATTTATAATTCTTTATTTTAAATTTTGCAGATAAATTACTTCTTTTCTAGTGTTTAAAAAATTACTGTATGTATACTACGGGCTGTTTCTTTAAACTAAATTATTTATTCATAGGAAGGTCAATTAATTAATGATCGTTCAGGAAATGGTGGAAGTGAGAGCGGGGTTAGTTGCTTTCCAATTGCTGTCGACTACTAAAAAGGGCACTAGCCTCTTTCAATTTTCAATATATATATATATATATATATATATATATATATATATATATATATATATATATATATATATATATATATATATATATATATATATATATATATATATATATATATATATATATATATATATATATATACATTTATATATATATATATATATATATATATATATATATATATATATATATATATATATATATATATATATATATATATATATATATATATATATATATATATATATATATATATATATATATATTATATATATATATATATATATATATATATATATATATATATATATATATATATATATATATATATATATATATATATATATGTTAAAAGTTCTAAAGTTCAAAAAATATTGAAAATATTTTTTAATACCACCTGGAAACTTGAAAGTTTTTAAATATTTTAATACAGAAAATGTTATGATTTTTCAGCGTTTTTTAACCTCAATAGGAATAACAAGAAAATAAATAAAATTATAATGCCAATCAAGGTTTGTCTATTTATATATAAATTAATTTAAAAACAGATTGCACAAATTAATGTTTTCCAAAAAAAAAGTAAAGAACTCCATTAAACCAAATTGAACAAAAATAGAATCAAATAATCTACCAAGCATACAACTACCACACATCAGTATCAATAAATAAATGAAACGCAAAACAAACAGAAATTAAAATAAATAAGAGAGTCAAACTCAAAACAAGCAGTAATTAATATGAGTAGGGTTAAAAAACTCCTAGGTTTTCTAAAAGCCAGAAGATTATTTGTACTTTACTGAAAAAAAATTCAAATGAATTTACTGAAAAAAATGTGCATTGTTAGTTTAATATACATATGCTGATATTTTATCTATTTTTCTAAGTTTTAGAAATTTTATCTTTGAGGATGACAGCCCCCCCTCCCTACAACCCTCAGGGGAAGGGTTTTAAGTTATGCCCTGAGTGCATATAAGGTTTTTATAGAAAGTGCTGTTGTGGAAACTTCAAAAAGGGCTCATTTGAATGGAAATTAAAAGGGCTAGTGCCCTTTTCAATAGTCGACAGTGATTGGAGGACAATTAGCCCCCCTCTAACACCCACCATTTCCCCAAACACACCCATTCAGAATTTTGAGACAGGCATTATGTTCAACGTAGTTGAAGGGTCTACAAAATATGTCTTTGAGGATGAAACTCTCCCCACAGCCCTCAGGGAAAGGATTGTAAGTTATGTTCTTGGGGTATATAAGGATTTTGTAGAAAGTGTTGTCTTATAAACTTCAAAAAGGGCTCATTCGATTAGAAGTTGAAAGGGCTATTGCTCTTTTTAATATTCGAAAGTGATTTTAGGGCAACTAACCACCCTCTTATGCCAACCATTTCCCCAAATATTCTTTTAAATCTTTTAACTGTAATCCTTTAAATATTTTAAGAGTTAAAATTCTTTTAAATGTTTGGACTTTTATAACTTTAAGAAATAGAAAAGTAAAGAGCCAAAAGGGTTAAATGTATTATTATTTATCTATTTTTCCCAAAGGCACTTCAAATAGAAAGGGTGGTTGTTTAAATTTCAGAGGGGGCTCATTCGATTGTCAATTAAAAGTTTTAGTGCTATTTTTAAGCGTCAAAAGTGATTGGAGGGGAACAAGCCACAGCCCACATCGTTTTTTTTCCGAATGTATCCGATCAAAATTTTGAGGCAGCCATTTTGTTCAAAATAGTTCTAAGGTCAGGCAACTATGCCTCCAGATTTGAAAACCCCCTTCCAGCCCCAGGGGCACGAGCTGTGACCTGTACAGGTTGACCATTGTTAACATATAAGGTTTCTATTGGAGGTTTGATGTGGGAAGCACAGGTTATATGGGAAGCGCATAGAAAGAGGTTGACTGCTATCCAGTCATTTTATACCTTAAACCCCCACCAGACTTCAAATTTTAATGTCAAATTATCCTCCCACAAGTTTTTTCAACAAACTCTTCTGTATGGTGAGAACAATAATACAGTTTATGATTGATTACTGCATGTGTTGCGACACCCTAAAGGCCTTTGAATAGCTATGAAGTCCCCCACGCTCTCATGTTTAGTCTTAAAAATTTCAAAGTATCAAGGTGGCCTGGAAGAAGATTTTGAATAGTGAGATTCACTGGGAAATCAAACATATGTTAATTCTAATAAAACGGGTTTTCATTCCTGTAGCCTTGATTGGCATTGTAATTTTATTTATTTTCTTGTTATTGCTATTGAGGTTAAAAAACGCTGAAAAATGATAACATTTTTTGGTATAAAATATTTAAAGACTTTCAAGTTTCCAGGTGGTATTAAAAAATATTTTCAATATTTTTTGAACTTTATTATTTTTGAACTAAATTTTTTGAACTAAATTATTATTGCCCTGTTGATTTAGCATCATGCAAAACACCTTCTACATTATACACTCAAAGATACTTAATTAAACCGGAAAAATATCCAATAGAATTTATGGCTTGCTATTACGTGTATAATATTTCACTTTTATCTTTCAAAATATTAATAGCTCCTGTTATGAGAGGTGTATATTTTGGGGACGAGAGTCATTAATTATTTATTTTCTCCATAATGAAGGTTAGGGGAAGGCCATATTTTCAGTTTATGAACCTTAATTTACAAATTCTCTTGAAGATTTACTACTCACCGCTGCTCTTTAGCCTCTCTAGAGAATTTAATGGTTCTGAGAATCTTACTGGCCTATTATGGTATCATTTCTCGGGAAGGAGAACGACACTTTAGTCAGCTTTTGTGAAAAATCAAAACTCATTTGTGAATAATGTCATACTTGACAATTTATCTATTATAGTATTGTATTTTATCATTTATCTCATTAAGTTAAAACTAAGAGGTATTCGGCAAACGATCATTGATTAATTGACCTTCCTATGACTAAATAATTTAGTTTAAAGAAACAGCCCGTAGTATACATACAGTAATTTTTTTAAACACTAGAAAAGAAGTAATTTATCTGCAAAATTTAAAATATAGAATTATAAATTATACCCATTTTATAATTTTTAAGATTGCCAGAATGGCAATGTAGATCAGATTCACTTCTTGGCACTTTGCTAAAAATTAAAGGAGTTACGGTTTGAACCCTTTGCCGGAGCAGAGATTTCGAATTCCTTTGAAATTTATCAAAGCACTATAAACAACAAAAATTAAATTATATTATTTGAATTGGTTAATTAGGAGTTTACAAAACCATGGGCTATACATATGAAAATTAAGAAAAAATTAGAACCCCAATTCCGAATGAAAAACACCGCAATATTTAGGCATTCAGTTCTTAGAAGTAATGGGCGGAAAAATTGCAAGTGAAAATCAGCAAAAGATACTATACATATATATATATATATATATATATATATATATATATATATATATATATATATATATATATATATATATATATATATATATATATATATATATATATATATATATATATATATATATATATATATATATATATATAGTAATAAACCACTCGGATTTTACCAACTAGCTGCATTTGTTGTACTCTATTCAGTTAGCAGCTAAACAGTCGGAACTTACCAACGAGTAGAGTTTGTTGTACCCAAACGTGCTTCCATCAAATTTTTTTGTACTCAGCCAGCAACTAAAACACTCAGATTTATCAACTAGCTGAATTTTTTGTACACGAAAGTGCTTTTATTAAATTTTTGAAATTGAGTTAGCAGCCAAAAACTCAAAATTTACAAACGAGTCGAGTTGTTTGTACTTATACGTAATTTCAATATTGTTTGGTACTCAGCCAGCAACTAAAACACAGAATTAATCAACTAGCTGGAATTTTTTGTGCTCAAAAGTGCTTTCATTAAATTTTTGGTACTCTGCCTGCAAGTAAAGCACACGGAATCTATGAACTAGCTGAGAATTTTTGTACACAGAAGAACTTTTATTAAATGTTGGTACTCAGCCTGCAGATAAAACAAACCGAATTTATCAACTAACTGAGTTTGTTGTGCTCAAAAGTGTGTTTTTTTTAATTTATGATATTCAGTTGGCAGCCAAAACAATCGGGATTCACCATTTAGTTGAGGTTGCTGTAATCGAAAATGCATTCATTAAAGTCTTGGTACTCAACCAGCAACTAAAAACATTCAGGATTTATCAACTAGCTGAGTTTTTTCGTATTCAAAAAGCTTTTGTTAAATTTTTTTTACTCAGTTAGAAACTAAAACCCTCAGAATTTACCAACTGGATGAGTCTGTTGAACTCTAAAGTTCTTTTATTACATTTTTGGATACCTAGTCGGTAATTAAAAAACTCGGATTTTACCAACTAGCTGAGTTTGTTGTATTCAAAAGTGATTTTATTAAATATTTAATACCCAGTGCGTCAGTAAAACATTCGAAATTTACCAAGTAGCTGAGTTTGTTTTATTAAAAGTCCTTTTATTCAATTTTTGGTACTCAGTCGACAACTAAGACTCTCGCAATGTACCAACTAGCTGAGTTTGTTGTGCTCAAATGGGCTTTTATTAAATTTTTTACTTTCAGTCAGCAACTAAAACACTTGGAATCTATACTCGAGTTTGTTGTACTCAAAAGTGCATTTATTAATACTTAATACCCAGTCAAGGACCTTTTCTTTATGTCACAATGTCTAAATGGACCTTAAATAAGAAGTGATACTTTTTTAAAACTTATATTTTTTTTCGATTATGCAGCGGTGCAGCGGTAACATATTGGACTGATCTAGCTGCCTGATAAACAGCATCTTTATTTGAAGATATTTTGCATAAACGGCATCTTTTTCTTTTTTCTTTTCCAAAGACAGCTTGGCACTGGAATATCGTAGAGAGTTGTTCACTGGCTCATTTTAAAGGAAATTGATGGGCTTAAAAATCTTTTTATGATAAAAGACAAGCCGAAGGAAAAATTGAAGATCCAATAAAAAACAAAGGTCCTTCTTATTTAAGGTCCAATTTCATAAAATCATTTTTGTTCATAAAAAAAAATCAGCTAATTCATAAATTCCGCATGTTTTAGTTTCAGGCTGAGCACCAAAAATTTAACAAATACATCTTTTGAATACAAGAAACTCAGCTAGTTGGTAAATTTCGAGTGGTTTAGTTACCGACTGGGTATCCAAAGCTTTAACAAAGGCACTTCAGAGTACAACAAAGTCAGCTAATTGGTAAATTCCGAGTGTTTTGTTTTTGACCGAGTAACAAAAATTTGATGAAAGTTCTTTTGAGTATAACAAACTCAACTAGCTGATAGATTCCAAGTGTCTTAGTTGCTGAATGAAAATCAAAATTTAATGAAAGTACTTTTGAGTACAATAATCTCAGCTAGTTGGTAAATTCCGAGTGTTTTAGTTACCGACTGGGTATCCAATATTTAAATAAAAGCACTTTAGAGTACAAAAAAGTCAGCTAATTGATAAATTCCGAGTGTTTTTGTTTTTGACTGACTAACAAAAATTTAATGAAAGCTCTTCTGTGTATAAGAAACTCAACTAGGTGATACATTATGAACGTTTTTAGTTTTTGGCTGAGTGCCAACAAATTTAATGAAAGGATTTTTGAGCACAGCAAATTCAATTAGTTGATAAATACCGAGTGTTTTAGTTGCTGACTGAATATGAAAAAATTTTTTAAAGCACTTTTGAGCATAACAAATTCAGTTAGTTCATAAATTTAAGGCTGAGTTAAAGTTTAGTTAAAGGCTGAGTAACAAAATTTAATAAAATCACTTTTGTGTTCTACAAACTCAGCTAGTTGATAAATTCCGTGTGTTTTACTTAAAGGCAGAGTATCAAAAATTTAGTGAAAGCTCTTTGAGCACATCAAACTCAGCTACTTGACAAATTCAAAGTGTTTTAGCTGCTGGCTGAGCAACAAGACTTTTAATGAAAGCACGTTTGAGTAGGGAAGACTGGCTATGACTGGGACAAAAATCTTCTTTTGTATATACCTTGAGTCCTGATGAAGCTATCTAAACGCTTCAAAGGCCAACCAATAGCCTAAACATTCTAGTTTCCATAAAATTTTTTACAAACTTTTAGCGCATTTACTTTTTTTAAACTTGTAAAAGTCTACAGTCAGTCCTTTTGTCCCAGTTATCGCGATACCCTCCATAATTTGGACATAATGATGGGGTAAACTGAGACATAATATTATCTCAAGGGTAGGTGCATATTTTCTTATTGTGATTGGAAATTGAAAGGACTTGTGCCCTTTTTAGTAGTCGACAGCAATTGGAAAGCAACTAACCCCGCTCTCACTTCCACCATTTCCCGAAACACATCCATTCAAAATCTTGAGATAGCCATTTTGTTCAACGTAGTTGAAAGTTTTAGAAATTTTATCTTTGAGGATGATAGCCCCCCCAACAACCCTCAGGGGAAGGGTTTTAAGTTATTCCCTGAGGACATATAAGATTTTTATAGAAACTGCTATTGTGGAAACTTCAAAAAGGGCTCATGTGATTGGAAATTGAAAGGACTAGTGCCCTTTTTAATAGTCAACAGTGATTGGAGGGCAATTAACCCCCATCTCAGACAAATTACCGAACGTTTGTTTCTTTTCATTGTTCAGGTGATGGGACAAAACTTCTTCATCTTCATACGATTTATCCAGTCCATATTTTTGATTTTCAAAGTTATGGTGGGTATTGATGACCTTATCCATGTCAAAATCCAATTGCTATCATTTTCAGTTTGTTTGGTTCGTTACACCTCGGCTTATCTTTCGTCCTTATTAAATACATATCGCCGAATCGTTGTATCTTGACATATTATGGTAGGCACTGATGACCTCATCCATGTCAAAATCCCAAACCCAATCATCATCGCTATCATTTTAATTTTGACAAGTTTCAATTCTCAATGTCCAAGTTTATTTTCATTGACTCGCTGCTCTTCATTTTCATTTTTGACTCTCTCACTTGTTTGGTGTCGTATGTCTTCTAACCATACATTTTTTGCTCTTCATTTTCATATTTAACACGCTCGAATTGTCATTTTCGCATATCTCCTAACCGCCCGTGTCTTTGCTCTTCATTTTCATTTCTGCCTTTCTATGGATTTTGATTACTTCTGACAATTTAGTAATGGCCTTTGCTTTAGTTGTCCGTATTTGTGTTGTCACAATTGATGGTCGAGGTTGTCGAATTTCACATCTTATCACGTTTGATAGTTCAGGTGTTGGTTCCAAAGAAATATGATTTATAGTAACTGCAACTACAAATTTTCGTTTTTTGGTCTTCCAACTATCATATAAGAAAATGCTTATATGATACCATATATGATATCTTAAGAAATGGTTATATGATGTACTAACATAGTACATGATGTCATTTGCATAAAACCAAAATTAAGGCTTTTATGAATTTTCTCAGCATTCTGACCTATCTAGATGTTTTTTTTTATGCGAGAATATAGCAAGATACCAATATTATGAACCAATATGGAACTGTTTAGAAAACATACGCACATATACATAATTAATTATTGCTCACTTATATATATATATATATATATATATATATATATATATATATATATATATATATATATATATATATATATATATATATATATATATATATATATATATATATATATATATATATATATATATATATATATATATATATATATGTGTGTGTGTATAGCATCTTTTGCTGATTTTCACTTGCAATTTTTTTGCCCATTACTTCTAAGAACTGAATGCCTAAATATTGCGGTCTTTTTCATTCGGAATTGGGGTTCCATTTTTTTCTTAATTTTCATATGTATAGCCCATGGTTTTGTAAACTCCTAATTAACCAATTCAAATAATAGAATTTAATTTTTGTTGTTTATAGTGCTTTGATAAATTTCAAAGGAATTTGAAATCTCTGCTCTGGCAAAGGGTTCAAGCCTTAACTCCTTCAATTTTTAGCAAAGTGCTAAGAAGTGAATCAGATCTACATTGCCATTCTGGCAATCTTAAAAATTATAAAATGGGTATAATTTATAATTCTTTATTTTAAATTTTGCAGATAAATTACTTCTTTTCTAGTGTTTAAAAAAATTACTGTATGTATACTACGGGCTGTTTCTTTAAACTAAATTATTTATTCATAGGAAGGTCAATTAATTAATGATCGTTCGGGAAATGGTGGAAGTGAGAGCGGGGTTAGTTGCTTTCCAATTGCTGTCGACTACTAAAAAGGGCACTAGCCCTTTCAATTTTCAATATATATGTATATATATATATATATATATATATATATATATATATATATATATATATATATATATATATATATATATATATATATATATATATATATATATATATATATATATATATATGTTAAAAGTTCTAAAGTTCAAAAAATATTGAAAATATTTTTTAATACCACCTGGAAACTTGAAAGTTTTTAAATATTTTAATACAGAAAATGTTATGATTTTTCAGCGTTTTTTAACCTCAATAGGAATAACAAGAAAATAAATAAAATTATAATGCCAATCAAGGTTTGTCTATTTATATATAAATTAATTTAAAAACAGATTGCACAAATTAATGTTTTCCAAAAAAAAAGTAAAGAACTCCATTAAACCAAATTGAACAAAAATAGAATCAAATAATCTACCAAGCATACAACTACCACACATCAGTATCAATAAATAAATGAAACGCAAAACAAACAGAAATTAAAATAAATAAGAGAGTCAAACTCAAAACAAGCAGTAATTAATATGAGTAGGGTTAAAAAACTCCTAGGTTTTCTAAAAGCCAGAAGATTATTTGTACTTTACTGAAAATAAATTCAAATGAATTTACTGAAAAAAATGTGCATTGTTAGTTTAATATACATATGCTGATATTTTATCTATTTTTCTAAGTTTTAGAAATTTTATCTTTGAGGATGACAGCCCCCCCTCCCTACAACCCTCAGGGGAAGGGTTTTAAGTTATGCCCTGAGTGCATATAAGGTTTTTATAGAAAGTGCTGTTGTGGAAACTTCAAAAAGGGCTCATTTGAATGGAAATTAAAAGGGCTAGTGCCCTTTTCAATAGTCGACAGTGATTGGAGGACAATTAGCCCCCCTCTAACACCCACCATTTCCCCAAACACACCCATTCAGAATTTTGAGACAGGCATTCTGTTCAACGTAGTTGAAGGGTCTACAAAATATGTCTTTGAGGATGAAACTCTCCCCACAGCCCTCAGGGAAAGGATTGTAAGTTATGTTCTTGGGGTATATAAGGATTTTGTAGAAAGTGTTGTCTTATAAACTTCAAAAAGGGCTCATTCGATTAGAAGTTGAAAGGGCTATTGCTCTTTTTAATATTCGAAAGTGATTTTAGGGCAACTAACCACCCTCTCATGCCAACCATTTCCCCAAATATTCTTTTAAATCTTTTAACTGTAATCCTTTAAATATTTTAAGAGTTAAAATTCTTTTAAATGTTTGCACTTTTATAACTTTAAGAAATAGAAAAGTAAAGAGCCAAAAGGGTTAAATGTATTATTATTTATCTATTTTTTCCCAAAGGCACTTCAAATAGAAAGGGTGGTTGTTTAAATTTCGGAGGGGGCTCATTCGATTGTCAATTAAAAGTTCTAGTGCTATTTTTAAGCGTCAAAAGTGATTGGAGGGGAACAAGCCACAGCCCACATCGTTTTTTTTCCGAATGTATCCGATCAAAATTTTGAGGCAGCCATTTTGTTCAAAATAGTTCTAAGGTCAGGCAACTATGCCTCCAGATTTGAAAACCCCCTTCCAGCCCCAGGGGCACGAGCTGTGACCTGTACAGGTTGACCATTGTTAACATATAAGGTTTCTATGGGAAGTTTGATGTGGGAAGCACAGGTTATATGGGAAGCGCATAGAAAGAGGTTGACTGCTATCCAGTCATTTTATACCTTAAACCCCCACCAGACTTCAAATTTTAATGTCAAATTATCCTCCCACAAGTTTTTTCAACAAACTCTTCTGTATGGTGAGAACAATAATACAGTTTATGATTGATTACTGCATGTGTTGCGACACCCTAAAGGCCTTTGAATAGCTATGAAGTCCCCCACGCTCTCATGTTTAGTCTTAAAAATTTCAAAGTATCAAGGTGGCCTGGAAGAAGATTTTGAATAGTGAGATTCACTGGGAAATCAAACATATGTTAATTCTAATAAAACGGGTTTTCATTCCTGTAGCCTTGATTGGCATTGTAATTTTATTTATTTTCTTGTTATTGCTATTGAGGTTAAAAAACGCTGAAAAATCATAACATTTTTGGTATAAAATATTTAAAGACTTTCAAGTTTCCAGGTGGTATTAAAAAATATTTTCAATATTTTTTGAACTTTATTATTTTTGAACTAAATTTTTTGAACTAAATTATTATTGCCCTGTTGATTTAGCATCATGCAAAACACCTTCTACATTATACACTCAAAGATACTTAATTAAACCGGAAAAATATCCAATAGAATTTATGGCTTGCTATTACGTGTATAATATTTCACTTTTATCTTTCAAAATATTAATAGCTCCTGTTATGAGAGGTGTATATTTTGGGGACGAGAGTCATTAATTATTTATTTGCTCGATAATGAAGGTTAGGGGAAGGCCATATTTTCAGTTTATGAACCTTAATTTACAAATTCTCTTGAAGATTTACTACTCACCGCTGCTCTTTAGCCTCTCTAGAGAATTTAATGGTTCTGAGAATCTTACTGGCCTATTATGGTATCATTTCTCGGGAAGGAGAACGACACTTTAGTCAGCTTTTGTGAAAAATCAAAACTCATTTGTGAATAATGTCATACTTGACAATTTATCTATTATAGTATTGTATTTTATCATTTATCTCATTAAGTTAAAACTAAGAGGTATTCGGCAAACGATCATTGATTAATTGACCTTCCTATGACTAAATAATTTAGTTTAAAGAAACAGCCCGTAGTATACATACAGTAATTTTTTTAAACACTAGAAAAGAAGTAATTTATCTGCAAAATCTAAAATATAGAATTATAAATTATACCCATTTTATAATTTTTAAGATTGCCAGAATGGCAATGTAGATCAGATTCACTTCTTGGCACTTTGCTAAAAATTGAAGGAGTTAAGGTTTGAACCCTTTGCCGAAGCAGAGATTTCGAATTCCTTTGAAATTTATCAAAGCACTATAAACAACAAAAATTAAATTATATTATTTGAATTGGTTAATTTAAGGTCCATTTAGACATTGTGACATAAAGAAAAGGTCCTTGACTGGGTATTAAGTATTAATAAATGCACTTTTGAGTACAACAAACTCGAGTATAGATTCCAAGTGTTTTAGTTGCTGACTGAAAGTAAAAAATTTAATAAAAGCCCATTTGAGCACAACAAACTCAGCTAGTTGGTACATTGCGAGAGTCTTAGTTGTCGACTGAGTACCAAAAAATTGAATAAAAGGACTTTTAATAAAACAAACTCAGCTACTTGGTAAATTTCGAATGTTTTACTGACGCACTGGGTATTAAATATTTAATAAAATCACTTTTGAATACAACAAACTCAGCTAGTTGGTAAAATCCGAGTTTTTTAATTACCGACTAGGTATCCAAAAATGTAATAAAAGAACTTTAGAGTTCAACAGACTCATCCAGTTGGTAAATTCTGAGGGTTTTAGTTTCTAACTGAGTAAAAAAAATTTAACAAAAGCTTTTTTGAATACGAAAAAACTCAGCTAGTTGATAAATCACTATATATATATATATAAGTGATGCCTTTTTAAAACTTATATTTTTTTCGATTATGCAGCGGTGCAGCGGTAAAATATTGGACTTATCTAGCTGCCTGATAAACAGCATCTTTATTTGAAGATACTTTGCATAAACGGCATCTTTTTCTTTTTTCTTTTCCAAAGACAGCTTGGCACTGGAATATCGTAGAGAGTTGTTCAGTGGCTCATTTTAAAGGAAATTGATGGGCTTAAAAATCTTTTTATGATAAAAGACAAGCCGAATGAAAAATTGAAGGTCCAATAAAAAACAAAGGTCCTTCTTATTTAAGGTCCAATTTCATAAAATCACTTTTGTTCATAAAAAAATCAGCTAATTCATAAATTCCGCATGTTTTAGTTTCAGGCTGAGCACCAAAAATTTGACAAATACATCTTTTGAATGCAAGAAACTCAGCTAGTTGGTAAATTTCGAGTGTTTTAGTTACCGACTGGGTATCCAAAGCTTTAACAAAGGCACTTCAGAGTACAACAAAGTCAGCTAATTGGTAAATTCCGAGTGTTTTGTTTTTGACCGAGTAACAAAAATTTGATGAAAGTTCTTTTGAGTATAACAAACTCAACTAGCTGATAGATTCCAAGTGTCTTAGTTGCTGAATGAAAATCAAAATTTAATAAAAGTACATTTGAGTACAAGAAACTCAGCTAGTTGGTAAATTCCGAGTCTTTTAGCTACTGACTGGGTATCCAATATTTAAATAAAAGCACTTTAGAGTACAAAAAAGTCAGCTAATTGATAAATTCCGAGTGTTTTTGTTTTTGACTGACTAACAAAAATTTAATGAAAGCTCTTCTGTGTATAAGAAACTCAACTAGGTGATACATTATGAACGTTTTTAGTTTTTGGCTGAGTGCCAACAAATTTAATGAAAGTATTTTTGAGCACAGCAAATTCAACTAGTTGATAAATACCGAGTGTTTTAGTTGCTGACTGAATATGAAAAAATTTTTAAAAGCACTTTTGAGCATAACAAATTCAGTTAGTTCATAAATTTAATCCTGAGTTAAAGTTTAGTTAAAGGCTGAGTAACAAAATTTAATAAAATCACTTTTCTGTTCTACAAACTCAGCTAGTTGATAAATTCCGTGTGTTTTACTTAAAGGCAGAGTATCAAAAATTTAGTGAAAGCTCTTTTGAGCACATCAAACTCAGCTACTTGACAAATTCAAAGTGTTTTAGCTGCTGGCTGAGCAACAAGACTTTTAATGAAAGCACGTTTGAGTAGGGAAGACTGGCTATGACTGGGACAAAAATCTTCTTTTGTATATACCTTGAGTCCTGATGAAGCTATCTAAACGCTTCAAAGGCCAACCAATAGCCTAAACATTCTAGTTTCCCCAAAAATTTTTACAAACTTTTAGCGCATTTACTTTTTTTAAACTTGTAAAAGTCTACAGTCAGTCCTTTTGTCCCAGCTATCGTGATACCCTCCATAATTTGGACATAATGATGGGGTAAACTGAGACATAATATTATCTCAAGGGTAGGTGCATATTTTTTTATTTCGTTTACCAAACTTTCGAATATAAGCATAAAAAAGTGAGCACTATTCAAAAACGTGATAAAACTATGGCAATATTCGGTTAAATCTTTCTTAAAAGATGTCACTGAAAGACTCTTTCGGTGGAACTATGGAAAAAATTCACTCAAATCTTCCTGAAAACCGAATTGCTTGGCACCTCTGTCTGTTCCTCCTAAGGCAACTGGCGATCTCAGCTTAAGAACTAAGTAGCCTTTCTCTCCAACAAATGTCTCTTCCTTCCAGACGAATTTTCGTCCTCCATTGAGTTTTTTCATGTCCTATATGGTGATTTTCCCTACTTCTTCGGTAACTTATCCTACAACTTTTCACAGTCTGGTCTTGGATCGAAGCTTGACAAGGATAAAATCAAAAATACTAATTGAAAAATGTTCTTCTACTTTGTTTCTTCCAACATGGAGCAATTCAACAAGGAGCAATAAATTTTTGTTACTCAGCAAGCAACTGAAATACTCGGAATTAAGCAACTAGTTGAGTATGTTGCAGACGAAAGTACTTTTATCAAAATTGTTCAAACCAAGTCAGTAACTAAAACACGCGGAATTTATCTATAGGCAGAGTCTGTTGTACTGAAAATTGCTTTTATTAGATTTTTATTACTCAGTCAGCACCTAAAACACTCGGAATTTACCAGATAGCTGTTTTTGTTGTACTCTAAATTGCTTTTATTAAATTTTGGTACTGAACCTTAAACTAAAACACGAGGTATTGATTAATTAGCTGAGCTTGTTGTACTCAAGTTAACTTTTATTAGATTTTTGATATTCAGTCAGCACCTAAAACACTCGAAATTTATCAACTAGTTGACTTTGTTGTACTCAAAAGAGCTTTTATTAATTTTTTTTTTATACCCCAATCGGTGACTAAAACTCACGGAATTTACCAACCATATGAGTTTGTTGTACTGAAACGTGCTTCCATGCAATTTGTTGGTACTCAGCAGCAGCTAAAACACTCGGAATTTATCAAGTAGCTGAGTCTTCTGTACACAAAATTGCATTTATTAATATTTGGTATTCAGCCTGCAACTAAAACACACAGAATTTATCAACTAGCTGAGTTTGTTTTGCAAAAGAGTGCTTTCATTAAATGCTTGGTACTCAGCCTGCTACTAAAACAAAGAGAATTTATCAACTAGTGGAGTTTGCTGTACTCAAAATTCCCTTCATTAAATTTTTAGGTACTCAGCCAGCAACTAAACACTTTCGGAATTTATGAGCTAGTTGAGTTTTTTGTACTCAAAAGGGTCTTCATTAAATTTTTTACTGAGTCAGCAACTAAAACACTGGGAACTTTTCAACTTGCTGAGTTTGTTGTACTCCAAAGTGCTTTTGTTAGATTTTGGTACTCAACCTGCAACTAAAAAACAAGGAATTTATCAACAAGCTTACTTTAACAAGCTTTATCAACATTATCAACATTATCAACATTTTTCAACAAGCTTACTTTGTTGTGCTCAAAAATGTTCCTATTAAATTTTTAATAATCAGTCAGCAACTCGGAATTTACCAACTAGTTGAATTTTCTGTACTCAAAAGCGCTTTCGTTAAATTATTGGTTCTTTGTTTTCAAGTAAAATACACGGAATTTATCAACTAGCTGAATTCGTTGTACACAATAGTGTTTTTTTCAATTTTTGCATTCAGCCTGCAACTAAAAACATAAGGAATTCGTCAACTACCTGAGGTTTTTGTACTCAGAAAGCGATTTCATTCAATTTTTGTTACTTGGTCAGCAAATAAAATACTCGGCATTTACCAACTAGTTGAGTTTACTGTAAACAAAAGTACTTTCATGAAATTTTTGCAACTCAGCCAACAGCTAAATACATTTGGAATTGATCAACTAGATGAGTTCGTTTGTACTTAAAAGCGGTTTCATTAAGCTCTTCTTATTTAGTCAGTAACTAAACCACTCGAAATTTTCCAACTAGATGAATTTGTGGTACTCTAAAGAGCTTTATTACATTTTGAATATCCAGTCGGTAGCTAAAACAGTCAGAATTTACCAACTAGCTGACTTTGTTGTACTTAAAAGTACCCTTATTATATTTTTGGTATCCAGCCTGCAACTAAAATACACGGAATTTATCAACTAGCTAAATTTGTCTGTACTGAAAAGGACTTCCTTAAGATCAATGTTACCCAATCAGGAACTAGAACACTCGGAATATACCGACTAGCTGAGTTTGTTGTACTCAAAAGAATTTACCAACTAGAGAATTTGCCAACTAGCTGAGTTTGTTGTCCTCAAACTTGCTTTTATTAAATTTTTAATACTCAGTCAGCAACTGAAACACTCCAAATTTATCAAGTAGTTGAGATAGATAATTTGGGAGACTACACTGCTTTTCCATGACAATAAAATAAAAGTTCAAAATAGGGATAAAAACCTTTTTAATAGACAGTGAATAGAAATTCACAAAAATACCAGATATTTCGGTCATATATACAGTGACCGTCATCAGTAGTAAAACTAAGCAAAAACAATTTAAAACAAAAGTTTATATACGAAATCAAATAAAACTACATATTGTTTAATTCTCTAATTCTTTTCAAAGCAAAGGTGGAAGCTAGCCTCTTTGACCTTCTTGGATTCGGTTTATTAGCGTTCAATGGTATAACATTTGGACAGAGTTAACTATATTGGGTGAATTGAACTTTACTCTGTCAGATTTTAATAAATTATCATAGATAGAGTTCAGCCCAAATTCACCTGTATCCCGATTCAAAGCAATATTCTTGAATCAGATTTTCTTTATTTCAAGAGTTTCACGAAAATTTTGCTTTAAACCCCGATCCCTAGAAATCAAAGAGACATTCTCGAACAAAATAAAATGGTCTTAAAATTGAAAAGATGTTCTTAAAGGGCTGAAGTAAAATCTTCAGACTCAGAATCTTGCTTTAAAGCCGAAGAAATAAAATCTTTATGTTGTAATAATCTCATTTCCAAACTCTGGTTAGTTTACTAAACCAAACTCCACATATGAGCTTCCGCAAGTACATGGGATCTGATAAACCCCACTTTCTTGCCCGAATGAAGTTAGATCCTTTCCAGAATTTAGAAAACTACCCAAAGTATTATTACTCTTTAAAGCTACCCTTAGACCATTACTCTATAAAATTCTTTTAAGTTTTTCAGTTAGCCCGGGTACATATGATAAGGAAAAAAAATCATTCTCCCGAGTTGTCTCTAGAAACCTTTTTCTTCTTTTTGAAAAAATCTGGTTAATTAGCCACTCTGGATACATGTTGCTATTTAGTATTTTCCTTAGAAAAGACACTCCTCCTCAAAAAATTTTTGAGAGCAAATACTAAATATCCGGTCAGTTAAAGAAATAATCAAACCAAATTTTACTTGGCGAGCGTGACCGGAACTATAAGACAAAAATCCATTGTTATTTGTCGGTTTTCTGTAAATTTTAAAATTCAGACTATTTTCATTTTTCAAAAGAAGAATACCAAGAAAAGGAAGTTTCCCATTCTCTTCTAGTTCAGTAATAAACTTAAAATCCCCCCAAAACAATTAATATGTTCCAAAAATCCTTTTAGTTTCTCCTTCATATAATCCCATACTGAAATTATGTCATCCATATACCGGCCCCAAAAAATATGTTTTTAAAAATATGAATCCAACGCAATTGTTTCAATATTCTCCTCAAAAATATTAGCTAATAAAGGGGATAAAGGGGCCGCCATAGGTAAACCATTTATTTGCTCGAAATACTCCCCTCTGAATTGACAAAAATAAGAGAACTTATTGCATATCCTTACTAAACACATAATTACAGAAACTTCCAAATCTGTTTTGCCACTAATCAAATCCAAATGTCTTAACAGCTTTCTTTCTAGAAGACTTTCGGGTGCTTCTACATCAATAATTGTGTACATAGATATAATGTCGAAGCTTGAAAACAAAGACCTTGAAGACATTTCAACTTTTTTTATTTTTCAACAAAATTTGAAGAATTCTTAATGTACGAAATTTAAGTTTTTCACTTAGCCCGGGCACATATGGTAAAAAAGTTTTTATCCTTATTTTGAAATTTAATTTTATCGTCATGAAAATGCAGTGTGGTCTCCGAAAATATCTACGTCATATTTATGGAGATAATTTGACCAAAAATGTTTATAAATTTACAAGCACTCAGAAAAAACATGCAAATGTTATCAACCAGCAGGATTTTCTTCTACGATGTAAGAAGATGAGAATTGTGCCACCTTCACTAAAATTCAATTTACATTTGGGCACTTTCAAGGAAGAAAAGTTTGAACGAAGCTTACATTTCAAGACTTTAAATCACATTATTAAGGATAAAAGTCGAAAAAGATCTTTAATAGTGAGAGATAAACTTTCCCTGGAAAATCTTATATAAAAAAAGGTTAGTGTAAGTGACTTTTCTTTTATTCAACAAATAGGAAAAAAACACTTCAATCATGACTTTCGCCTTTCCAGAGAAAGATTGCTAAAAAAAAATTCGAAACTAACAACAAGTAATGCGGTAATACCTTCGTCAATTCTTGGATCAGGTTTGGTTAATTTTTCATCAACAAGCTTTAACGGAATAAGAACAATCAGTGCTTGAAAAGGTCAATTTAAACCGGAGAAAGTCCCCGTGGAAGACATTATCTCTTCAATAGAAACATCTTTGCATAAGGACGCAAATGTAATAAAAGATGTTAGCTTAATAAGAGCTTCTACCGTGAAAACCCTATCTAATTTTGTATTGAAACCAGAATTTCCTAGTACGACCATCAAAGACATAAGAATTCTTAAGAACTTGAAAAAGGATGGTTCAATTACCATTACAAAAGCAGATAAGAGTAACACTTTAGTTGTCATGAATACTGAGGACTATGAATCAAAATTAAGAAGTCTACTAAATGATGAAAAAGCATTCAAGAACCTATTGTTTAATCCAACAGACTCTTTTACAAATAAGTTTAAGAAAGAATTAAATTATTTAAAGGATGATGGAAAAATAACACCTCAACTTTATTACAAAAGCCTACCACGCAGTTCCTTGTGCCCTAAATTATATGGACTTCCCAAAATTCATAAGCCTAACCTGCCATTACGACCAATTGTGTCAAGTACAAGGTCACCAGTAAGTGTTTTGAGCAAGTGGTTAGTGTCAATCTGTAAACCACTTTTGTCTACATAAATTTCTTACATTAAGAATTCTTCGAATGTGGTTGAAAAACTGAAAAAAGTAAAAATTTCTTCAAGTTATTTGGTTTCAAGCTTCGACATTATTTCAATGTATACAAATATTGATGTAGAAGCAGCCGAAACTCTTCTAAAAAGAAAGCTGTTAAGAAATTTGGATTTCATTAATGGCAAACAGATTTGGAAGTTTCTGTAATTATGTATTTAGTAAGGATGTGCCATATGTTCCCTTATTTTTTTTAAATTCAGAGGGGAGTATTTCGAGCAAATAAATGGTTTACCTATGGGGGCTCCTTTATCCCATTTATTAGCTAATATTTTTTTTGGAGAATATTAAAACAATTGCGTTGGATTCATATTTTTTAAAACAAATTTTTTGGGGCCGGTATATGGAAGACATAATTTCAGTATGGGATTATGAGGAGGAGGAATCAAAAGGATTTTTGGAACATCTTAGTTGTTTGGGGGGGGATTTAAAGTTTACTGGTGAATTAGAAGATTATGGGAAACTTCCTGTTCTTGATGTTCTTCTTTTAAAAAATGAAAATAGTCTGGATTTTAAAATTTACAGAAAACCGACAAATAACAATAAATTTTTGTCTTATAGTTCTGGTCACGCTCGCCAAGTAAAAATTGGTTTGATAATTTGTTTAACTGACCGGATATTTAGTATTTGCTCCAAAATTCTTTGAGGAGGATTTGTCTTTTCTAATGAAAATACTAATTAGCAACATGTATCCAGAGTGGCTAATTAACCAGATTTTTTTAAAAGAAGAAAAATGTTTCTACAGATTTCTAAGGAAGTCTTGGAGACAACTCGGGAGAAGGAAGTTTTTTGTTCCTTACCATTTGTACCCGGGCTAAGTGAAAAACTTAAAGAAATTTTACAAAGCAATGGTCTAAGGGTAGATTTAAAGAGTAATAATACTTTGAGTAGTTTTCTAAATTCTGGGAAGGATCTAACTTCATTGGGGCAACAAAGTGGGGCTTATCAGATCCCATGTACTTGCGGAAGCTCATATGTGGGACGTACTAACCAGAGTTTGGAAATGAGATTATTACAACATAAAGATTCTATTTCTTCAGCTTTAAACCAAGATTCTAAGTCTGAAGATTTTACTTCAGCCCTTACAGAACATCTTTTCAATTTTCCAGGCCATTTTATTTTGTTCGAGAATGTCTCTTTGATTTCTAGGGATCGGGGCTTAAAGCAAAATTTTCGTGAAACTCTTGAAATAAAGAAAATCTTATTCAAGAATATTGCTTTCAATCGGGAGACAGGTGAATTTGGGCTGAAATCTATCTATGATAATTTATTAAAATCTGACAGAGTAAAGTTCAATTCACCCAATGTAGTTGACCTCTGTCCAAATGTTATACCATTGAATGCTAATGAACCGAATCCAAGAAGGTCAAAGAGGCAAGCTTCCGCCTTTGCTTTGAAAAGAATTAGAGAATTAAACAATATGTAGTTTTATTTGATTTCGTATATAAACTTTTGTTTTAAATTTGTTTTTGCTTAGTGTTATTGCTGATGATGATCACTGTATATGTGACCGAAATATCTGGTGTTTTTGTGAATTTCTGTACACTGTCTATTAAAAAAGGTTTTATCCCTATTTTGAACTTTTATTTTATCAACTAGTTTAGTTTTGCTGTAATCAAAAGTGGTTTTATCAAAATTGTTTAAACCCAGTCGGTAACTAAAACACATAGAATTTACCAACATGCAGTGTTATTTGTATTGGAAAGTACATTTATAATATTTGTGTTACTCAGTCAGCAACTAAAACACTCGGAATTTAGTAAATAGCTGAGTTTGTTGTATTCAAAAGTGCTTTTATTAGATTTCTAATATTCAGTCACCAACTAAAACACTCTAAATTTATAAACTATTTAAGTTTGTTGTACTCTAAAGTTCTTTCCTTAATTTTTCCTTGTTCTCAGCTAGCAACTAAAACACTCGGAATTTATCAACTAATCAAGTTTGCTGTATTCAAAGTTCTTTTATTAAGTTTTTGATATTCTGTCAGCAGTTAAAACATCTGGAATTTATCACCTAGTTGATTTTATTGTACTCAAAAGTTTTTTCATTGAATTTTTGTAATCAGCTAGCCTTTAAAACGCTCGGAATTTATCAACTATCTGAGTTTGCTGTACTCAAGAGTTCTTTTATTAAATTTTTTAATATGCAGTCAGTAATCATTTCTCTTTATTTCCCAAGTAGCTGAGTTTGTTGTACTCAAAAATGGTTTTATTATATTTTTGGTACTCTTCCTGCAAGTAAAACACTCGGAATTTATCAAATAGCTGAGCCTGTTTTACGCATAAGTTTTTTATTAAATTTTTGATATTCTTTCAGCAGTTAAAACACACGGAATTTATTAACTAATTGATTTTTTGTACTCGAAATTTTTTCATTAAATTTTTGTAATCAGCTACCATTTAAAACACTCGGAATTTATCAAGTATCTGAGTTTGTTGTACTCAAAAATTGCTTTCAATGAGTTTTTGTTACTAAATCAGTAACTAGAAAATCTTATTTCAAGAAATAATACATTTCGAGCAAGACCTTCACATATTTCCTCATCATATTTCAGTCTGGAAAACATTTTGATAAAAATGTATTTATGTATTTTTGAAAAATGCATTTGCTTATTTCCAACTTATTTCAAGAAACCATACAATTTGAGCTAGACCATCGCATATTTCCTCGTCTTATTTCAAACAGTAAAACATTTTGAGTAAATTATTATGTATTTTGAATAATACATTTTCTTATTTCCATCTTATTTTCAAGAAACGAGATATTTTGAATGTATAGAATATCGAAGATATTTGAATATCCAAGAAGCAATACATTTTGAGCAATACTATCACATGCTTCCTCATCTTACTTCAAGTAGTAAAACCTTTTGAAGAAAATATTTGTTATTTTTGAATAATGCATTGGCTTATTTCCATCTTATTTCAAGAAATAATTCTATTTGAGTAACATTATCACATATTCTCCTTCGTTTTATTTCTAGCATCAAAATATTTTGATGAAATAATTGGTATTTTTGAATTATGAATTTGCTTATTTCCATCTTATTTCTGAAACCAATATATTTTAAGCAACACCATCGCATAATAAAGTAATTACTATCAATAATCAGCCATGGACTGCCATGAGGGTGGCCACATAAATGTTGGACACATAACAAATTAATTCAATGAAGTATACTTATTGAAGTAATGGTGCATACAATACTATATATTTACATATGAACTCATATGGCGTAATATAGTACTTCATAAGCTTTTATCTTACTCAAATAAAACATAATTCACTTTTCAGTAATAACAGTCAATTTCTTCATGTTCCACAGTCAATAACAAAAGTGGACATTCAAACATATACCACAAGATGATTTATTCAAGCTAATAGCAAAACAAATTTACTTGTGACATCTGTGAAATACAAAATGAAAATGGTTTTATTGTATTATTTACCATCTGCAATACGCTGATAAGACTTAGGGTATATGCAATGAGGCTTAGGGTATAAAATTTAGAGTTTCAGGCGTAAGATCAGCATCCATAACGGTCATGCTACTTATAGCATTGCCTCCTATACAAAGAGGCGAGTAGAACTTTTATTTTTCCTTCCAATGAACTTCTGAAACTGTCTAGGGAAAAATGGGGGGGGGATATTTAATGGAAAAATTTTCCAAGGGGATACCCTGTGGGGGGGGAGTCTCCAGGTGGTGGGAGAATTTTCCATTGCAAAGAATTTTACGCAGGTAAGTTTTCACGAGGTTGGTGGGCTCCTGGGAGTTCAAACACAGACACCTAGAACCAAATGTATCATCTGAGGCAGAAACGTATCCAGTGGAAACTTTCTTCAGAAAAAAGGAATAACCTAGCTCCACAATGCAATTCTGATTTGATACAAAATTGAGCTAGTTCTGACTATCTACATTCCAAAGTCCAATCTGCAGTTTCTGCCAACATTTCAGCAAAAAGATAAGCCAATAGATCCAAAACACTCAGGGGCCGTGACAAAAAAATAGCCAATGTTAACTTAGATGAAAAAATAGAACCTAAAAAATAAACAGGTAGGTCAAACCTAAAACGAACAGAAATTACCATAAAGAAAAGTATGGCTTTAACACAAAAATATAATTTGTGTTTTGCCAAAAACGGTTCGAATTTCAACAATATGTTTTTTATTTGTTCTGAAATCATCAGCAATAACAAAACAAAAAAAGTTAAAAGCTCATTTAATTTACAAATAAGAGCTGCCACGAATAAGGAGCAAATATAACCCTCTTAAAAGGTATAGCTAATGGTAATTTACTGGCAAATATATTCATTTCTAGTTTTTTTTTTTATCGAAACACCAACAACAATGACAACAACGAAAAATAATTTTAAATTATAATATTTGTAGCTGTCCAAATGTTTTCTTCAATTTTATTCCATTCAGAAGTACAAATACCTAATAACAGAAACCAACCATCACAGAGGGAGCATTTGACCTGTTATTCTTGCTGGATGTTACTCAGAGAACACACAAATACCACCTCAGAGACTATCTTACCCTCTCCAACCTCAATTCAAGTTGCTTTAATGTTCTGATGTGAGTATGTTAAACCAAACTCCTAGACCACTTCCCAAATTCGGATTGTTCTTTCAGGATGGCATTCCTTACGTTGAAAAAGCTCACCCTCAACCTCAACTTTAATAAAATGAAATTTGTGAGAAAGCTAGAGCGGCAAACTTTTTGGATTTGGAATCAGCAAATATCTTTTTGTGGAGTAGCGAAAGAATCATTCCTATAGCAATTTGTTTGAGGTTAAACCTCATTTTTACTGGACTAAAAGCCAAAATTGGCGAATGTTGCAAAAGAGATGACATCAGCACGGTAGTGAGGCTGTTTTCATACTTACCATGCTTCGAAGTCATTCTACCTAAGATGCAATCACCTGTCGGTTGGTTTAGTCATTGCTTAATTGAGGTTGACAATATTTTCTTGTCTCTTTTATTTTACCATTATATATTTATTGTCTCTTGTTTACAGCCATACTTTTCATAGTCCATATCATGATTTGTGATGATACCCGTATCTAAAGGCTCTTTCATACGGCATTGTAGAGCCTTTTAGATTAATATGAATAAAAACTTGACGTTGGGTTACACAATCTTACTGAGTTTACCAACAAATATTATACCAACAATACCAACAATATATATATTACCAACAAAATATTACCAACAATAGCACCAACAAAGGGAAATGTCTGGATGACCTGGATTAATAAACCTCAAAATAAATTAACAAACTCTCGATTAGAAAGCTTTCATGCTTCGATATTTTTGATTTTTGAAAAGTTTTTTGTGGTGATTGAGATGACTTTAGTCGATAATTATGAGGGACTGTGGATTTTTATGTTTGACCAGTGTGAAAGAACTTGTTTGAGTGTGAAAGGTTATGATTAACGAAAGGTAACTTGACCACTTGGCAAAGTAAATTATGTAGGTGGTGTGAAAACCTCTTAAGAGTTTTATACACGTTGCCATGTTCTACTAACACCACTAACAAAGGTGTTCAAATTTTCATTTGCTTAGATTTCATGAGTTCCATTGGACTTCCCGTGTTTCCTTACACTGAAGAGGCACTTATTCCAACAATCAGAAGGTTGCCAAATTATGCTACTTGGTATGCTCCAATCACAATTTGAAGAATCTTTTGAAGATAGCTAAGCAATTTTTATTTATTGTGTTTTTTTTCTATTTTTAGTTTCGTTTTAGTGTCTATATCTTTTTTGTACGTTACAATTACATTTGTTTATTATCTATATGCATTTAAATGTCTACATCTGTTTTGGAAAGATTGAAGAATTGCAACAAATTGTATTGTATTATAATTGCACTTCTTGTATTCTCTTTGAACATTACAATTTAATGATTAGACTAGACAAACTTCGTCAATTAAACCCTTATGGCATTCTGACAGAAAATATGCATAGATTTTTGATGTGCCATTCCAATTCCTGCATGCTTATCGCACGCTTGTGGTTGGAGCAAAATATAAAAACTACTTATATTGCAAGCTCATTTTATTAAAAAGTTGTTTAATAGAAAAAACAAATAGAAAATGCAGTTAAATATTTCAAAGATAGAACAAAATCATATCTTTGATATATATTACCAATCTGAGGATGAAATCTAGGAATTTTACTTTTTTCACTCAAGCATCTTCTTAGAAAGCCGCCACATTTTTTTCTGAACCCTATGATTAAATTCCAAAGGTATATGATTAAATTTCTTAATCAGTTAGCAGAAAATGCGATCCTAGGTCTTTTGTATCATAGTTTCCAATATAAAAAAACGAATAAACTGATTGATCAGCTAGTTCTAACTTGACAAGAGAGAATAAAATTTCGTTATTTTTTATTTACGGTGAACTTGTCTCTAACTATGTGGAGGTTTCTTCATCGAAAGTAAAATGTGCTGATGCTTGCCTCAGTTCAGAATCACTAGGGTCATTATGTAAACTGTAAAAATATTTATGGTGTCTGAGTAATAATATTAATATGTTCAATAATTTATATATTTATTGTCTCTTGTTTACAGCCATACTTTTCATAGTCCATATCATGATTTGTGATGATACCCGTATTTAAAGGCTCTTTCATATGGCATTGTAGAGCCTTTTAGATTAATATGAATAAAACAAAATATTACCAACAATAGCACCAACAAAGGGAAATGTCTGGATGACCTGGATTAATAAACCTCAAAATAAATTAACAAACTCTCGATTAAAAAGCTTTCATGCTTCGATATTTTTGATGTTTGAAAAGTTTTTTGTCGTGATTGAGATGACTTTAGTCGATAATTATGAGGGACTGTGGATTTTTATGTTTGTCCAGTGTGAAAGAACTTGTTTGAGTGTGAAAGGGTATGATTAACGAGAGGTAACTTGACCACTTGGCAAAGTAAATTATGTAGGTGGCGTGAAAACCTCTTAAGAGTTTTATACACGTTGCCATGTTCTACTAACACCACTAACAAAGGTGTTCAAATTTTCATTTGCTTAGATTCCATGAGTTCCATTGGACTTCCCGTGTTTCCTTACGCTGAAGAGGCACTTATTCCAACAATCAGAAAGTTGCCAAATTATGCTACTTGGTATGCTCCAATCACAATTTGAAGAATATTTTGAAGATAGCTAAGCTATGTTTATTTATTGTGTTTTTTTTCTATTTTTAGTTTCGTTTTAGTGTCTATATCTTTTTTGTACGTTACAATTACATTTGTTTATTATCTATATGCATTTAAATGTCTACATCTGTTTTGGAAAGATTGAAGAATTGCAACAAATTGTATTGTATTATAATTGCACTTCTTGTATTCTCTTTGAACATAACAATTTAATGAATAGACTAGACAGACTTCGTCAATCAAACCCTTATGGCAATCTGACAGAAAATATGCATAGATTTTTGATGTGCCATTCCAATTACTGCATGCTTATCGCACGCTTGTGGTTGGAGCAAAATATACAAACTACTTATATTGCAAGCTCATTTTATCAAAAAGTTGTTTACTAGAAAAAACAAATAGAAAATGCAATTAAATATTCCAAAGATAGAACAAAATCCTATCTTTGATATATATTACCAATCTGAGGATGAAATCTTGGAATTTTACTTTCTTCAATCAAGCATCTTCTTAGAAAGCCGTCACATTTTTTTCTGAAGCCTATGATTAAATTCCAAAGGTCTATGATTAAATTTCTTAATCAGTTAGCAGAAAATGCGATCCTAGGTCTTTTGTATCATAGTTTCCAATATAAAAAAAGGAATAAACTGATTGATCCGCTAGTTCTAACTTGACAAGAGAGAAAAAATTTCTTTATTTTTTATTTACGGTGAACTTGTCTCTAACTATGTGGGGGTTTCTTCATCGAAAGTAAAATGTGCTGATGCTGGCCACAGCAGATGCCACGGAACATGTCACCCAAGAAGTGAAACGTTTGATGTGTTTTATTAGTATCAAATTAAATCCACATTAGTCTACTGTTGTGCACTAGACACCACAGTGGCAATCCCTCGGACGGGGTAGGTTACCCTATACATTAAAATAAATGGAATCTCGTCCCAAAGTGGTTGAGTAAACTTCCATTACAATGACAACTAACTCTTGTATGAATGACCTCTAGCTAGGCTCGTTAGTTTTCCCTCCAAACTAAGGAATTGATTGTTATTAATTCCTTAGTTTGGAATTAATGGTTATTAATTCTGACCGCTAATAATGGTTGACCATTCAATTAGCTTGATATATTATCCAACTGCCTTGGTCTAAGTCGGAAACATAGCAGTTAATATTAGAAAAATATAATGTAAATTTTCTGGTACCCATATTGAACAGGTCAAAAAACATATAATTACAGCATATCACTTCTTTAACACTAAAACGTCACACAATTCCGTTTTTACTGTTAACTGACAGGGTTCTAAATTTAAAGTGTTTACAGGACCATACTTGATTTTTTTTTTTTTTTTTTTAATTATTATTATTGTAATAATGAACATGGTTTTCCAAAGGTTTTCCTTCGAAGAACAAGCAGGAATACGATATACATATAAATATCGTATGCCTGCTTGTTCTTCGCACCTAAATAGGTTTTAGGTACGCTACCCTATTATGCTTACCTATGTAGGTACGATTAACCTATTTAATAGGTTAAATAGGTTTTTCAGAACCGTTTAGTACTGGTTATAGAAGCAGTACTAAAAGCTTCATAGATCCCTATAGTAAATCTTACACATACATCATAGGCATTGCCCTAAGTTTTTTAAAATAGCTTTTCAGGTTAATTAATTAAAAAAAAAATTCCGAAAAATAAGTTTTTCAAAGAAAAGTAAAGGTCATTATAAAGTTAATCTCAGCAGCTTGATTTGCGTATTCAATTTATGTTTCAATCGTTTTAAGATTTATTTATTAATTTACATTAATAGCTATTGTATGTTTGTTTGCATTGATTTTTTATTTAATTTCTGTTCGTTTTAAGTTTCATTTATACTTCAATAGGAAAATATTTTTTTTAGTTTTAAGCTTGATATTCATATTCAATCTAAGCATTACTCGCTTTAAGATCTATTTATTCATTAATATCATTACTTTTTGTATGTTTTTGCTATGATTTTTTATTTATTTTTTGTTCGTTTTGGGTTTCATTCATTCTTTAATATTAATTTCTGGTCGTTTTGAGTTTGAATTTTAAAAGGTATTTGTATATGCTGAGCTTAAGTTTATAATGGCTTTTATTTTTCTTTGAAAATCTTATTCTTCGGAAAGTTTGTTTTAATTAGTTTTTGTTCGGTTTTGATTGCAAAAAATTTCAAGTTTTTAAAAATTCCTTGTTTCAAAATCAAACTTAAATAAAAAATCAAATATTCATCAAAGTATCAAAACTGATATCAAAGTAACAATATCAAAGGGAAAAAATGGGTTTGTGTCAAATTCGGAGTTTTTATTATCTGATTTTTGAACTATTTTTAACAAAATTGCTATCTTAAAATTTTTATCGGATGGGCTTGGGGAAAAAGGGCGTGGGGGGACTAGATTAAGCTTCAGTCTCTTTTGACTCTTTAAAAATGAACTGCAACTTTCTATTCTCAATCAAATGAGCCCTCTCTGAAGTTTATATGAGTATCCCTTCTATGAGAACCATATATATCCCCAGAGTATAACTTGCAACGCCTATCCCTGGGCCGTGGGGTTGTGTCGACCCCGGAGTTTTAATATCTGATGGTTGAAATATTTTTAACAAAATAGTCACCTGAAATTTTTATCGGATGGGTTTATCCATCCGATACACCCAAAGGCGTGGAGGGCGGGATGGGCTAGTTGCCCTCTAATCTTTTTTCACACTGAGAAAATGAACTACAATTTTTTATTTCCATTCAAATGAACCCTCTTTGAAGTTTATACGAGCATATCTTCCATAAGAACCATGTATGCCCCAGAGCAATGCTTACAACACCTTCCCCGGCCCTGGGGGGGAGGTTGCGTCGACACAGGAGTTTTTCTTACCTGACCTTTGAACTATTTTTAACAAAATGGCCATACGTCAAGGAGTCTTGTTATATGATCTTCGAACTATTTCTAACAAAATGGCTACCTCGAATTTTTTATCAGATGTATTTGGGGAAAAGCGGCTTGGGGGGTCAGTTGCCCTCTAATCACTTTTGATTCTTAAAAAGGGCACTAGAACTCTTGATTTCCAATCGAATGAGCCCCCTTTGAAGTTTATACGACTACCCTTTCTATATGAATTGTCTCTGGGAAAAAATAAATGGAGTGTGGGGGGGAGAATAGCTGCCCTCCAAGCACTTTTGATTCTCAAAAAGTCTTTGATTCTTCAATTTCGAATCAAATTAGCCCTCTAGGAATTTTATACAAGCATCCCTTCCATAACAACCATATATGCCCCCCGGACATAACTTGCAGTGCCCCCCCCCCCCCCCCCCCCGAGCCCTGGGGGGCTGTGTCGACACCGGAATTTTTTTATCAGAACTTTGAACTATTTTTAACAAAATACCTATCACAAAATTTTTATCTGATGCATTTAGGGCGTGGAGGAGGGGGGCTATTTGCCCTCCGATATCTTTTGACTTTTTAAAAAGTGAACAAGAACTTTCAATTTCCAATCAAATGAGCCCTCTCTGATGTTTATATGAGCATCCCTTCCATAAGGACTATATATACCCCTAGAGTATTACTCATAACACCTGCCTCAGGGCCCTGGCGGGTTCCGTCGACACAGGAATTTTTCTTATCTGACCTTTGAACTATTCTTAATAAAATGGTTATTATAAAACTTTATCGGATGGGCTTTGGGAAAAAAGGGTGTGTGTGGGGGGGGCTAGTTGCCCTCGGATGTCTTTTGACTCTTAAAAATTGAACTAGAACTTTCAATTTCTAATCAAATGAACCCCCTCTGAAGTTTATACGAGCATCCCTTTCATATGAACCATATACTCCCCCATGACAACACTTACAACGCCTATCGCCCGGGCTCTGGGGGGCGTTTTTGTTGAGGTGAAGCTTTCTAATTAAGTCAATTTTGAATTTATTAAAAATATTAAGACGCAAATACAAAATTTCGAAATACCACTTTTTATTAAGATAAAGATACACATCCTGGAATGTGTAAGCTTGAAAGTAACTTGTTCAATAACCAATTTCCTGGTTAAATACGTCAATGAGCCGGATGGATGCGGGTTAGTATTTCTTATATGTACTCAGATTTTTGAGACTGAAGACACACTCTTTGACTTGTAGGGTGAACCTCTGCCCGTTTGTTATGTTATTAGAAATACCTTGGAATATTATTGGATTATTGTAAGTGTCTAAGTATCTTATTATATATTATTGTAGTTTTCTGAGACTTGTCGTCTACTGGGACAACCAGTCCCCGTATAATATATATATATATATATATATATATATATATATATATATATATATATATATATATATATATATATATATATATATATATATATATATATATATATATATATATATATATATATATATATATATATATATATATATATATATATATACCTTTTTTTAAAAAAAGGTAAATATGTAAATTTTAATAGCAAAGTCATGTTATATGAACTATTGCCAAGCCCTTATATAGAGGCTAATCACAGTTCTCAGTTATAGTGTATAAATCTATTTGTTGGAGTTGAATTTTTTAATTGCAGTTAAGACTTATCTGATAAAAGTCTTGGCGCACTTATTTAAAAAATTCACAAAGAACAAATATTGCAGTGATTAAATAAATTGTTAGGGTGCATGATTATTATTTTTTTAACAATTAAGTTATGTATCAACATAACTCCTGTTAATATATATATATATATATATATATATATATATATATATATATATATATATATATATATATATATATATATATATATATATATATAACCTAAATTGTCCATGTAAAATAGTGAATTAATATGTTGAGTATTTTTGTTTTTGTTTTTTTGCTTTTTGTATCATTCAAGAAGTATTCTACATTAATACTTTATAAGCAATTAACAAAACACTAATTTTTTATTATCTGACCTTTGAACTATTTTTAACAAGATGTCAATCCCAAAATTTTCATCAGATGGGTTTTGAAAAAGAAGGCGTTGGGGAAGGGAGGCTAGCTGCCCTCGGATCTCTTTGACTATTAAAAAATGAGCTCGAACTTTCAATATCCAACCAAATCAGCCCTCTCTAAAGTTTATACGAGCATCCCTTTCATAAGAACCATATCTGCCCTAGGGTATAACTTACCAAGCCAACCCGCAGGCCTTGGAGGGTTGTGAAGGCATGTGAGTTTTTGTAATCGGCTTTTGGAACAATTTTTAACTTAATGCCTATCTAAAAAAATTTATTGGATGCATTTGGGGAAAAGGGGGCTTGGGGAGGAGGGCTAGCTGCCCTCCAATCTCTTTTGACTCTAAAAAACTGAACTATAACTTTCAATTTCCAATCAAATGAGCCATCTCTGAATGTTTTACGAGCATCTCTTCAATAAGAACCATATGTTCTCCCAGGGCATAACTTACAACACCTGCCCTCGGGCCCTGGGATGCTGGGTTGACCCCTAAGTTTTCGTTATATGGTCTTTGAACTATTTGAAAAAATATATCTCAAAGTTCTTATCGGACGGGTTTGAGGGAAAAAGGCGTTGGGGGGGGGGCTAGGTGCCCTCCAATCTCTTTTGACTCTTAAAAAGTGAACTGGAACTTTCAATTTCCAATCAAATGATCCCTCTTTGAAGTTAGTACGAGCATCCCTTCCATAAAACCCATATATCCCCCAGGGCATAACTTACAACACCTGCCCCGGGCCCTAGTGGGTTGTGCCGAGACTGGAATTTTTGTTATATAATCATTGAACTATTTTTACAATATAGCTATCTTAAAATTTTTATAGGATGCATTTGGGGAAAAAGGTTTGGGGGGAAGCTGGTTACCCTTCAATATCTTTTGACGCTTAGAAAGTGAACTAGAAACTTCAATTTCCAATCAAATGAGCCCTCCCTGAAGTTTATACGAGCATTCCTTCCATAAGAACCATATATGCCCAAAGTGCATAACTTATAAACCTTGCCCCTGAAGACGCTGAGGGGAGTGTCTTGCTCAAACATACAATTTCCAGAACTTTCAAACTAAACTGAACAAAATGGCTATATCAAAATTTTGATTGGATGTGTTTGGGGAAATGGTGGGCGTGGAAGTGGTGTCAGTTGCCTTAGAATCACTTTCGACTATTAAAAAGGGAACTAGCCATTTAAATTTCCAATCGAATGAATCCTTTCTGAAGTTTCTACGACAACGTTGTCTATACAAAACCTTATATGCCCCCAGGACATAATTTACAACCCTTGCTCTGAGGGCTGTGGGAGAGTTGTCATCCTCAAAGACCTAATTTTCGAAACTTAAAACTACGTTTAATAACATGGCTGTCTCAAAATTTTGATTGGATGTGTTTGGGGAAAAGGTGGGCGTGACAGGGGGGTTAGTTGCCCTCAAATAGCTTTCAACTTTTAAAAAGAGCACTAGCCCTTTGAATTTCCAATAGAATGAGACTTTTTTGAAGTTAACGACAACGCCTTCTTTTTTGAAGTTTACTAAAACGCCTTCTATATAAACCTTATATGCCCCGGGGTATAACCCCTAAAACCCTTGCCTTGAGGGTTGTGGGGGAGTGTCCTCCTCAAAAACATATTTTCAATTTGGAAATCAACTACGCTGAACAAAATGGCTATCTCAAAATTTTGATTGGATGTGTTTGGGGGAATAATGGGCGGGAGGGGGGGCTAGTTGCCCTTCAATCACTTTTGACTATTAAAAAGGGCACTAGCCCTCTGAATTTTCAATCGAATGAGCCTTTTTGAAGTTTCTACGAAAACGCCTTCCATAAAAACCCTATATGCCCCCAGGGCATAACTTAAAACCTTGCCCTGAGGGTTGTGGGAGAGTTTCCTCCTCAAAAACGTATTTTCTATCTGGAAATCAACTACGCTGAATAACCTAGCTATCTCTAAATTTTGTTTCGATGTGTGTGGCGGATTGATGGGCGTGGGGTGGGGTTAGTTACCGAGCAATCACTTCCGACTATTAAAAATAGCACTAGCTGTTTGAATTTCCCATCGACTGAGCCTCTTTTGAAGTTTCTACGACAACACCTTCTATAAAAACCTTATATGTCCCGAGGGCATATCTTAAAACCCTTGCTCTGAGGGCTATTGGGCAGTGTCCTCCTCAAAAACATATTTTCTATCTGGAAATAAAATAAGCTGAACAAAATGTCTATCTAAAAATTTTGATTGGATGTGTTGGGGGAAATGATGGGCATGGGGGGGGGGGGCTAGTGGCCCTCCAATCACTTTCGACTATTAAAAAGGGCACTATCTCCTTGAATTTACAATCTAAAGAATCATTTTTTAATTTTCTACGAATACGCCTTCTAAAAAAAACTTATATTCCCCCAGGGCATAACTTAAAACCCTTGCCCTGACGGTTGTGGGGGAGTGTCCTCCTCAAAAATATATTTTCTATCTAGAAATCAACTACGCTGAACAAAATGGCTATCTCATTTCATTTGTAAAAATTTGATCTTTTAATATTTTTACATTTAAAGATGCATAGTAAGAATATCACAGTATATTGAATACAAAAATGTTTCATTTTGACTGAAAAAATTTTTAAGTGCTATGATTCGCTGAAACTGAATTTTCGGCCATAGGACACATTGCTAAAAATTACAATATACCCCTAATTTGTTTCTAAAGCATTATATTTTTATCTTATTTTGATATATTTCATTGGGATTGAGCAAAAGAGAAACATATTAGAAGAATATTAAGTAAGGGGTATATCCTACAAGGCCCCAACAATCTTTCCCAAGAGTGCAAATAGAGGGGGGGGGGTTGAAAGGATTATTTTTGTTATAAGTTTTACATTGAGGGTATCAAATGAAAGGTATTTTTAAACTTAAAGGTGACACTTTTTAGCCAAGAAAGTTTGAGAACTTAGGGGAGGGGTTGATGTTGATAGCCGTGGTAAAAGCAACCAAAATTGAATTTTGAGAATAAAACTAATGAAGCGATTCATTTAAACCTCAATAAAAATATGTAACTTCTTAATAATAGATTTAGAGGAAAAATAGCTCCTAGAAGGATGAGACGTCTATTTCCTTCTAAAGAGAGACACATTGTTAAAAGTATGGCTAAATTTGGCATCATCCACAAACCATGTAAATAAAAGTAATTTGGATAGATGACTGATAAAAACACGAGCAATTATTATGAACAAATTTATTGTTAATAACATAATAACCTAACAAGAACATTTGGTGTTTCTTTACATTGCCCTGGTGTCATGTTGAAATAGTTTAGAGGACAACACAAAGAAAAAATTAATTAAAACTTGTTTAGTAGAAGAACTGCATACATATGCTCTGAAGAATGTCCCATTGTTTTCCAGAAAGTTTCTAGAGTGACATAATTATGAAAACCAAACCCTGGTTTCCAGGTGAACATCGCACCATTTTCAAAGACGTTTTTTCCTAGGGGATTTTTCGTAGAGGGAAAAAGTTAATAAACGACAAAATGAATAGCCTTAGAATTTAACAACAAGATCTTCAGAAATGAGCTAAAACTTAGTTTGAATATCCATTTCCTGCTACACTAAATACTTCAATAGTATCATTTCATTTCTATACTGCAGTAATTATTAGCTTTTAAGGTTTAAATTCAAAAAAGTTTTGCTAAGATTTTACACAGAGGTAGCTTGGAAAAAACACTTAAAGTTTGACAAAACTTGAAATTACATTTTTCCCCTATTTTCACTGAAGTTTTCCTAAGCAGATGCTCATAAAAGGACACAAAACTAAAAAAAAAAATCTAACCCATGCCCAGGTTCACTAGAGTTGAGATAGCGAAATTTGTTGCAGCTGGTACGATATATCTGAATATACATACAACATATATGAATATGCAAATATCCAAAACGAAACGGGGTGCATAGTTTGCGTAAATAAAATGATTCTTTCCACTAAAATTTTAGCTTTAATTATATTATTTTTAAAACCAATGACACCCCGTAAATTGTCATTGAGGATAATTCTTTTATACTCAGTTAGATTGGTAACGTAAATTCTTCTCTATTCTGTTGAATAGTAGAACATGTAAGTGCCCATTTTTAGACTATACACTTTTGTTGAAAACTTGACACAGTTCAGCATATTGTTATAATCTTTGAAGGGTAGGCTATATTAACAAAGTGTTATTCATTAGAGTAAAAAGTTAACAGCCATTTTACATTAGGGAATAGCCAATCATGGGGCTTTACTTTAAAATCATATACAAACTCCTTTTTTAGAACATCATATGTTTTCTTGAGACTACAATTGACGAAAGGAATATCCTATCTACCTTCAAATTCAGTTGTTTTGGAGAGTGTATTCCAAAAATCATTTGTTTTATTCAAATTGTCAGAGAGGGGATGTGAAAAATTAAACATAAATATCACATAGAAACCTTTAAGAGCTTACATTACTGTATCTATCTTCAGCAGCTATCCAAGAATTAAACTCAGAGTTGTACCCAATCAAGGGAACCAGCAACTGTTTCTCAACATCCTGTATTCAAGTTTTAATACTTTTTTAATTTGATTAATAAAAAAAAATTTCCACAAAACAAGTTTTTCAAAGAAAATTAAAGAACTCCATTAAACAAAAAATAAGCAAAAATAAAATCAAATAATCTACTAAGCGTCAAACTAACGCAATTCAGCATCGATGAAAAAAATGAAACCCAAAACGAACAGAAATTACAATAAATAACTGAGTCAAACTCAAAAGGAGCAGAAATTAACATAAATTGGGCTCAAAACCCCAATGCCTTCCCAAGGCCAGAACAAAATTTCCACTTTACTGAAAAAAATATAAATGTTTTTACTTTTATAACGTTAATAAATCAAATAATATTAACATTTTGATTACTAAATATCAGTATATGTATATTAAACTGACAATGCAAATTTATTTGAATTTTTTCAGTAAAGTGCGAAGTATATTCTAGACTTGGGAAGGCATAGGGGTTTTGCGCCCTACTCATGTTAATTTCTGCTCGTTTTAAGTTTGATTCGGTTAATTATTGTAATTTCTGTTCGTTTTGGGTTTTTTATTTATTTATCGATGCTGATTTGTGATAGTTTCACGCTTGGTAGATTATTTGATTTTATTTTTGCTCATTTTTTGTTTAATGGAGTTCCCTAATTTTCTTTGAAAAACTTATTTTGTGGAAAAAGTTTTTTTAATTAATTTCTATTCGTTTTATATTGACACAGTCTTTTCAGGGAAGAAGAAATTAATACTTTAAATCTTTGTGTTTTTTAAGAATTTATAGTTTGGCCTGTTATTTGTATGCTGGAGAAAAATTTTCAGCAATTTTTGACAACATACACCGTCTTAAAAATCAGAACACAAATAGTAGTTTTTAATTTAGTTTCATACCTCCTCTAGTTGACCTGAAATGGAAAACTTGATACCATTCGCAATAAAATCTGTTTACTTTCTTTGATGGCTTGGATACACTTAGGCAATTTTGATTTGGTTAAATTTTAAGAGCAGAAGTAGCCCTGAAAGTTTGAATATAGTACCCTCTGTCGTTCTTGGGATACTGCATTGATGCCATATTTGGAATTAGCATTGAAACAGTGCATTTTGATTTAATCTTATGGCAACATTTAGTTTATAAACATAAAGTGAACTAGGAAGGTGGGCGTCGGAGGGAAATTAGTTTCCCTCCAATCACTTTCGACGATTAAAAAGGGCATCAGCCATTTCTATTTTCAATTGAATGAGCCCTTTTCGAATTCCCTACGATAACTTCTTCGATACAAAGTGTCCTGGTCTAAACAACAACAACAAAAACAAAAATAATACATTATACCCATATCGATCTTTACTTTAAAAATGTCAAGCCTTCCAATCGCTTTCGAATATTAGAAACGAAAATTGGCCTTTCAATTTCCAATAGAATAAGGCTTTTTGAGTTTCTACGAAAACAATTCCTATAAACACCTCATACGCCCCCAGGACCTAAATTGCAACCCTTACCCTAAGGGCTGTGAGGGTGGTTGTCATCCTCTAAGAACTAATTTTCAGAACTTTCAACTACGTTAAACAAAATAGCTATCTCAAAACTTTGATTGGATGTGTCTGGGAAAATGGTAGGCGTGAGAGGGGCGTTAGTCTTTCTCCAATCACTTTCAACTATTAAAAAAGGCACTATAAATTTCCATTTCCAATCAAATGAGCCCTCTTGAAGTTTCCACGACAACGCTTTCAATAAAAACCTTATATGCCCCCAGGGGATAACTTAAAACCCTCACCCTAAGGGCTTGGGGGGGGGGGGGGGGGTTCATACAAAAAAACCAAATTACCAGAACTTTTTACTACGTTGAACAAAATGGCTATCTGAAAATGTTTATTGGATGTGTTTTGGGGAACGGTGGGCGTGAGAGGGGGTTCAGTTACCCACCAATCACTTTCAACTATTAAAAATGGTACTAGCCCTCTCATTTTCCAATTGAATGAGCCCCTTTTGAAGTTTTTACGACACCTCTATCATTAACAATTATATACGCCCCCAGGGCATACCTTACAGACTCTGCCCTGGGGACTCTGGTGAGGGGGGTTGTCATCCTTAAATACATAATTTCCAAAACTTTCAAATACGTTGAAGAAAATGGCTATCTCTAAACTTTGATTGAATGTGTTCGGGGAAATGGTGGACGTGAGAGGGGGGTTAATTACTTTCCACTCCCTTTCAACTATTAAAACGGGCAATTTCAATTTCCAATCAAATGAGCCCCTTTTGAAACTTCTAAAAAAAACTTTCTATATAAACCTTATATGCCCCCAGGGCATAACCTACAACCCTTGCACTTAGGGCTCTGTTGGGGTTATCATCCTAAAAGACTTAATTTCCAGAAATTTCGACTGCAATAAAAACAGGATATCTCAAAATTTTGATTGGATGTGTTTGGGGAAATGGTGGTCATGAGAGGGGGGCTAGTTGCCCTTCAATCAATTTCAACCATGAAAAGGGCAATATCCCTTTCAATTTTCAATTGAATGAGCCCTTTTTGATGTTTTTACAACATCGCTTTCTATAAAAACGTTACATGCTCCCAGGGCAAAACTTACAACCCTTGCCCAGAGGGTTTTGGGTAGGGTGGTTTGTCATCGTTAAAGGCCTAATTTCTAAGACTTTCAAGTACGTTGAATAAAACGAGTATCTAAAAATTTTGATTGTATGTTTTTGGGGGAAAGGTGGGCGTGAGAGGGTGGTTAGTTGCCCTCAAATCACTTCCTACTATTAAAAAGAGCACTATCCCATTGAATTTCCAATCGAATGAGCTCTTTTTCAAGTTTCTACGACAAAGATTTCAATAAAAGCCTTATATGCCCCCCAGGCATAACTTATAACCCTTGCCCTAAAGACTGTGGGAGGGGGGGGGAGTGTTATGGTCAAAGGTATAATTTCCTGAACTTTAAACTGCGTGAAACAAAATGGCCATGTAAAAATTTTGATTGAATGTGTTTGAAAAGGTGGACGTAAGACGGAGATTAGTTTCCCTCCAATCACTTTCGACTATTAAAAAGGGCATCATCCATTTCTATTTTCAATTGAATGAGCCCTTACAGAATTTCCTACGAGAACTCCTTCGATACAAAGTGTCCTGGTCTAAACAATAACAACAACTCGCCCTAAGGGCTGGGGTGTTCATACTCAAAGACCTAATTACCAGAACTTTCTACTACGTTGAACAAATTGGCTATCTGAAAATTTTTGTTGGATCTGTTTTGGGGAACTGTGGGCGTGAGAGGGGATTTAGCTACCCACCAATCACTTTCAACTATTAAATATGGTACTAGCCCTCTCATTTTCCAATTGAATGAGCCCCTTTTGAAGTTTTTACGACAGCTTTATCATTAACAATCTTATATGCCCCCTGGGCATACTTTACAGGCTTTGCCCTGGGGACTCTGGGGGGGTTTGTCATCCTTAAATACATAATTTCCAAAACTTTCAAATACGTTGAAGAAAATGGCTATCTTTAAACTTTGATTGAATGTTTTCGGGAAAATGGTGGGCGTGAGAGGGGGGTTAATTACTTTCCACTCACTTTCGACTATTAAAAAGGGCAATTTCAATTTCCAATCAAATGAGCCCCTTTTGAAACTTTTAAAACAACTTTCTATATAAACCTTATATGCCCCCGCGGCATAACCTACAACCCTTGCACTTAGGGCTCTGTTGGGGTTATCATCCTAAAAGACTTAATTTCCAGAACTTTCGACTACAATGAACAAAATGGATAGCTGAAAATTTTGATCGGATGTGTTTTGGGAAATGGTGGTCATGAGAGGGGGGTTAGTTGCCCTTCAATCAATTTTGACTACGAAAGGGACACTATCCCTTTCAATTTTCAATTGAATGGGCCCTTTTTGATGTTTTTACAACATCGCTTTCTATAAAAACGTTACATGCTCCCAGGGCATAACTTACAACCCTTGCTTTGAGGGTTGTGGGTGGGGTGGGTCGTCATCCTTAAAGACCTAATTTCTAAAACTTTGAACTACGTTGAATAAAACGAGTATCTAAAAATGTTGATTGGATGTGTTTGGGGGAAAGGTGGGCGTGAGAGGGTGGTTAGTTGCCCTCAAATCACTTTATATTATTAAAAAGAGCACTAGCCCATTGAATTTCCAATCGAATGAGCTCTTTTTCAAGTTTCTACGACAAAGACTTCAATAAAAACCTTATATGCCCCCAGGGCATAACTTATAACCCTTGCCCTAAAGACTTTGAGGGTGGAGTGTTATTGTCAAAGGTATAATTTCCTGAACTTTAAACTGCGTGAACCAAAATGGCCCTATAAAAATTTTGAATTGGATGTGTTCGAAAAGGTGGACGTGAGAGCGAGATTAGTTTTTCTCCAATCACTTTCGACTATTTTAAAGGGCATCAGCCATTTCTGTTTTCAATTGAATGAGCCCTTTTGGAATTTCCTACGATAACTCCTTCGATACAAAGTGTCCTGGTCTAAACAACAACAACAAAAACAAAAATAATACATTATACCCACATCGATCTTTACTTTAAAAATGTCAAGCCTTCCAATCACTTTCGAATATTAGAAAGGACACTAGGCCTTTCGATTTCCAATAGAATAAGGCCTTTTTGAGTTTCTATGAAAACAATTCCTATAAACACCTTATACGCCCCCAGGACCTAAATGGCAACCCATACCCTAAGGGCTGTGAGGGTGGTTGTCATCCTCTAAGAACTAATTTTCAGAACTTTCAACTACGTTAAACAAAATAGCTATCTCAAAACTTTGATTGGATGTGTCTGGGAAAATGGTAGGCGTGAGAGGGGCGTTAGTCTTTCTCCAATCACTTTCAACTATTAAAAAAGGCACTAGCAATTTCAATTTCCAATCAAATGAGCCCTCTTGAAGTTTCTACGACACGCTTTCAATAAAAACCGTATATGCCCCCAGGGGATAACTTAAAACCCTCACCCTAAGGGCTGGGGGGTTCATACTGAAAGACCTAATTGCCAGAACTTTCTACTACGTTGAATAAAATGGCTATCTGGAAATTTTTATTGGATGTGTTTTGGGGAACGGTGGGCGTGAGAGGGGGTTCAGTTACCCACCAATCACTTTCAACTATTAAATATGGTACTAGCCCTTTCATTTTCCAATTAAATGAGCCCCTTTTGAAGTTTTTACGACACTTCTATCATTAACAATCTTATATGCCCCCAGGGCATACCTTACAGACTTTGCCCTGGGGACTCTGGGGAGGGGGGTTGTCATCCTTAAATACATAACTTCCAAAACTTTCAAATACGTTGAAGAAAATGACCATCTCTAAACTTTGGTTGAATGTGTTCGGGGAAATGATGGGCGTGAGAGGGTGGTTAATTACTTTCCACTCACTTTCGACTATTAAAAAGGGCAATTTCAACTTCCAATCAAATGAGCCCCTTTTGAAACTTCTAAAACAACTTTCTATATAAACATTATATGCCCCCAGGGCATAACCTACAACCCTTGCACTTAGGGCTCTGTTGGGGTTATCGTCCTAAAAGACTAAATTTCCAAAACTTTCGACAACAATTAACAAAATGGATAGCTGACAATTTTGATTGGATGTGTTTGGGGGAAAGGTGGGCGTGAGAGGGTGGTTAGTTGCCCTCAAATCACTTTCTATTATTAAAAAGAACACTAGCCCATTGAATTTCCAATCGAATGAGCTCTTTTTCAAGTTTCTACGACAAAGACTTCAATAATAACCTTATATGCCCCCAGGGCATAACTTATAACCTTTGCCATAAAGACTTTGAGGGGGGGGAGTGTTATTGTCAAGGGTATCATTTCCTGAAATTTAAACTGCGTGAAACAAAATGGCCATGTAAAAATTTTGAATTGGATGTGTTTGGGGAAAAGGTGGGCATGAGACAGGGTTAGTTGCCCTCAAATCACTTTCGATTTTTAAAAAGGGCACTAGCCCTTTGAATTTCCAATAGAATGAGCCCTTTTTCAAGTTTCTACGCCAAAGATTTCAATAAAAACTTATATGCCCCCAGGGTATAACTTATAACCTTAGCCCTGAAGACTGTGGATGGAGTGTCCTGCTCAAAGATATAATTTCCTGAACTTTAAACTGCGAGGAACAAAATGGCAATCTAAAAATTTTGATTGGATATGTTTGGGGAATTGGTGGGCGTGGAATTGATGTTAGTTGCCCTCCAATCACTTTCGACCATTAAAAAGGGCACGAGCCATTTCAATTTTCAATCGAATGAACCCTTTTTGAAGTTTCCACGACGACGCGTTTTGCAAAATCCTTATGTTCCCCAGGGCCTAACTTACAACCCTTGCCCTGAGGGATGTGGGGGAGCGTCCTCTTCAAAAACATAATTTCTATCTGGAAATCCACAACACTGAACAAACTGGCTATCTAAAAATTTTGATTGGATGTGCTTGGGGAAAAAGTGGGCGAGAGAGGGGGGGGGCTAGTTGCCCTAAAATGATTTTCGACTATTAAAAGAGCACTAGACCTTTGAAATTCCAATCAAATGAGCCTTTTTCCAAGTTTCTACGACAAAGATTTCAATAAAAACTTATATGCCCCTAGGGAATAACATATAACCCTTGCCCTGACGACTGGGGGGGGGAGCGTCTTGCTCGAAGGTATAATTTAATGAACTTTAACTGAATGGAACAAAATTGATATCTCAAAATTTTTATTGGATGTGTTTGGGGAAAAGATGGGCGTGGAAGGGATGTTAGTTGCCTTCCAATTACTTTCGACTATTAAAAATGGCACTAGCCATTTCAATTTCTAATCGAATGAGCCCTTTTTGAAGTTTTTACGACAACGCGTTTTACAAAACCTTTTATGCCCCCAGGGCATAACTCACAACCTTTGCCCTGAGGGCTTTGAAGGAGTTATCATCCTCATAGACCTAATTTACAGAACATGAAACTACGTTGAATAAAATGGCTATCTCAAAATTTTGATTGGATGTTTTTGGGGAAAAGATGGGCGTGGAAGGGATGTTAGTTGCCTTCCAATTAATTTTGACTATTAACAATGGCACTAGCCATTTCAATTTCTAATCGAATGAGCCCTTTTTGAAGTTTCTATGACAACGCGTTTTATAAAAACCTTTTATGCCTCCAGGGCATAACTTACAACCCTTCCCCTGAGGGCTTTGAAGGGGTTGTCATCCTCAAAGACATAATTTACAGAACTTAAAACTACGTTGAATAAAATGGCTATCTCAAAATTTTGATTGGATGTGTTTGGGGGATAATGGGCGGGGGCTTGGGGGCTATGGCTAGTTGTCCTAAAATCATTTTCAGCTATTAAAAAGGGCACTAGCCCTTTAAATTTACAATTTAATGAGCCCTTTTCGAAGTTTCTACGACAACTTCTTCGATACGAAGTGGCCTACTCTATAGGAAAAACATAATAAATGATACATTGTGCCAACATCGTTCTGATATGCCCTGCGGGCATAATTTAAAACTCTTTCTCCGAGGGTTTTGAGGGAGTGTCCTCCTCAAAAACATATTTTCAATCTGGAAATCAACTACGCTGAACAAAATGGCTATCTCAAAATTTTGATTGGATGTGTCTGGGAAAATGATAGGCGTGAGAGGGGCGTTAGTCTTTCTCCAATCACTTTCAACTATTAAAAATGGCACTAGAAAATTCCATTTCCAATCAAATGAGCCCTTTGAAGTTTCTACGACAACGCTTTCAATAAACACCTTACATGCCCCCAGGGGATAACTTAAAACCCTCACCAACAGGACTGGGGGTGGGGGTTCATACTCAAAGACCTAATTACCAGAACTTTCTACTACGTTGAACAAAATGGCTATCTGAAAATTTTTATTGGATGTGTTTTGGGGAACGGTGGGCGTGAGAGGGGGTTCAGTTACCCATCAATCACTTTCAACCATTAAAAATGGTACTAGCCCTCTCTTTTTCCAATTGAATGAGCCCCTTTTGAAGTTTTTACGACACCTCTATCATTAACAATCTTATATGCCCTCAGGGCATACCTTACAGACTTTGCCCTGGGGACTCTGGGGGGGGGGGGGTTGTCATACTTAAATACATAATTTCCAAAACTTTCAAATACGTTGAATAAAATGGCTGTCTCTCAACTTTGATTGAATGTGTTCGGGCAAATGGTGGGCGTGAGAGAGGGTTAATTACTTTCCACTCACTTTCGACTATTAAAAAGGGCAATTTCAATTTCCAATCAAATGAGCTCTTTTGAAACTTCTAAAACAACTTTCTATATAAGCATTATATGCCCCCAGGGCATAACCTACAACCCTTGCACTTAGGGCTCTGTTGGGGTTATTATCCTAAAAGACTTAATTTCCAGAACTTTCGACTAAAATGAACAAAATGGATATCTCAAAATTTTGATTGGATGTGTTTGGGGAAATGGTGGTCCCGAGAGGGGGGATAGTTGCTCTTCAATCAATTTCGACTACGAAAAGGGCACTATCCCTTTCAATTTTCGATTGAATGAGCCCCTTTTGATGTTTTTACAACTTCGCTTTCTATAAAAACGTTACATGCTCCCAGGGCATAACTTACAACCCTTGCCCTGAGGGTTGTGGGTGGGATGGGTTGTCATCCTTAAAGACCTAATTTCTAAACCTTTCAACAACGTTAAATAAAACGAGTATCTAAAAATTTTGATTGGATGTGTTTGGGGGAAAGGTGGGCTTGAGAGGGTGGTTAGTTGCCCTCAAATCACTTCCTACTATTAAAAAGAGCACTATCCCATTGAATTTCCATTCGAATGAGCTTTTTTTAAAGTTTCTACGACAAAGATTTCAATGAAAACCTTATATGTCCCCTGGGCATAACTTATAACCCTTGCCCTCAAGCATGTGGGAGGGGGAGTGTTATGGTCAAAGGTATAATTTCCTGAACTTTAAACTGTGTGAAACAAAATGGCCATTTCAAAATTTTGATTGGATGTGTTTGAAAAGGTGGACGTGAGAGGGAGATTAGTTTCCCTCCAATAACTTCCGACTATTAAAAAGGGCATCGGCCATTTCTATTTTCAATTGAATGAGCCGTTTTCGAATTTCCTACGATAACTCCTTCGATACAAAGTGTCCTGGTCTAAACAACAACAACAAAAACAAAAATAATACATTATACCCACATCGATCTTTACTTTAAAAATGTCAAGCCTTCCAATCACTTTCGAATATTAGAAAGGACACTAGGCCTTTCGATTTCCAATAGAATAAGGCCTTTTTGAGTTTCTATGAAAACAATTCCTATAAACACCTCATATTCCCCCAGGACCTAAATTGCAACCCTTACCCTAAGGGCTGTGAAGGTGGTTGTCATCCTCTAAGAACTAATTTTCAGAACTTTCAACTACGTTAAACAAAATAGCTATCTCAAAACTTTGATTGGATGTGTCTGGGAAAATGGTAGGTGTGAGAGGGGCGTTAGTCTTCTCCAATCACTTTCAACTATTAAAAAAGGCACTAGCAATTTCAATTTCCAATCAAATGAGCCCTTTTGAAGTCTCTACGACAACGATTTCAATAAAAACCTTATATGCCCCCAGGGGATAACTTAAAACCCTCGCCCTAAGGGCTGGGGGGGGTTCATACTCAAAGACCTAATTACCAGAAGTTTCTACTACGTTGAACAAAATGGCTATCTGAAAATTTTTATTGGTTGTGTTTTGAGGAACGGTGGGCGTGAGAGGGGGTTCAGTTACCCACCAATCACTTTCAACTATTAAATATGGTACTAGCCCCCTCATTTTCCAATTGAATGAGCCCCTTTTGAAGTTTTTACGACAATTCTATCATTAACAATCTTATATGCTGCCAGGGCATACCTTACAGACTTTGCCCTGGGGACTCTGGGGGGGGGGGCTTGTCATCCTTAAATACATAATTTCCAAAACTTTCAAATACGTTGAAGAAAATGGCTATCTCTAAACTTTGATTGAATGTGTTTGGGGAAATGGTGGGCGTGAGAGGGGGGTTAATTACTTTCCACTCACTTTCGACTATTAAAAAGGGCAATTTCAATTTCCAATCAAATGAGCCCCTTTTGAAATTTTTAAAACAACTTTCTATATAAACCTTATATGCCCCCAGGGCATAACCTACAACCCTTGCACTTAGGGCTCTGTTGGGGTTATCCTCCTAAAAGACTTAATTTCCAGAACTTTCGACTACAATGAACAAAATGGATATCTCAAAATTTTGATTGAATGTGTTTGAGGAAATGGTGGTCCTGAGAAGGGGGTTAGTTGCCCTTCAATCAATTTTGACTACGAAAAGGGCACTGTCCCTTTCAATTTTCAATTGAATGGGCCCTTTTTAATGATTTTACAACATCGCTTTCAATAAAAACGTTACATGCTCCCAGGGCATAAGTTACAACCCTTGCCCTGAGGGTTGTGGGTGGGGTGGGTTTGTCATCCTTAAAGATCTAATTTCTAAAACTTTCAACTACGTTGAATAAAACGAGTATCTAAAAATGTTGATTGGATGTGTTTGGGGGAAAGGTGGGCGTGAGAGGGTGGTTAGTTGCCCTCAAATCACTTTCTATTATTAAAAAGAGCACTAGCCCATTGAATTTCCAATCGATAGGCTCTTTTTCAAGTTTCTACGACAAAGATTTCAATAAAAACAATATATGCCCCCATTGCATAAACTTATAATCCTTGCCCTAATGACTTTGGGGGGGGGAGTGTTATGGTTAAAGGTATAATTTCCTGAACTTTAAATTGCGTGAAACAAAATGGTCATGTAATATTTTGAATTGGATGTGTTTGAAAAGGTGGACGTGAGAGGAGGGTTAGTTGCCCTCAAATCACTTTCGATTATCAAAACGGGCACTAGACCTTTGAAATTCCAATAGAATGAGCCCTTTTTCAAGTTTCTACGACAAAGATTTCAATAAAAACTTATATGCCCCCAGGGTATAACTTATAACCCTTGCCCTGAAGACTGTTAGGGGAGTGTCCTGCTCAAAGATATAATTTCCTGAACTTTAAACTGCGTGGAACAAAATGGCAATCTAAAAATTTTGATTGGATATGTTTGGGGAATTGGTGGGCGTTGAATTGATGTTAGTTGCCCTCCAATCACTTTCGACCATTAAAAGGGGCACGAGCCATTTCAATTTTCAATCAAATGAACCCTTTTTGAAGTTTCCACGACGACGCGTTCTATAAAATCATTATGTCCCCCAGGGCCTAACTTACAACCCTTGCCCTGAGGGATATGGGGGAGCGTCCTCTTCAAAAACATAATTTCTATCTGGAAATCCACAACACTCAACAAAATGGCTATCTAAAAATTTTGATTGGATGTGCTTGGGGAAAAAGTGGGCGAGAGAGGGGGGGGCTAGTTGCCCTAAAATCACTTTCGACCATTAAAAGGGCACTAGACCTTTGAAGTTCCAATCGAATGAGCCTTTTTCCAAGTTTCTACGACAAAGATTTCAATAAAAACTTATATGCCCCCAGGGAAAAACACAAAGCCCTGAAGACTGTGGGGGGAGCGTCTTGCTCGAAGGTATAATTTCCTGAACTTTAAATGAATGGAACAAAACGGCTATCTTAAAATTTTGATTGGATGTGTTTGGGGAAAAGAATGGCGTGGAAGGGATGTTAGTCGCCTTCCAATTACTTTTAACTATTAAAAATGGCACTAGCCATTTCAATTTCTAATCGAATGAGCCCTTCTTGAAATGTTTACGACGATGCGTTTTACAAAAACCTTTTATGCCCCCAGATCATAACTTAAAACCTTTGCCCTGAGGGCTTATAAGGGGTTGTCATCCTCAAAGACCTAATTTGCAGAACTTAAAACTGCGTTTAATAAAATGGTTATCTCAAAATTTTGATTGGATGTGTTTGGGGAAAAGGTGGGCTTGAAAGGGATGTTAGTTGCCTTCCAATTACTTTCGACTATTAAAAAGAGCACTAACCATTTCAATTTCTAATCGAATGAGCCCTTTTTGGCGTTTTTACGACAACACATTCTACAAAAACCTTTTATGCCCCCAGTGCATAGCTTACAACCCTTGCCCTGAGGGCTTTGAAGGGGTTGTCATTCTCAAAATCCTAATTTACAGAACTTAAAACTACGTTGAATAAAATGGCTATCTCAAAATTTTGATTGGATGTGTTTTGGGGATAATGGGCGTGGGTTTGGGGGTTATGGCTAGTTGTCCTCCAATCATTTTCGACTATTAAAAAGGGCACTAGCCCTTTGAATTTCCAATCGAATGGGCCTTTTTTTAAGTTTCTACGACAACACCTTCTTTTAAAAACCTTATATTCCCCAAGGGCATAACTTGCAACTCTTGCCCTGAAGGCTGTGGGGGAAGTGTCCTCCTCAAACACATAATTTCTATCTGGAAATCAACTCCGCTGAACAAAATGGCTATCCAAAAATTTTGATTGGATGTGTTTAGGGAAATGGTGGGAATGGAAGGAGTGTTAGTTGCCTTCCAATAAACTTTTGACTATTAAAAAGGACACAAGCCCTTTAAATTTCCAATTTAATGAGCCCTTTTCGAAGTTTCTATGACAACTTCTTCGATACGAAGTGGCCTGCTCTAAAGGAAAAAAATAAAAAATGATACATTGTGCCAACATTGTTCTGATATACCCTCAGGGCATAACTTTAAACCCTGTCCCCCAGGGTTGTGAGGGAGTGTCTTCCTCAAAAACATATTTACTATCTTGAAATCAACTACGCTGAAAAAAAATGGTTATCTCAAAATTTTGATTGGATGTGTTTGTGGATTAAAGGGCGTGGAGGGGGGGGCTGCTTGCCCTCCAATCCCTTTCGACTATTAAAAATGGCACTAGCCGTTTTAATTTCCAATCAAATGGGCCTTTTTTTAAGCTTCACGACAACGCCTTCTACAAAAAACCTTATATGCCCCCAGGGCATAACTTACAACCCTTTGCCCTGAAGGATGTGGGGGGAGTGTCCTCCTCAAAAACATAATTTCTATCTAGAAACCAACTACGCTGAACAAAATGGCTATCCCAAAATTTTTATTGGAGGTGTTTCGGAAAATGGTGGGTGTGGAAGGAATGTTAGTTGCCTTCCAATCACTTTCGACTATTAAAAGGGGCACAAGCCACTCCAATTTTCAATTGAATGAGCCCTTTTCCCAACTTTTACGACAACTCCTTCGATACGATGCGCCCTTCTCTAAAGGAAAAAATAATAAATGATACATTGTAGCAACATCGAGCTTATACGCCCTCAGAGCATAACTTAAAACCCTTGCTTGAGGGTTGTGGGGGAGTGTCCTCCTCACAAATATATTTTCTATCTGGAAATCAACTACGCTGAACAAAATGGCTATCTCAAAATTTTGATCGGATGTGTTTGGGGGAATGATGGGAGTGGAGGAGCGGGGTAGTTGCCCTCCAATCACTTTCGACAATTAAAAAGGGCACTAGCCCTTTGAATTTTCAATCGAATGAGCCTTTTTTGAAGTTTCTACGACAACACCTTATATAAAAACCTTATATGCCCCCAAGGCATAACTTACAACCCCTGCCCTGAAGGCTGTGGGGGAGTGTCCTCCTCAAAAACATAATTTCTATGTAGAAATCAACGACGCTGAACAAAATGGCTATAATAAATGATACAAATGGAAATGATGCGTGGAAGGAGTGTTAGTTGCCTTCCATTCACTTTCGACTATTAAAAGGGGCACAAGCCACTCCAATTTTCAATTGAATGAGCCTTTTTCCCAACTTTTACGACAACTCCTTCGATACGATGCGCCCTTCTCTAAAGGAAAAAAATAATAAATGATACATTGTGCCAACATCGTCCTTATACGCCCTCAGGGCATAACTTAAAACCCTTGCTTGAGGGTTGTGGGGAAGTGTCCTCCTCCCAAATATATTTTCTATCTGGAAATCAACTACATAATTTAAATCAACATAATTTCTATGTGGAAATCAACTACGCTGAACAAAATGGCTATCTCAAAATTTTGATTGGATGTGTTTCGGTAAATGGTGGGCGTGGAAGGGGTGCTGGTTGTCTTTCAATCACTTTCGACTGTTAAAAAGGGCACAAGCCACTCCAATTTCCAATCAAATGAGCCCTTTTCGAAGTTTCAACGACAACTTCTTCGATACGAAGTACCCTGCTCTAAAGGAAAAAAAAAAATAAATGATACATTGTGCCAACCTTGTTCTTATACTCCCTCAGGGCGGAACTTAAAACCACTGCTCCGAGGGTTATGGGGGAGTGCCCTCCTCAAAAACATAATTTCTACGACAAGTTCTTCGATACAAAGTACCCTGCTCTAAAGAAAAAAAATAAACAATACATTTTGCTAACATCGTTCTTATATACCCTCAGGGCATAACTTAAAGCCCTTACCCCGAGGGTTGTGGGGGAGTGTCCTCCTCAGAAACATATTTTCACTCTGGAAATCAACTATGCCGAACAAAATGGCTATCTCAAAATTTTGATGTTTGTGGATTGAAGGGCGTGGAGGGGGGGGGCTGCTTGCCCTCCAATCACTTTCGACTATTAAAAAGAGCACTAGCCGTTTGAATTTCCAATCAAATGGGCCTTTTCTTAAGTTTCACGACAACGCCATCTACAAAAAACTTTATATGCCCCCAGGCCATAACTTACAACCCTTTGCCCTGAATGATTTGGGGGGATTGTCCTCCTCAAAAACATAATTTCTATCTGGAAATCCACTACGCTGAACAAAATAGTTATCCCAAAATTGGAGTGTTAGAAGGAGTGTTAGTTGCCTTTCAATCTTTTTCGACTATTAAAAGGGGCACAAGCCACTCCAATTTCCAATTGAATGAGCCCTTTTCCAAGCTTTTACGACAACTCCTTCGATAGGATGTGCCCTTCTCTAAAGGAAAAAAAATTATACATTGTGCCAACATCGTCATTATACGCCCTCAGGGCATAACTTAAAACCCTTGCTTGAGGGCTATGGGGGAGTGTCCTCCTCACAAACACTATTTTCTATCTGGAAATCAACTACGTTGAACAAAATGGCTATCTCAAAATTTTGAGTGGATGTTTTTGGGGGATTGATGGGATTGGAGAAGGGGGTAGTTGCCCTCCAATCACTTTCGACTATTAAAAAGGGCACTAGCCCTTTGAATTTCCAATCGAATGAGCCTTTTTTAAAGTTTCTACGACAACACCTTCTATAAAAACCTTATATGCCCCCAGGGCATAACTTACAACCCCTGTGCTGAAGGCTGTGGGGGAGTGTCCCCCTCAAAAACATAATTTTTATCTGTAAATCAACTACGCTGAACGAAATGGCTATCTCAACAATTTTGATTGAATGTGTTTCGGGAACTGGTGGGCGTGGATGGGGTGCTGGTTGTCTTTCAATCACTTTCGACTGTTAAAAAGGGCACAAGCCACTCCAATTTCCAATCAAATGAGCCCTTTTCGAAGTTTCAACGACAACTTCTTCGATACGAAGTGCCCTGCTCTAAAGGAAAAAAATAATAAATGCTACATTGTTCCAACCTCGTTCTTATATTCCCTCACGGCAGAAATTAAAACCACTGCTCCGAGAGTTATGGGGGAGTGTCCTCCTCAAAAACATATTTTCTATCTGGAAATCAACTACGCTGAACAAAATGGCTGCCTCAAACTTTTGATTGGATGTGTTTGGGGGAATGAGGGACGTGGGGGGGGCTAGTTGCCCTCCAATCACTTTCGACTCTTAAAAAGGGCACTAGCCACTCCAATTTCCAATCGAATGAGCCCTTTTCGAAGTTTCTACGACAACTCCTTCGATACGAAGTGCCCGAGTATGAAAGAAAAATAAATAAAACATTGTGCCTATATCGTTCTTTAATTAGACAGCGCTATTACGCTGCCTAGCATCAAAGCCACTGTCCTCAACTTTTTGCAATTTATAGTATTAAAATCCCCCGAAACTTCATCATTCTTTGTGTCTAGCAGTTGATGGATCACTGTTAGAGTCTGCAAATATTTTCGATACTTTGAAGAGTTTAATGGACCATATATAATTGCACCTTTAAAAAAATATTGCTAGTACGATTGATTCGAACTATGTCTCCCTGAGAGAACTATACTTTTTTTGGAATGTCCTTTTCACTAGAGTAGCCTACTGATCGAGAAAAATTTCGGCTTTATTTTTTAAGCTATGATATAGTCAAGGACCCACGATAAATAAAGATCGCTAGAAAATAGTTACGAGGCTTCAACGCCAAAAAAGGTTTAAATATAGAATGTAAGACATAAACAAGTGCTGAAAACGAATATCTGGTGGAGCATTCAAAATTCCTTGTTCCAATGGCAAAAAGGGTGTATAGGCAGAAATAGGAAAAAACAATGATTGGGTATATTTTTATACTGGAGAGGCTTTTGAGCATTTTGTCTGGTAGAATATTTCTCCCTTAGTGCAGTTTCCTATCCAATTCCACTATCAGGGATTTCAAGAGTAGAGTGGGAGTATTATCTCTTCACTCTGTATTTACATTTACCTTGCCTTTATTTCCGCCTGCAAACATTAAGAATTTACGAGTTCTTCAACCGATTGGCATTAGCGAAAAAAGTCATACTCTGTGAAATAATGAGTATTTTTGTAAGTTCTCTCCCCTCCCGTACCCTAGCTCCCCCAATGTGACCCAGAACTATCAACGCTCTGACACCTGCTTTGCACTACACTTATGCACCTAGTTGAAATTTTACGGGAGCGCTATTTATCAATGCGACATGATTGCTCAAATGTCGAGGTCATCACCTTGATGATAATTGAATATTTTCAAGCCAACAAGGACTGAATAACTGTCACTGATAAGAAGTGTGTTATACAGAGGTATAAATGACATAATCTTATAGTATGAACAATTTAGTGCTTGTGCGTGTCTGTCCTCAATTTCTTCCTAAGAATGTTTTAATAAAGGTTGCCTAGATAATCAGAGCTATTCAAATATTTATATTACTGAAAAAATTCAAAGAATTTATTATTAGCATACTGTTTATACTGTATACGGATCATACTCTTGAATCTACCATAAATCTTGATTTGAAAAGAAATTCTGGTCTGGCTGGTTTTACAACAGTTTATCTAGCAGTTGCAAAGTGGATTAATGCCCTACCTTTTGTTGCCTCAGTTTTGTCTGCTTTGTATAACCTTATTAATATGAATGAAACTTTAGAGCTTGATTCTCCGCATCACGAATATAAATCAAAATATATCAAAGAGCAGATGGTTCTTTTAAAAACATGTTAATGAATGTGATAACCAATTAGCAGACCAGCTCATAGGTTGCGAGCTCCTTACTTGCCGCTGAAGAACGAGGACTTAAAGCTGTAGCCCATCATATCAAAGGGTATGAAAGCACCTTTTCAAAAGTTAAAGTAACCCCAATAGATGCTGCTTCAAGAAAATCGGGATCAAAAACGGATGCCGTTGGACAAAGTATAGTTGTTTTAGAGCTTATGGCACTGGAGAGAATCCTTTGTGGGATAGACCCCAGCAGTAACAGTGGATGAAACACCTTAAGAGTATTCAGAGTTTTAAACTCTTTTCATGTGCTCCTGCAAATTTTAAGCTCAGTGATTCTACGTTGGCGCTTTGAAGTGGTGTTAAGTCTACCATGCTAGACTTTCTGAGACAGGCCAGTGGCTTGCGTAAATAGTCCAAAAAACCCGAACTTCGAAAAAGAACGTTGCTTGTATAAGCGTGAAGCCTTTGTTATCGACTTCAAGCCACTGTTTCGCCAAAAGCCACCAGCTGATTATGAAACAGTCGAAATCTATGTAATGCTGTTGCCTAATGCCATGTTGAAAGGGATACCTGAAACAGCAAGGGAGATTCATATCGTGGATAACAGGTATGACGAACTTTTTGGTCAAACTGATCCAAATGGCGGCATTATATCTCTGATTGACGGTAGTAGTGTTACCAGTTATGTGGCCACTGCTTGACAGTCTACTCCTTCTCAGCGATCTCAAAAATTGGAAACTGGACGAAGTTTCCTAATACAGAAGTTTTGCTAATACAAAGAGTAAAGCAGATTTGACGAAAGCTGTTTATGAAACATTGGCATCAAATGGATTTGACTATACAAGTAGCTTAAGTACCGCCGACATTTTGCGTGTATGGCTGTCTGGAGGATTTGAAGACAGGATGAGAGCTATATGTTTAAATCATTATATTGATTCTCTCAGTTTCGAGTAATTTCTGTCTAGCACACATGAGGAAGCGGACACTAGAATTGCTCAACACGTTGCCTTTTGTTTCAGAAACGGCTTTGAACGAGTGACTGTTTGATTTAATGATACTAATGTAGATGTTATACTATTGGACCAATTCCCTCGTATCCTTAACATTTTTGCTGGGGAGAATTTGTGTCTCAGCTCCTCGTAAAGTTTCTAAATTATTATGACCACATTGATCTTTTGCTAAACAAGATTAAGAAACAAATGTCGAACTCCCTGGCGGTCATTCACTGTATTTAGGAGTGGGACACAACGAGTTATTCATTCTCAAAAGGAAAACGAACATTCTTAGCGTCCACCAAGAAGAGGGATTTGTACATGGAGGTTCAGTGTACAGTGCAAAAGTTAAGAGATGAAACCTTCACAGAAGCCAGTATGTTCTCCTTCCAAGAAGTTTCAAGAAAGATGATAATCAGTACTTTTGGAAGGGATCCTAATCAGTTTCCCCAAGTGATTTAAGAGTACACTTGTACCCTCGTAAGAAGGAGCTGAAAGCTCTGCCATTTGAAACATTGTAAGCGTTCTTACTATTAGCTTGTAATCTGGAATGCCTCGTTGATTGGAAGACCATGTTTGGCCAAGTTCTTTCAGTTATAGATGGCAATTTCCTAGATTAGATGTTGTTCCTGTTGTTTTGAGGGCTTCCTCACTTCCGTTGGGATATTCACAACTCTTTTGTGAACGTAGCAAGAAGTTAAATTCCACCAAGAACTGTAGATGTCTTTCTTGATTTTGCGTACCAAAGGAGATATCACCTAAGTTGCATAATAGATGACGTCATCAGCTATATTTTCTGTTTTCCGACCTAGATGAGAGGTTTGAACTCAGAATGTGAAACTGAATATGGTACCGAGAGAGAAAATAAAAAAATGATGAGCAAAACCTTTCTAAGTGCATATTATTAAAACATACCTAAGTCGTGACACCAAAAACTAACTTTCCTGTACTTGCATTAGTGTCATGTTCAAATGGGGAAAAACAGAGCAATTTGGGCTACACAGTAACTTGACAGCATCTTTGCAGCTCCATTCCGTTAGTGCGTCAAAACAGAAGCCACTCGGAATAAATCAAAGGGTACATATATTGAATACTAGCCTCGACAGAAGTACATCCAATACAAAAACATTAGCTGCAGAAACAGAACTTTTGATGAAAAAAAAAACAGACAGAAAGAGAATCTAAGGAAAATGACTACAAATTACGCAAATGTTACACTTTTTTGGGTGAATCATTACACTTTCTGGCACAAGACACAAAACATGACAAAATCGAGGAAGGCATTTACAGTTCTTGGTGAACTTTTTGCTACGTTAACCAAGGAGTTGTGAATATCCCGACGGAAGTGAGGAAGCGCTCAAAACAACAGGTACAAAAATCTTTTCCACGTAATTGCCATCCATAACTAAAAGAACTTGGCAGACATGGTCTTGCAATTAACAAGGCATTCCAGATTGCAAGCGGATAGTAAGAACAATTACAATGTTCCAAATGGCAACGCTTTCAGCTCCTTCTTACGAGCGTACAAGTGTAATGGTAGTCAATTAGGGAAAGCTAATTATGATCCCTTTCATAAGTGCTGATGATTATAATCTTTCTTTCAACTTCTTGGAAGGAGAACATATTGGCTTCCGTGAGTTTTCATCTCTCAACTTTTGTATTGCACACTGAAGCCCATGTACAAACCACTCTTCTTGACGGATGTAAAGAATTTCGTTTTTCTTTGGAGAATAAATAACTCGTTATGTCAAACCCCTAAATGCGGTGAATGACCGCCAGAGAGTTCAAAATTTGCTTTTCCGTTCTATTTAACAAAAGATCAATGGGGATGTAATACTTTAGAAACTACACGAGGAGCTAAGACAACATTCTCCCCAGTATAAATGTTAAGGATACGAGGGAATTGGTCCTTTAATGTCACAATTACATCAGTATTATTAGCAGAAACAGTCACTTTTTCAAAGTCGTTTCTGAAGCAAAAGGCAACGTATAGAGCCATTGTGATGTCCGTTTCCTCATCTGTGCGAAACAGAAATTTATCAAAACTGAGTGAATTAACATCATGACTTAAAAATAAAGCTCTCATCCTGTCTTAAAATCCTCCAGACTGCCATACACGCAAAATGTTGGTAGTAGTTAAGCTACTTATATGGTCAGATCCATTTGCTTTAAATGTTTCTTAAACTGTTTTCATCGAATTTGCTTTTCTCATTGTATTTGCAACAATCTTTGTCTATTCCTTCATGTAGTAAAAGATTTTTTTTGTATTTTATTAAAAATTTTGAAAATAATGTGCAAAATACTCTCATATTACAAATTTTGTTATTGAACTTTGCCAAACCGTAAAGTTAATCTGAGTAAAAAAAACTGATCAAAAATATCAAAATCAAGATATCAATTATTGAATATCGAAAGTAAAAATATTGATATATCGATATATCATTAAATCAAATTATCACCCAACACTACTACCGCTGCTAATTTCTAGTTCTACTACTGTTATTGCTACTGTTCCAATTACTACTTCCATTGCAACTGCTTAATGATACTACTAGCTATGATAAAACAGTGATGCCTATGATATTGCTCATATTCCCTATTAATACCTGCATCCATATAGTTTTTTCGTCTAATTGAAACTCCCCCTAAACATTCCCTTAAAGTTTCACCTTAATGCCCTTAGTGTCATTAGTTGCAGTAACCGTAGAAGTAGTAATAAAAATATGCACACAGTGTCTTCTGGCTAGTTAAAAATCCACCACAACTTACCCTGAAAGGTTTAAATTAGTAATGTAGGCTATATCGGTTACTGTGATATTGCTTTGTCACCCTTTTGACATTCCACATATTCCTAGTTCGTTTTGATATAGTTCAACATCCGCCTAAATATTCCTTGAAAGCTTCACCTTAATACCCTTAGCTGTTTTGCGCCAAAGGCTGTTTTGCTGATCGACCGGAAACTCTGCCAATACACAAAAATATACATTTAATATTCTAGATATGGGGCTATAAAAAGATATTTTTTTTTATTAACTGCTCAAATTAACAATTGTATTTTGGGGTAAACTTGGGCCAAGAGGATCCTAATATCAAAACAAACTTTCAAACTATAGAACTGGCCCTTTAGAAACCCCTAGGGATCATCCCCTAGTGGATTCAGAGGAATGAATAATTCAGAAGAATGAAAAAAATGTTTGACCTAAACCCTGGCCCTCCGTGGCCCAAAACCCCCTTCTGAAACAATTATTAACGATATTTTATTCTGAGGCTTATCATAGATGACCCTTAACCCTCCATGGCCCAAAACACCCCCCCCCCCCCACCGAAAATAATTACCAATGTTTCGTTTCAAAACTGATGGGAGCTAACCCCCGATCTTCCATGGCCCGACCTCCCTCCCCTCTAAAAAAAAATATTTAAAATGTTCATTCCGAAACTCATGGGAACTGCCTCCTGGACCTCTATTACCCAATCTCGTTCCCCAGAAAATTATTGATAGTTTCTTCCAAACATATTGAAGCTGGCCCATGGCCCTCCATGGTTTGACCCCCTCCCCCCCCCCCCCGAAAAAATAATGATATTTATTCAAAACTCATGGGAGCTGCTTCCTGGTCCTCCGTCCCCTGAACTCCCTTCGTACCAAAAAACAATACTAATGATATTTTACTCAAAAACTTATGAGAGCTAGTCCCCTAGTCACCTAGTCCTCCGTTGCCTACCCCCCCCTAAAAAGTATTAAAGGTATTTTATTCCAAAACTTATAGGAGTTGACCACTGCCCCTCTCTGGCCCAACCCTTTCCCCCTAAAGAACAGTTTTAACGATATTTTACTCTAAAAATTATGGAGATGAGATGAGCTGAGTTTTATTTTCAACTAATAATTACATCATACTTAACTGGCACTTACCACATTTTTTAAGTAACATTAGCAACCAAATATGGAAATGGTAGGAACGTGTGACGTTTTATTAAGCCACTATTGTGGCTTGAGCAGCGTCACACAATCTTTCATCATAAGCCAAACTCACTCACTCTTCCTAGTCCTTTCATATCATTCAATACTATTTAACTCTCCCAAAAAAAAAAAAAAAAAAAAAAAAAAAAAAAAAAAAAAATCTAAAATATTTAATTCCCATCCAATAAAAACTTTTTTAATCTAATTTTAAACTGAAACTGGTTTTTGACTTCCTAATGCTCTCCGGGAAACCATTCCACAAATTAACTACATAATTTCTAATTACAAAACTAGATCGACTCGTACTCCTTACTTTCTGAGACTAAGCTTCCACGACCTCTAGTCCTATGCTGATGATATCAGAATTAAACTTATAAAAATCTCTAAGATATGCAGGAGATAATCTGTTAAGCACTTGTTAAGTAAACAATCTCGCCTGATGGTCCCTGATCTGATGAACATTTAAAATTCTAAAACTCACAAAACATTCACGCGTGTGCTCATACTGAACAAACTCACCCAGTACTCAAAGCGCCTTATTCTAAAGGATATTCAGTCTTTTAATATTTGAAGAAAAATTAGATGCATAAATACAGCAACCATAAGCAATAAAATGATGAAAAAAAGTATGATATACATTTCTTAAAAAGTTAAAGGTAACACATGTTTCAAACACCGCATGACTCCAAGACCTCGGGCAAGTTTAGAAACAATCATATTTGTGTGTTTCTTCTAACTAAAATTACTATCAACATACAATCCCAAATATTTATTTTCAAAAACCTGTGAAAGCGACAAATTTTCAAATACTATAGAAGCACTATTTACAATTTTTCCTATCCTACTAAAAATCATATAATTTGTCTTAGAAGTATTAACATCAAGGAAACTCAAGGACGTAATCACCAAAAGGTATTCCAGCGTTCGGTTTGCTTTATCCACTAATTCTTCCAGTGACCGTGCAAAAATCGTCAAAGAAGTATCATCTGCAAAGGCTGTAGCAGTTGCTTCAGGCATGTAGAACCTAAGAGTATCGATGTAAACGAGAAACAGTAACGGACCCGGGACTGATCCTTCTGGAACTCCACATTTTACAGAATAGAATCCACTAACGATGTCACCTAGCAATACTTTAGTTGACCTTCCATACAAATATGACTTGAACCCATCCAAGCAAACATCTTTTATCCCCAGACAAGACAGGAGACACAGCAACAACTGAAAATCCGCAGTGTCAAAGGCTTTTTTGAAGTCGACAAAGATCGTTAAAGGAATGAGACCTTTTTCTAGAGCTCCATTGACTACATCCAGGAGATGGTGAACACCATGGCTAGTAGAATGTTTACTGTGGAATCCGAATTGCCCGTCACACAATACTCCTAGTTCATCCAAATATTCATAAGGTCTGCTGTGAATTATCTTTTCATAGATGTTAGAACAAATAGGTAATAACGAAATCAGTTGCCAATTCGATAGTTCTTGTTTGTTGCCTTCTTTATACAATTGTATTACCTTTGCCAGTTTAAGACCACTAGGAAATTCATCGGTCTGGAGTGATAGACCGGTGAATGAAGTAGACAAATGAAGTAGACAGGGTAATATATAAACTAGGATAGCATTTACAGCCCTAAGATTAAGTCAACCTATTCCGGCCGAGTTGGACTTCAGTCCTTTCACTGTGCTCTCGATCTCCTTTGCTGTGCACTTCTCGAACGAGAAACTGCACCCTTCACCTAGATTATCAATAAAGGACTTTTCCAGATGTCGTCCGGACTTTTTAGCTACTTCTTCCTTAATACTTGTGCCAATGTTCGTGAAATATTTTCCAAATTAATCTGCCATTTCCCGTTAATCAGTGATTTCACTTCCATTCACCAACAGACTCTTTACTTCATCCTTATCATTAGTCTTCCCTTTTAAAACCTCATTTATTAGTCACCAGGTCCCTTTTGCTTCACCACTTTTACCATCAAAAGCAGAAGAATAACATACTTTTTTCTCACTGCAACGCTTTTGGTTAACTTTGTTTGTCACTCGCTTAAATTCTTCAAATAAACTCACATGATCCGGGCTCTGTAAATGTTTTTCAAAAAGCTGGTTTCACATTTCCATCATTTCAAGCAATTCTGTGGTCATCAATGGCTTTCTTGGCTCATTTTTCTTTTCCTCATTTTCTTCAAGGGACAAGACGCCTCATATACCGGTAAGAGAATATTCATAAACCTGTCGAACCCTGTGGTTGCATTTTGCTCTTCGCTAACTTCATCCCATGCTATAGTACTAACTTGCTCTTTCAGCTTTCTCAAGTTATTATCTCTCATATCTCTATAAACTCTCTTACTTAGTTTTTTAGCCGAAGTTTTATTACTATTTATAATGCAAAAAATCGGGAGGTGGTCAGAAGCAGGTTGAAGGAGAACATCACAGAATGCTTGTTTCAATAGATTTGAAGAAACAAAAATGTTATCAATTAATGTTGCCGACTGAGCAGTGATATGGGAAGGAATCAGATTCACTGGGTACAAATCATAAGATAACGCAAGATTTGAAAATTCTAAATTAAAACTGTTTAAGTTCAATAAATCAAAGTCAAAATAACCCAAAATAACGCACTCCAATAGACTAGACTGGACCCTACTTAAAAACTGATCAAACTCCTGAAAAAATTCTTCCGGATGAGCACCAGGGGGTGTATAAGCCAGACAAACAATTAACTTTTTACCTTTTTCTATTTCAATCTCAATAAAAAAAGTTTCAATCTTACCTTCATTCCATAAACCTTCATTCCTCCCTTTACCTTCATTCCTCCCTTTCTTTAAAATTCAATCCCTCTCTCTACAAAAATGCAAGTCCCCTGCGCCCTATTGACTGCCGCGACTTCAATATCAGTTGGTAACCTAGAAAAGAGTAGGAAGAGAGAAGACTGTACATACTCAAGAATGATTCACAAATTCCAAAAAAAATTAACTTTGGTCCTCCAGTGCCCAACTTTGGAGCATTTGAAGAATGAACAAAAATTCACTCATTTTTTTTTATTTTTATTTGTAATACTTTCTCTGTGGCTCCTCAACTAGGCATATTAAAGAGGGGTTTTTTTCAGCGGTAATTTATCTGGGGAAGTTTTCAAGGTGATTCAAAGTTTTCAAGATGATTCGCTTAGAGAATTTTTCATGGGGTGAGGATTTGATGCAAGAAGAATTTAACGGCGAACGTTTTCTGGAGGGGAATACGTCTAGGACCAAAAGATAGTTTGAAAGATTCAGTACTGCCCAGGCGCAACAACTGTTAAAAAGGTAATTATAACAACACGTGTCTTGAACACTCTTGAAAAGAACTAATTAAATTCAACTGAAGATTTGATATATAATAATATTAATTACTAAAAGCTCATAAGTTCAAAAGTTACTATCATAGGCAGCGCAATAGCTCTATCTAAGTAAAGAGCAATGTGGGCACAATTTTTTTTTTTTTTGGGGGGGAGGGGTAGGGGGGTTGTTTTGTGACCAGAGCACTTCATTTCGATGGAGTTGCCGTAAAAACTTCAAAAAAGGCTCATTCGATTGGAAATTGAAAGGGCTGGTGCAATTTTTAATAGTCAAAAGTGATTGGAGGGTAACTAACCCCCTTCCCACGCCCACCATTTTCCCAAACACATTCATCAAAATTTTGAAATAGTCATTATGTCCAACGTAGTTAAAATATCTGAAAATTATGTCTTTGGGGATGACAAGCCGCTCCCCCTACCCACAGCCCTCAGGGCAAGGGTTGCAAGCTGTGTCCTGGGGATATTTAAGGTTTATATAGAAAGGGTGATCGCATAAACTTTGGATGGGGCTCATGGATTGCTAATCAGAAGTCTAAATGCTGTTTTTGAGATTTCGAGGGATCGGAGGTTGGATACCCCCCCCCCCAGACACACACACACGCACATATACACCTCGTATTTTGTCGAAATGCATCTGATAGATATTTTAAGATGGCCAATTGTTGTCCTAAAACTTCAAAAAGAGCTCAGTCAATTAAAAATTGAAAGGGCTCTCTTTTTAGTTGTCAAAAGAGATTGGAGGGCAACTAACCCCCATCCCACTCCCGCCATTTCCCCAAACACACCCAATCAAAATTTTGAGACAGCCATTTTGTTCAACCTGATTGAAAAGTCCGGAAATAATGTCTTAAAGTATGACACCCCCCCCCCCAGCCCTGAGGGCAAGGGTTATAAGATATACCCTAGGGGCATATAATGTATACATAGAAAAGTCGATCGAAAGAACTTCGGAAAACTTCTAATCGACTATCTTACTATGTCTAAACGCTGGATATTGTCGCTGAAGAACTGTAGAACTTACAGATCAGCTGAGCTCGGGAACGCACTCCACAGGCGTGTGTGTGCTGAAGTCCATTTTGCCTTCAAGCACAACGATCAGAAAGAAGTCCAGTTACTACAGATATTGGGAAACTCCAGGAGCCAAATACTCGCCTGAAGTATAGTACTCAAGTATCAAATTGCTTCAAGCTCCTTGGCACACTTAGCAGCAGCAAAGAAGCCTGGAAGTATTTTAAATCGCAGACAATTGAAGCAGAACAATTGGTGCTTGGCAAGAGAGGTTTTCCAAAGATATTTTAGATAGCAAATGAAGCACTGGAGGTTATAGAGCGAAGACGGAGGGCAATACTCCTTGGGGACATGGTCACCTATTAGAGGTTTAATGGAGTGCGAAACAGTCTCATTCGAAGGGACCAAACTCAGTTTGTTACAAAGAAAGGTGATGAAATTGAATTAGCAGCAAAAAAGAAAGATGTGGGTAGCCTGTTCAAGCACCTCCAAGATCTTACGGAAACTTAAACTCCTTCATTGGTACCTGTCCTATCCCTGGATGGGACACCAGTCAATGATGAGGGCACTTGTCTTGAGAGGTGGAAGGACCAATTCTACTAGCTTTTAAATAATACTAACACGTCTGTCTTTCCAAATAACAGTCCCAGCCAATCTACTAGTCAAAGGCCTAAAGCAGAAGTTCCTCCATATGAGCCTTTCAGTCCCTCAGAAATTGGAAACGCGGTTAAAAGGCTCAAGAATAACAACGCTGCTGGTATCTGTGGCTTAAGCTCTGAACTGCTGAAATATGCTGGTCCTACAATGTTCCTGTTTCTCCACACTTTTTTCTCCACAATTTGGCAAACTGAGATATTTCTGGCATCATCATCCCCTTAAAGAAAAGGAAAGGCTCTAGAAAGGTCTTTTCAAACTACCATGGAATAACTCTGCTGTCAGTCCCAGGAAAAATTTTCTCAATGGTCCTGCTGGATCGTTGTCGGAATATTGTTCGTGGGATTCGGCGACCTGAATAAGCTGCTATTATGTCAGACCGTTCCACCATCGAGCAGATTTTCACGATTAGACAGATAATAGAAAATTCGCAGATTTTCCACCAAAAGGCTTTTTTCACCTTCGTTGATTTACGTGCTGCGTTCGAATCAGTTGACAGAAGGACACTTTGGAAGATTTTAGCATCGAGTGGCCTCCCAGAGGAATATAGTAGACTCTTCAAAGCTTTACACCATTGCACACGGAGCTGGGTTCAAGTCAATGGCTGGTGCAGTCCATTCTTCTGAATCACGACAGGGTTGTGTCAAGGATGTGCAGTGGCCCCAGATCTCTTCAATGTCATCATAGACCACGTTATGACAAAGACGACTTCACATGTCAGCTTTGGACTCAAATTTAGAGATCGCGTCATCTGAGATGCTGATTTTGCTGACGACCTGGCCGTCCTAGCGGACTCCATGAATCAGTTGCTAGAATCACTTCAAATCTTACAAGAAGAGGCCGCAGCTGTGGGACTGCAGATAAACTAGAACAAAACGAAAATTCTGTCATACACCCTTTTTTCCCTGCTGTCATTTCTTCAGTCAGTCTGGACGGAACAACTAGCATAAAAGTTGTCCAAAGGTGTACCTACCTGGGATCCACAATTTGTTCGGATGCCTCCCTTTGCCCCCAGCTGCAAGCAAGGCAGCCCAAGGTTTCTTCTGCCATAGCCAGGTTGAACGGACACCTTTGACGAAAACCGAATTTCAGTCGTTCAACCAAACTGCGAATTTTCAACGCTCTCGTCGGTTCTGTGATGGTTTACCAAGCTGAGACGTGGCGAGCATCAGCTGTACCCCTAATGGCCATTGATAGATTCCAGTTGAAGAGTCAGAAAAGGATGGAAGCTTGGTTTCTAAACCAAGCAGCCAAGCTACCTTTTGATGGTTTGAACATCTACTTCGAATGCCCCCGTACTTGTCTGCAAAGATAATCTTCGACTTTGACCCTGTCAAAGCCGCTTGGAAGTGAATTCGCGGCTGACTAAAGAAGTGACGGTCCAACAGCGTATCCGAGCTCCTAGCGACGGCAAATATAAGACCGAGTGAAGTGCAAACCCTTGCAATGGACCGAAGTGGATGGAGTAGAAAGACGTTACTCTCTACGCCGAGTAGCACCCGGCAGGAGACCTAAGTCAAGTGATTCAATTCATTTGATGGGAAATTAGATATTTTAGTGCCCTTTTTAAGATTCAGATATATCGGAGGGTGTATACCCCCCCCCCCCCCCACGCGCACACCTAGTATTTTCCCAAAATGCATCTGATAGAAATTTTGAGATGGCGATTTGTTGTCTTAGAAATTTTGAAAACAGCTCATTCAATTGGAAATTGAAAGGGCCAGTGCCCTTCATATAAACTTTGGAGATGGCTCATTGGATTCTTAATCAGAAGTTCTAGTGCCCTTTTTAAGATTAAGAGTGATCAGGGGGTGGAAACCCCCCACCTCGTGTTTTCCCGAATGTATCTGATAGAAATTTTCAGATGGCCATTTGTGGTCGAAGAAACTTCGAAAACCGCTCATTTGATTGGAAAATTGAGAGGACCAGTGCCTTTTTTCTAATAGTCAAAAGTGATTGGAGGGCAACTAACCTCCTTTCATTCACACCATTTCCCCAAACACATCCAATACAAATTTTGAGACAGCCATTTTCTTCAAGGTAACTGAGAGGTCTGGAAATTATGTCTTCAAGGATGACAACCCTCACGCAGGTCAATTCAGGGCAACCCTCACTCAGGGCAGGTTATGCCCTGGGGGCATATAAGGTATAAATAGAAAGTGTTATGGTATAAACTTCGGAGGGGGCTCATTGGGATTCGTAATCAAAATTTCTGTTGCCCTTTTTAAGATTCAGAGTGATCAGAGGGTGGATTCCCCCCACATCTCGTGTTCCCCAAAATGCATCTGACATAAATTTTCAGATACCCATTTGTTGTCGTAGAAACTTTGAAAAAAAGGTCATTCGATTGGAAATTGAAAGCACCAGTGCCCTTTTTAATAGTCAAAAGTTATTGGAGGGCAACTAACCTCACTCCTGCGCCAACCATTTCCCAAAGCAAATCCAATTAAAATTTCGAGATAGCTATTTTGTTCAACGTAATTTAAAGGACCGGAAATTATATCTTTGGGGATGACATCCCCCCCTCACAACCCTGACGGCAAGGTAAATTAAGCTCTGGAGGTATGTAAGGTATATAAGGTATTTATCTTTGACAGCCCCGATACCTTCTGACGACCAGAACATAATCTGCATTTTACTGAAAAAATGGCTTTGGATTGTCAGTTTAGTATACATATACCTTATAATTTAAAAAAACTTAATTTATTAAAGCTTAAAAACTTAAGACATTTTAAACGTACTTTGTTTATTGAAATCATACAATAAATAACCGAGTCCAACTCAAAATGAGCAAAAATTAATATGAATAGGGCTGACAAACCCCATGCCTTCTCAAGACCAGAAAATAATTTGCAGTTTTCTGAAAACAATATACGTTTGAAATATTTTCACCTTTCTTACTTTCATAAATGAAAAATTTTTTAAATTTTAAGGAAGAAATGTCAGTATAGGTTAATTAAACCGACAACCCACGGTCATTTGTTTGTTGTTGTTTTTTTTTTAAGTAAAGCGCAAATTGTGTTCTGGTATTGTGAAGGCATAGGGGTTATAAGCCCTACTCATATTAATTTTTGCTCGTTTAGAGTTTGACTTGGCTATTTATTGTAATTTCTGTTTGTTTTGGGTTTCATTTATTTATTGATAGTGATTTGTGTTAGTTTTACGCTTGAAAGATTATTTGACTTTATTCTTTGGTCATTCCTGGCTTAATAGAGCTCTTTACTTTTCTTTGAAAAACCGCTCTTGTGGACTTTTGTTTTAATTAATCTCTCACACAACAGCCATACTTAATATTTGGTTAAAAGGCTTTCTTTGCACAAAATTTTATATTAGTTTCGACAACGTACAAATAAATCCAATAATGGTCAAACCCAAGTGATCCAAACCCAAGTCACAAATGAAATAATTTAAAGAATCACAGTTACGAACACCTATGTTGTATTTATAGAATATTTTTTCCTCATTTGATTCAGTAACTGTAAATTGTCCAATTTTCGTCCATTTGTAACATGCAGGATTGTTTGATCATCCGTGCGTTCGACAAGACTAAGGGTATTAAGCTTTAAATGTAAGAGTATTAACCTTTTAGAATATGGATAACTTCACTGATATACTATCATGTGTTTTTGAATATTTTAATACATAAAGAAAATTATTTTGGAATATGGATTTTGAAAAACTTGAAACTTTGGCAATCAAAAATGAATAGAAATCGATTAAACAAACTTTTTAAAAAGAAGTTTTTCAAAGAAAAGTGAAGGACATATTAAACTGAAGATCAGAAGAAATAAAAATTTACTATTAAATAACTAATAAATAAAGAAAAATTACTATTAAATAACCAATGAAATCTAAAACTTACAGGAATCAAATAAACAATCATAGCAAAAAACAAACAACACGTACAAATATAAATGAATGAATAAATCCCAAAACGAGTAACACTCAAATTGAATATGCAAGTCAAGCTTAAAACGAACAAAAATCTTTCAATATTGACGTATAAATTATACCCAAAACGAACCAGAACTTAAAAAAAAATCATAGAAAACAAATATACAGCAGGTACCAATACAAATCTTAAAACGAGTAAACCTTAAAATGAATATGGAAATCAAGCTTAAAACGACCAAAAGTCACCACAAACAAGAGTTTCGGTACTGCCTCGCTCCCTAACTGTAAAAGTCTAAGACCTAGTCCGTCACTGGTGATTTACCTAAAACGAATTATATAACAAATATTTCCTAAATCCTCCTGTATTTATTAGAATTTTGAAAATAAAAAGAAAATTACAGTAAAATCAAATTTTTATCTGATGAGCTTTAAGCAATTAGTATAATTATATATCAAAATTTTGGTTTAATTTTATTACTTCCATACACGACTCTTCGAGACAAATATAGTTTAACTACAAACAATAGTTTGGCTACTGTCCCTTCCCTAACAGTAAAAGTCTAATTCCCACTGCATCATTGGCCCTTCACGGAAAGCAAATTACATTACAAATATTTTCTATTTCAGTTATTACAGCATTGGAAATGAAAATAAAAGCGAAATAGAATTTTGAACTAATAAGCTTTTAACTATTAATATTATTATATAAAATTCTGTTTCATTTTATTATTAAAACTGATATTTCATTTTATTATTTTTTTTCCAAGACTGTTCAAGATACATTTAGTTTTCAGTAAAGCACCAATGATACAGTAGTTTTTGAACTTTTACAGTGAGGGAAAGAGGCAGTATCCAAACTCTTTTTTGTGGTGATGTGTGTTTAATATAAGCTTGATTTGCATGTCAAATCTAAGTTCTACTTGTTTTAAGATTTACTTATTAATTTATATTAGTACCTGTTTCGTGTTAGTTTGATATGATTGTTTATTTTACATTAATTCTTTTTGTGTTTCATTTATTTTTCAATAGTAAGAGATTTTTGTCCGTCTTAAAATTGCTTTCAATTGAAGCTGTACTCGTTTTAATATTTATTTATTCAATTATATTAGTACCTGCGGTATATCTTTTTGCTAATTATTTAATTCTGTTTTGTTTTGGGTTTGATTTATTTATTAGTAGTAATTTTTGGTCGTTTTGAGTTTAAATTATAGTAGATTTCTATTTCTTCTGATCTTAAGTTTATTATGACTTTTGCTTTTCTTTGAAAAAATTCTTTTTAGGAAAGCTCTTTTAATTAATCTAAGAAATTGCAAGTATACATTATTCAAATAGTGTTAATTGACTAGTTTTGGGAGAGCTATTAAATCAAATTTATTACTGAGAATTCCCAAAAATGGGTGTTTCGCTGGAGATTCAAAAACAGAATTTTCAAATATAACCAAAGTTAGGAACACTTTAAACTTTAAAACTAAATGAAGTTCAAAAACTGTGAATAAGGAGTCATTGACAGTTAAGTCTTAAACGGAAGTTATTCACAAGAGTTATTTTCTCTTTAAAATTTTGAATTTTGATTTTTTTTTTTTTTTTTTTTTTTTTTTTTTTTTTTTTTTTTTAACAACATTTACAACTGTAAGAGAATTTTATTAACCAATAACAATCCCAGTTTTCAATTAGCGCATAGGAAAACAATCGCTAGTAAAATTGTTGCTAATCATAAGTCATTAAAACGGTGAAAACACTCCAAATGTTATATGAGTTTTTTCTTATACTAACTGATAATAACTTATACTGAGCTTTACTACTTAAGGGAGTTTCAAGATTAGTTATTAACGGTATCCAATTAAATTTTAACTCCTAGTTTCAGAAAAAGTTTCAAAAAATTTGTTACTGATTATTCGCAAAAACATGTTTACTCGACCGGGAGTTTAAAAACAATAATTCAAATATAACAAACATTCTAAAAAAATAATAAATTGAATTTTAAATAGAGTAAACATGAAATACAAAACTATAGGACACAGAAATCTTTTTTCACCACAATGAAGATTCTTGCAAGAATTAAGTTCGTTTTCAAACCTTCAAATTTTATTCTCAAAACCCATCAAAAATTTTGCTCAACAATGTTTGAGACTGTTAGACAACTCCATTTGCTGCCATTGATAACAATTTTTGTTAGCTCCTGCAAATGCCCTTCTTATTAGAATATTTAATAACCCTTTCTTCGTTGGGATAGTGAAACATGAAAAATATTCCCAGGATTCTTCTTTATACTAAGTAAAAATGACTTTTAGTTGGTTTTTCTACTTAAGCGAATCTCAAGGCTAGTAATGGAACGTTATCTAAATAGCATTAAATGGCTGCTTGTAGAAAAATGATTATTTACATTTCTGGATTTAGGAAAGAAAATTTTAGTCTCCAAATATATTTTCTTTGCGGAGTGCCAAACCATGTCCTTGTTTCTTAACTCAAAGTTACTCGCCAACTAATGGATCATTAGGAAATTCTCAAAAAGATGCAAGAGGATGTTCTGATAAACGACTTAGTATCTCTTTATTATTATTTAAGTATTTTTTAATTTATGTTACTCTTTAAATACTGGATAGAAGAATGCAGAAAAGTAACTATGTTTCATGTCTTAAGTGGAACCAAATTTGTCACCCGAAAGAATTCTAAATATTAAAGATTGCAAGTGATCTATTCCCTAATCCTTCCCCCCCCCCCAAAAAAAAAAACGGCTTGTGAAAGTAAACAGAAAAAAGTAATTTTGCTATTGCTACTAGGTATCAACTATAAACATCCCAATTCTAACTATAGAAAAGTGACACATCTAATATTTTCAGCTTTTGCAATTAAAATTTCAGTAGTGGGGGCATTTCAGGTCCGGTGACATACCCTCCCCGGATTCCCGTGACATGCCCTCCCTTTTCCCATAGAATTCCGGTGACAAGCCCTGTTAAGTCATACGACACACCCCTGTGTATTTCTGTTGTATCCCCTGTGTATTTACATCACGCAACAAACCCTCACGCTATAAATAGGTTCATAGTATTTCTATGACATGCCCTCTGACGTCGCGGCATTCCCAGGCAGAATCCCTATGACATGCCCTAGCAAGATTCTGAGCACGCCTTGTTTCTAGGCTAAATTCCCAGGTGTTTTCCCCCTATATATGACCAGACGGCTTTCTTGGAAACCAGGTGTTTTTATTTTCCCCTACCTTATTTCTATTAAAACTCAGACGGTTATTATAGAACATGTCCTCTATTTCCCCTTAGCAACCACCATTTTTTAGCAAATTAGATAATGGAGCTACCAACCCCTCAAGCCATCAAAAACCATGCAACGCGGTCATGACACACCCCTCTGGACTCCAATGACGTCAACAAACCTACCCCGTTTCAAACGGTCAGGTCTAATATGCTTGACGCAGTGTTATGTAACCATGTGACAGGAGCCCATAGGGAATCCCCGCTTCTAACTTAGTGACAGCACACACCTCACGTAGTGATTGTGCATCACTGTCTCGTAATACTTATGTTTTACAATATATTTTTTTGTCCGAAACGCTAAACACATCTTTTCTTGATAAGAATCAGTGGGGGTTCCTGTCACATAGTTACATAAAACTGCGTCAACCACATCAGACCCGGCCGTATGAAACTGAGTTAGTCGTGTGACGTCACTAGAGTCCAGAGGGGTGTGTCGTGACTGCAAGGCATAGGTGTGAAGGGTTGAAGGGTTGGTAGCTCCATTTATTAGAAGGGTTGGTATCAATTTACTGATGTGCTCAGAAAAGGCGGTTGCTAAGGGGAAATATTGGACATTTTCCATAATGCCCGTCTAAGGTAATGGCGTTTTTAATAGAAATACAATAGGGAGAAATAGAAACACCTGGATTCCAGGAAAGCCGTCTAGACACGTGTAGGGGGAAAAATCTGGGAATTTCACCTAGAGACAAGGTGTGCTCGGAATCATGCCAGGGCATATCATAATAATCCCTCTTGGGCATGCTGTGACGTCAGAGGGCATGTCAAAGAAATACTATGAACCTATTTAAAGCGCAAGGGTTTTTCATGTGATGTAACAGGGCATGTCACAGAAATACATAGGTGTGTGTCGTATGACGTAACAGGGCTTGTCACCAGAATTTTATGGGAAAAGGGAGGGCATGTCAAGGAAATCTGGGGAGGGCAAGTCACCGGATCTGAAATGTCCCCACTGCTATTTCCTTTTCTTTTTTTACGTTCCGAATTTTGTTTTGAAGTCAAAAATTTTTTCTTACTGTAAGGCTGGGTGGTCCTTATTACTCTTCATTTTCTAATATTGTTCTTTACTTTCCCCTGGAGACTCAAGTTCAAAATAACCCAGTGATTGAGTTCAAAAATTGTTCCCAAGATTATAATATTAGAAGCTACCGTGATGACAGTGGTCAAATATGGTTTAATATAGAAGATTTGTTATATGCTTTCAAGAGAAATTATCTAAGGACTGATTCGGGTACCCAGCTAAATGACAATACTTCAAATAGAAGACCCTACGAAAAGCGTGGTTCAATCCCGCTTTCTTGGGCTATTAAATAAAAAGCAAATTTTTTAACTGAAATTCAGGAGCGACATTGAAACTTAAGAAGAACAGAAATTATTCCGAATCTGAAAGGGGATGTCCTCTCCTCAGCGCTTCACTCTTTACGCAAAAGAATTTATTGTTTTAAAAAATAAAGTTGTATGACAGAGTCAAACTTTATCATAAAGAGCGAGGCGTTGAGGAGGGGACAGCTCCTTTCATATACGGAATAATTTCTGTTTCGTTTTAAGTTTTAATGTCACTCCTTACTTTCAGTTAAAAACTTTTTTTTTATTTAATGTCTGAATGTTTTTGAATTAATGCAGCTTTGATTTTGGCTCACCGAACATGAATAATTAAAACGAAATTAGCATATTAATTATACTTTTTTTGGCTAAATGACCTTCTCGAAATTTTGTTCTCACGTAACTTACGAATTAACTTACGTAACGAACCTCTATATTCGTATGTTTTTATTACGTATATTAGGGAGGTTGTCCCCTAGTCAATACCTCGCTCTTTACGCTAAAGTTCGAATTTCGTTCGAATTACAAACCCCTGAATCACAAAGGCCGGTTAATTAGAATATATAGCTCTTTTGAAAGTACAAAAAAAAACTTTAGCGTAAAGGGCGATGTATTGACTAGGGAGTAAACCCCTCGTATACATAATAATTTCTATTCGTTTTAAGTTCAAATGTTGCTCCTTACTTTTAGTTGAAAAGAATTGTTTTTTTTTATTTAATTTCTGATCACTTTTTAAATTATGATCAGAAATCCAGTACTCCCTTCATAGAAATTTTCCTTCCCCCAATTAAACGTCCTCCATTGAAAGACCCTCCACCGTAACCCCCTCCTCCCACCCCACTTCCCCCCCCCACCAGAAAAGGATCGTTCCTGAATCTTTTGTATACTTCCCATTAACCAATACTATATGTAAACAATAGGCAAAGTTCATAGCTTGCAGTAGGGAGTTCATAGAAGATACTAAACTAACATAATTGGAGTGCCAGTCAAAGGTGTACTATGGTCACAGACATATGCCCATTGAATATTACCAGGACGAGGTGACATTACTTGACCTCCAATGAATTTATCTAGAACAATAGGATGTTATTGAAATCAAGATATGCAATATCTGTTTTGTTATGATTTCACATTCAAACATTGTAAATGTAGACTTTAGGTGTTACATATAAAGGGAAAGAAAATTTATTTAGTAGCAATATTGAAAGTAGAAACAAAGGAGGCATCTCAGGGAATGCTAACTCTATTAAGAGATACAAATTATTTTTATTTTGGAGGGATGCCTTGAGAATAATTATTTTAAATTTCTGAAACTGATTATTTAAAAGAATTGAAGGCTTAAAATATTAATTGCTTATCAACTATTAGATATAAATCTCAGGGAATGCTAACTCCATTAAGAGATACATATTATTTTTATTTTGGAGGGAAATCTTGAGAATAATTATTTTAAATTTTGGAAACTGATTATTTAAAAGAGACGAAGGCTTAAAATATTAATTGCTTATCAACTATGAGATATAGATCTCAGGGAATGCAAACTCTATTAAGAGATACATATTATTTTTATTTTGACGGGGGGCCTTGAGAATAATTATTTTAAATTTCTGAAACTGATTACTTAAAAGAGATGAAGGCTTAAAATATTAATTGCTTATCAACTATGAGACCCAAATCTCAGGGAATGCTAACTCCATTAAGAGTTAGCGCTTAAAGAGTTAACTCCATTATTATATTATTCCTTATTTTGGAGGGATGCATTGAGAATAATTACTTAAAATTTCTGAAACTGATTATTTAAAAGAGATGAAGGCTTAAAGTAGTAATGGCTTATCAACTAAGTGACATAAATCTCAGGGAATGCTAACTCCATTACGAGGTACACATTATTTTATTATTTTGTAGGGATGCCTTGAGAATAATTACTTGAAATTTCTAAAACTGATTATTTAGAAGAGATGAAGGCTTAAAATATTAATTGCTAATCAACTATCAGATATAAATATCAGGGTATACTAACTCTATTAAGAGATACATATTATTTTTTATTTTGGAGGGATGCCTTTAAAATAATTATTTAAATTTCTGAAATTGATTATTTAAAAGAGAGGAAGGCTTAAAATATTAATTCCTTATCAACTATGAGATATAATTCTCAGGGAATACTAACTCTATTAAGAGATACATATTATTTTTTATATTGGAGGTGTGTACTGAGAATAATTATTTTAAATTTCTGAAACTGATTATTTAAAAGAGATGAAGGCTTAAATATTAATTGCTAATCAAATATGAGATATAAATTTCGGGGTATACTAACTCCATTAAGCGATACATATTATTTTTATTTTGGAGGGATGCATTGAGAATAATTATTTTAAATTTCTGAAACTGATTATTTAAAAGAGATGAAGGCTTAAAATATTAATGGCTTATCAACTAAGTGATAAATCTCAGGAAATGCTAACTCCATTAAGAGATACATATTATTTTTTATTTTGGAGGGATATATTGAGAATAATTATTTTAAATTTCTGAAACTGATTATTTAAAAGAGATGAAGGGTTAAAATATTAATTGCTTATCAACTAAGGGATAAATCTCAGAGAATGCTAACTCCATTAAGAGATATATATTATTTTTATTTTGTAGGGATGTTTTGAGAATAATTATATTAAATTTGTAAAACTGATTATCTAAAAGAGATGAATGCTTAAAGTAGTAACTGCTAATCCACTAAGAAACGAATATCAGGGAATGCTAACTCTTTTAAGAGATACATATTATTTTTATTTTGGAGGTGTGAATTGAGGATTATTATTTTAAATATTTTAAACTGATTATTTAGAATAAATGAAGGCTTAAAATGGCAATCCGTATCCCCAAATTGACTCAAAGTCAATGCAAACATAGAATTGTACTCGATGCTTGCTCATAGACACTATGCAGCTGTCGCAATGGTAATCTATTACTAGTTGTCGAAACTATCTAGTTTATTTTATGCGTTAAATCACTAATTTTCACACATTGGAGGGATAAACACCTGCATCATTTTTTTAAGTGAAAATGAATTATTCTAAGAAAGAGTGTCAAGAAACGTTACATATTTATTTAATTTAAGGCCTTTTTTCAGCTATAATTATGTTTGGTGTGATTGACACAGACTATATTGGTCTAAAATATTCCTCAACTGTCATTATTTTCAAAGCAGCTTTCTTACTACTAGACGAACAGTGGCGTGAAGTTCATAGCTATAAATGGAATTTCAGATACAATATGTATAAGTACGAGAAAAAAGATGGAGTCCAACATTAAATTTTATAAATCGAAACGGGTTTTACGATAAAACCATAACCCCAAGGAATGAAAATGGCTATGAAATAAAACATGTACAAGAGGAAATTCAGGAAATATGAAGTGTTTTCGGTGTACAAGCTGTTTAAGTTAAGGGAAACATGCCAACTGATAAACTATTACTAGAAAAATATGATAAAGACATAGCATTATTCAACTTGGAAGACTTCAAATGTGAGAAATACCTGCATTCAGTACATGATCCGGAGGACGAAGTTAGATATTTCGCTCAATGAGTACCGGAAAAGATACCTGACATGGAAAAATGCATCATATATCCAAAGATCCAAGCTCCTGCTCCTCCTCCTCCTATCAATTGGATTAAGCTTCTTTTTTTAAAATATGTTTACTTTCCAAATATTTTTTGTTTGTTAATTATATTTTAAGCAATAAACATGTTTTAGCTTGCTTTTCATTTTCATAGGATTTTTTTTAACCAAGTCCAATGAAACAATCAACCGAAAAGATTAAAATCATTTATATTGGTATGAAATTTCTTGGTTTTAGGAAAATATTGGTAAGATCATAACAAAATGGCTTCGATAAATCTGATTTTGCCTAGACTGTTCAGATGTCTATTTTACCAAGTCCTAGGAACGTTAGCAAGGATTTACGCAATAGGCCAAGGAATTCTGACAAGAACCTAGATTCTAAAAAATCTATAATTCTTGGAAATGTATTCTGATAAATTAATGATTATGGTTTCCTATAGGGCAAGTGATAAATAGATCGTTGTAGTTAAAGAGCTTTAGCAAAAATTTTAATGTTTGAGGTTGAGAGAGATTAACAGAGAGAGGAGGAGAGGAGATTGCATTTTTTTTTAATATACTAAATCGTGTGTGTAACAGTGAACTTTAAAAAATAAACATCTTTAAGCTTAATACTTCATATATTTATAGATCTGATACCTGAAGCATTCACACAGTTAGTTTCTAATGAAGCTATGATGGAAGACAATGTCGAAGTAGAAGTATCTTTTTACTGTGATTGCATCATCTGTAAAGGTCACTATCACGATTTTACCAACTCGTATAAGTCTAATGCAATCAATTTAGAGAAAGGAGACCTTAGAATAAATGAGATGAATGTGAAGAAGATGAATTCAAATAGAATAGAGAGAAACTCAGTTTTAGATTGGTCAAGTAAGAAATTTACGGGGGAAAAGGAAGCATTGCCACCCACTGAAATCTCAAAATCACAACGATAGTCAAGGAAAAGAGCTTTAGACAAACAAGAAAGAGATTACAACGAAAAAAATATAAGATCAAGAAATTCATGGTCCCACTATAGGAAAATTTCATATTTCCTAAGAAATAAAAGAGGGGGTTTTTAAAACAGTAATTTTTAACTATGCACATTTTTATTAATATTTTATGTTTCGTCTTAATATTTTTAGGAAATGAACCTCTTTGAGCTTATCCTCTGCTTTCATCTATGATTCATACACCATTTTTAACCATAGGATAGGATTTAAAACATTAAGATTTTTTTTTTTAATTTTTTTAATATTTGAATTGCTTACTTAGAATTTCCAGAATTTCTTCAATTTGAAATTGATTCCTTTACCAAAATCAGATGTGACTGTTATTTTCAAAGTGACATCTATAAATTGGATCATATGTAATCCAAAAATAATCACAAATCGGTCTGTATAGACGACATCAATTGAATAATGAATCACATGACGTACTAATTTCATATCTATCTCATAATGCACCTAAAATCATTTACTTAGCACACTCAAATTTCTCTTAGAAGTAATAGGTATTTTCTTAACAGTAACATATTTCTTCTAAAAGCACATATTTTTCCGTCAATGATAATAAATTTCACTTAAAAGTAACAATTTTTCAGTGGAACTAGTAAACACCCGCTCAGACATACATACATTGAGAGTAAGAGAGACAAAACACACACAAATATATAGATTCAGTCATATAAACTGACAAAGATAGACACTGGGACATGCGAGTTTTCATCCAAACACACAGGCATAGAGAGTGAAAGAGACAGAAACACATACAAACACATAAACTAAGGCATACAAACCAACGAAGACAGGTACTGGGACAGGCAAGAACTCACCGAGACACACAGACCTAGAAAGTGAGAGAAACAAAAATATATACAAACAAATAGATTTATACATACAAACCGACAAAGCGACATACAAACCGACATATTATTTTATTTAGTATTTTTACTGAAAAAAAAGAAGAAAAGTCGGTACTTGTACGATATAACCCTGACAGTAGCGGATCCAGGGGGCGAGGGGGCGCCCCCCCTAACGTAGTATAAAGTAGTTTATTTTACTTAAATAACTAAAGTTTGCGTTAATTAAACTTTTTCATAACGCAAGTTTATCGGATAAACCTATTTCCCCCCCCCTAATTTTTTTTCGGATCAACCTATTATGCCCCCCCCCCTAAAAAAATCCTAGATCTGCCCCTGAACCCTTACCTAATATTCTTCATCTAAGTAGAACCTGTTTCTCTGACGCTCAATCCAAATGAAATATACCTAAGTATGATAAAAATAAAATACTTTAGATATAATACTTTAGAATCAAATTTGGGCTACATATTTGGTTATTAGGGGGGGGGAGGTAAAACATAATGGGTCTGCAAGCATAATGTGTTAGGTACAATTATTTTCGATATTATGAATTAAGAATTATTTTCTAACTTAACACTGTCCAAATACTTTACCAACACTCCTCCCCCTTTTGGTGCAAATATATTGCCCAAATTATATATTTCCAATCTATTGTGTCACGTCTCTTTGTCTTGTCTCATGCTAAGCTGAAACCACTGTATATGTAATTAGAAAGCACTAATTATATATATATACAGTGGCTGAAAGAAACAAGCGAAAAAAAACACCGGTTCTACAATGTGTCAATGGATGAACCACTTGAGTAGTCACGGCTATAGCCTACCATATAAGTAGCCTACCAAAAATTATCTTAAATCTTGAAAAAAAAGTATGCGGGTATCTTATTTTCTTATTAAACAAGGAGTTCTCATCCTTTCCGATTTTTTCAAAAATTGGTGCCCCTGCACTTGTGTACAGTTTGCTTTTATTTATTTATTCATTACTGGATTTAAGTTTGATGATTGTCAGAGTAAAATGCATAAATAAAGACTTGGACTCACGGATGCCTTGATTTGCTGCAATAAATTTGCTTGATTTGTAGGTGAAATCCCAGTTTGTGACATGGTTTAGAGGCTACCATTTGAGATATTCGCATATTTTAACTAAGGGTGACCAAGATGCATCTTGACAAAGGGATAGTTATCCGTACGAAACCAAAGGATCCATGTAATACTTCTTGGTTCCCGTAAATAAAACACAATATCAACTGTGTACCGCAGTTCCTACCATTTGAAGCCAGGTATGATTGCAAGAACCCAAAAATCACATGAAAAGTGCAGTGCCAATTTTGAATCCAAGAGCTCAAGCTGTCGACCTTAAATTTAGGAACAAGACTTTCTGCTACCCAAGAGGTTCTTGATGTGGTCGTTACCCATAATCTTATCTATTGTTCCTTATACTTGCCTAATAACTTGAAGCTTATTTTTTTTATCAGTCCCTGCTCCCTTTAATCCAAGTCTGAACCTTTTCTAATCGCAGATGGAACAAATTATCCTGAATATGTGGGGAACTACCAACCTTTTAAAGTACCGCTCATTATGCTAAGGTTTATTAATGTTTAATTTCAAGTCTTTTGTAGAATAAAAAAAAACATATAGGCCTATGCAGATGGTGATCACAAAGCGTTTCCTTTGCCGATTGTCTTTAAAAACATCTGATATAAAAATTCTATTGTTTAAGCTCTATCTTTCTTCTAAAACATAGAATTTTGTATCCAGCCTGCAGCTGCAACTTGCATCAGAGGGACAAAATACGACAATCCTTGTGTTCATTACTCTCAAAATCAATCCATTCATCCAATCAGAATTATGATAGTAATTGCGAATTTTCTTTATTTTTTCCAAAAGGTTATCAGTTAGTTCTTAGGATTATAATAATACCATTGAACAGTTTTCTCATTTGGTCAAAAAAGGAAAATCCTTTGGATTCAAAAATTTCGTCATGATCTGCTTTCCTAGAATGCTTAAGGTTTTCACTTTCTATTTAAATTCAATAGTTTATTTTTTTATTGATCATGGCAGCAGCGATAGCTGCACCGCAGTAAAGAGCGAACCATAGCCTATAGGAACCAAGTTGTAAGAATGTTTTTAGAAAAACAGTCTAGGGAGGAAAACTGGGGCTGGTGTTTTTCCTCCCTGGAAAATACCCCCTCCCCTCAGGAAATTCACTCCCCACTGAAAACCCCCCTTGAAAATTTTCTCCATACAAAAAGTACAGCATAACAGAGAAAGCGCAAAACATGTAGCTCACAATGTTGATTAGATGCCCTGAGAGGTATCTGCTAACTCCGTGCCCCCTACTTTCCGTTTTTGTTTAAATTTTCAAAATCGCCAATATATTTTTCTGTCGTCCAATTTACTTCCGCATAGCATATTAAAAACTCCTTTTCGTAGCTTGGAACTCCTAGAGATGTATCTTTTTTATTTTAACCCTCCACCCATAAATCCCATTATTCTTATAAATTTGTAGTCTCTCTCTAGGCTGCTGAAATAGGGGGACTGATTTCTCCGTCTCTCGCCTCATAAAGGTAAATATATCCAAGAAACTGACATAACTTTTTGCTGATGTATTTGGCTCCTATTTGCCTTGAATCTTTGATTACATTTTTTCTTGCAATTTTATTGTCTTTTTTAATCATTTAAATGATAAAAAAATGAGTTTTGTGCTTGTATTAAATGTTTTTTTGGTTTTCAATATATTTGATGTTGACTGGCCGCCTTGAAAGATGTTTCCAAAGCGTCTTTTGGTCAATATCCCAATTGATAACAAAAATACCCTCTAGGTTCTGAGATTTCAAGATGGACATATTTTGGACATATTTAAGACGAAATATGGACATATTTTGGCTAAAAATGACATAATTTTGGATACTCGGGGGACATATTTATGTACCGAAAAGTTGGCAACCCTGGTCATTCACCAATATCCGCGATTTGCACAAAATCAGAGAGTTTGAACTAAAATCGACAGATACTAGCGAAAAACTGACGAATAAAAGAAAAATGCATTCACTCAAACAAACGAACCAGCAATTAAATAGGTTGGAGAACAATATCACCTGATTTCTGATTTTAATAATTGCATTCCTTGCAGACACCCTATTTTTGATCTTTCATATTTTTGACCTTTTAACAATATGCATCCTCATAGTGTTCATTAATTTAGTTCAACATCTCCTTAAAAGATCCCTGAAAGCTTCCCCATAACACCCTTAGCTTCAGTAGTAGCAATAGTTGTATTAGTAGCAGCAGTATTGGTAGCAGTATGCACATATCCACTTTTGTTTTTTTTCAACATCCCCCTCAACACATACTGATGTATTCAACTTATTTCTGTGTACAGCTCCTGGACTGTTTCTGATATGCCCTTTGGACAACCTGCACTCAGCGTGTTTCGATTTAGCTCGAAACTGTTTCAAGATTCGTTGAAGTTTTTCACCTCAGTCCACTTAGCTCTGGTAGCAATATTAGAAAAGAATTAATTAGTCCAAAATCCTCCAATATTGTTACTTTGGTAACCATATTGGTTGAAGAGTTCGTTAGTTCAAAATCCCCTAGAACAAGCCCTGTAAGTTTCCACCTCATACACCAAGCCGTTCCTAATATATAGATGATACGCCCCTTTGAAAACCTGCACGCACACAGTGTTTTTGATTCAGTTCAACTTCCCAATTCAACATTCCCTAAAATTTCCACCTTCATATCCCGAGCCCTAGTTGTAGCAGTATTTACAGTAACATGAGTGAGATTATTACAACTAGTAGTAATAGGACTAACAGAAGTAGCGCTACTACTGCTAGTAGTAATAGCATTATTTTCTTGTGGTTTCTTTAACGCCCCCTCCCCCTTCATAAAGCCCTGGAAGTTTTGAATTAAATACTAATCCATTGCTATTATGTTGCCAGTATGCCCTTTTGATAAAGTGTAATCCCGTAGTATATTTAGTTTATTTCAACTTCCCCCTCAACTTTTGCCGAACAATATTAGTAATAATAGTATTGGTAGTAGTATTTGTAGGATCTTGCATAAATTGCCTTTTGGTCAATTGATAACTCTTACTTAACGAAGTGCCTTGTTGAAAAAAATACATTGTGCCCACGTCGCTCTTCATTTAGGCAGTACTATTGCGCTCTCTATGATTACACACAGCAAACAACCTTTCACTTTTGATTAATTACCTTTTTATTTTTATTTTTTACTTTTTTAACATAAACAACGAACAGCAGGGAATCAGGCATTGGAGTCACTGAAATATGACATCATACCCCAGAGAAACAACTTTCCCAAAAATATTTTTGTTGTCTGTTCTTGGTAAAAAGCACGCGTGTTACATTATCAGTTGGCAATTCCTTTTATCATTTCTGTTGCTATAGACTAGAGTTTTTTCTTTACTAAAATTACTTTTCATTTTTTTTCCTTAATTTTTTCTATTAGAAAGAGTGTTATGGTATTTCTTGAACGATGGATTCCTATGTATGTGAATCCAAATAACTAGGATATATACATTACACACAAGAAAAAGCACATGGCTTTTTCTTAGTTGGAATAGTAAAAGACGAATCACAGGAAATCAGGCAGCTAAGTCAGTTAAATTTGGCACCATACCCCAGTTTCTACGAAATCTTCTTCTCTACGAAGTGCCTTTGTGAAAAGAAAGAAATTAAACAGTGCGCCCACATCACTCTATACTTAGGCAGCGCTATTGCGCTGCCTATGATTATACACAGTAAAAAAATTTTGTTTTTTTCTTAGTTGACTCTTGCTTTTTCTTAAATTTTCTTAGTATAAAGAACAAACAGCAGAGAATTAAGCATTGGAGTCAATCAAAGATGACATTATACCCCAGAGAAAGAACTTTTTAATAGATTTTATATTATTGATTTTATAAATGGTTTTATATTAGTTTGCCAACAGATAAGTATGTTGCATCATCATATTTATGATAATTCAGTCTTGTCGAATATTACATTTGTTTTTGATTTTTCAGTTATTACGGGCCAGAGTTCTTTCTTTAATATAAAGTAATTTAAAAAAAAACTTTCCGAAATAGAAGCTTTTTAAAGAAAAGTAAAGGTCATATTAAACTTAAGATCAGAAGAAATAAAAATAGCTCAAACTCAAAATGACCAGAAATTATTATTAAAGAATGAATGAATCCCAAAACGAACAGAAATTAAATAAACACTCACAGCAAAACAATATACAACAATATTAATATAAATGAATAAATAATACTTAGAACGAGTAAAGTTTAACTTGAGTATGCAAATCAAGCTTAAAACGAACAAATATATTTTGCTATTGAAGTATAAATGAAACCTAAAATAGACAGAAATTACATAAACAATCATAGCAAAGAAACACACAAAAGGTACTAATATAAATAAATAAATAAATCTTAAAACGATTGAAACTTGGATAGATAGATATATAGATAGATAAACTTTTATTTTCAACAAAATCATCATGGCACTGCCAAATTCCATTGGTATAGTCACATTATACAAGCATATTCACATTATAGTCACATTAAAAATTGAATATAAAAAAAAGAAAAACTAATCAATCCTTCTGATTTTCATTGTACATATTTACAAAACTAGGTATAAAACTTTTCGCCAACCGTTGATGGGTACAGCACGCCGGCTGAGTTTCTCAGCAAACGCTGCAACCCTGCGTGGGAGTCGTTTTGTTGTGGATTGACGAGGGAAGAAAACTTAAACTGAACGTACGAATCAAGATTGAAACAAACAAAAGTCACTAAAAACAAGAGTTTGGTTTTTGCCTCCTTCTCTTACTTTAAAGGTCTAAAAACTACTGTGTGATTGGCGCTTTACTGAAAACTATTTGTGTCTCGCATAGTCTTGGAAAAAACCAATAAAATCAAACGTAATGTTTTATATAATGCTATTAATTGTTGAAATATCATCAGTTCAAGATTTTATTTCACCGTAATTTTGTTTCCATTTTCAATGCTGTAATAACTGGAAGAGAAAATATTTGTAATATAATTCGTTTTCAGTGGAGCGTCAATGACCCAGTAGGCTTTAGACTTTTACAGTTAGGGAAGGAGGCAGTATTCAATTCTTGTTTGTAGTGAAGCTATATTTGCTTTGAAGAGTCTCGGAAAGAACTAATAAAATTTAACCGAATATTTGATATATAATGACATTAATTGCTGAAAGCTCATCAATTCAAAATTAATTTTACAGTAATCCTTATGTTTATTTTCAATGCTGTAATATGTACAAAAGAAAGCATTTGTAATATAATTCGTTTTCAGTAAGCGATAATACCATAGTGGGTTTTAGAATTTTACAGTGAGAGAAGGAGGCAGGAAATATTCGCAAACAGATCTGGGGAGGAGTTTACCCCCTCCTCAGTCATCTGCTCATTGCGCTGAAGTGTTACCTTTTTGTTCTAGGTTTTTTTTTTAAGTACCAAAATCTTTAGTGTAACGACCGAGGGATTGAGGAGAGTGTAACCTTCCTCATATCCTCAGTTATTATTTAGAAAGAGAACGTAGAGAAAAGAAATGTAAAGAAATAAATAAGGGAAGAGTGGTTGATAAGGCTCAAGAGATTTCTTCCAGACTATCTTGATTTGGAACACCAATACGTGAAAGACATTTGTTTTCCGGCCGCTCTCTGATGAATTTCGTCAATTATATAATCGAAAAGAGACCGAGGAAACCCGGAGAAAATATGGACACTTTTTATTTAAAGCCTGAGGAGAGTAAACATTTCACAATTTTACCCTATATTCTGAGCAACTTAAAACCAAATGTCAAACCTTGCTTTTGACTTTTTAAAGTATTGAAATATTTCTCTAACTCCACAAAACCCAGGACGATTAAAATATTAAAGATGTGTGTATGTTTTTCTAAGGCAAATTTAAGAAAGGAGGAGTTAAAGTAAATTGTAAATTTGAGGGTAAAAAGTTTACCTCTTGGATGTTTTCTTTTCAAGGAAAAATATTTCAGGACGACTTATTTTTTTACTCATTTTTTACTTATACGACTTACTTTTTTAAAATTTATTTTTTGGAAAGTTCTCTATATAAATCTCTATAGTGGGTTTGTTTGACTGGGGGGTTAAAAACAATCAACTGGTTTAATTATTGTTCTGGGCGCTGACTCACCCAGATCTGCCCCTGCTTTTACGCGCTCGGTGGCTTGAATTTGGGGTGGGTTAGCAGAAGTTTCGAAAATTACTGTTTTTTGGTATTTTTATGGGGAAAAACCTCTTTTGTTTTTATTTTCAGTGAAGAAACTCTTTGTCTTTATTGTGATTGAGAAAACAAACCGAAATTGACAAAAATATTTGAAAATGAAAAAGAATAACAACATAATTGCGCCGTTTGAAAGTACACTTTGCCAGTCAGTTGCAAATCGGGTTTTCACAAGTTTCTACAACGTGTGAAAATATGGATGGATGAGACTGATGGTCATATGATGGGTGAGTGTGACGAAGTGAGTGGGTATGAAGAGTATTGTTTTGGGGAAAGATGGCTGGTCAGTATAGTAAGGAACGAGGGCTTTGTTAATGTTGAAAGGTTACGACAAGTTTTAAGGCTATTAATGTAGCATAGAAAGGGAATTTTGTAATTTGATTAGTATTTTTCTTTGTGTATTATGGATTAATTAGAGTTAGACTAATATATATTTTGTATTACCATGACCCTAGGTCGTTTATAGCAATAAAAGTTATTATTTTTTTATTACAATTGTTGGATGCTTGTCAGATACATTAAAAAGTACATCAATCTGTCTCTGTGTCTACAGCAGAGAGGAGGAGATAGAGGGAGGTGTAACAATCTTCCAAAGATTAACCCAAGGGATCTACCAGAAATATGTATCCTATGGAATATTATTGCCAATTTGCATGCTAAATCCTTGGAATCCCGTATGGTTATTTACTTTATATTTATTTAATGTTTGATGCATTTAGAAAAAGTTTAATTATTGTTTCCAATGTTAGTCAAATGAAAGTTCCAATGGTTACTGAATAGTCATTTGTCAATAAGATCACAATCTTATTGATAATAAATTGTAAACAAGCCATGTCAATCGTAGCCGAGTTTCGAAAAAAAAACACAACAAGAATATATTTTGGTAGTGCACACAAGCTAATTCAAGAACTTGGTTGTATTGTTGTACAATACAACCTGGTTGTCTTGGTTGTCTTGGTTGTATTTACTTTTTCCAAATCGTAATTATAACTGGCGCTATCAAAGGAAATGTCATCAAGCAATTTTTGTCTTGGAACCCTACATCCCTATTTTCACAATAGAAATAAAAATAGTTAAAACAGAACTACAAGTCTACACAACAGAGAATGGAACTTGATCTTTGAATTCTTTTAAGTAGCCTTTAATCAATTTTTCTTTCACCTGACCTTTGTACAGCGAGACGACATTCGTTAACTCCAGGCCTTAGGGTCTTCAGCTACGTGGGAGCGTCTTGTGGGAGGACTTCCACAAAGGTATATCTGATATGATTTCCCAGTTAATTAGAAGTTTGTTTGAAAAAAAGCTGGCACTCAAATAATTACATGCAACTTAAAAATTCAAAGTAGAAATTCTAATTCTTAAGCAAAAAGTTTGAAATTCATAATAACAGCAAATTCCTATACAATCCTGAAAAAGGCTTATGCCAGCTTTGCCGCCTCTCACTCAGGCTACATGTCTTGGATTAGACTACCTGTCTTTGCTTTGTCTCCAATTGGTCAATGGCTTGATGGCAACTTAATTTTAATTCAAATAATTCTACTAAGGTAGAATAAAACTTCGGCAGTCAAAACGTACAGGAACTAATTTAAAAAACAACTTCTCCGAAAAAGAGGTTTTTTTAGAGAAAAGTAAATCGTCATATTAACACCAAAGAAAGAAATAAAGTTCTGCAATAATTTCAACCTAAAACGGCTAGAAATTATTATCTATAAATGAATGAAACCCATTACGAAAGAGAATAAAAACAAATAATCACATGAAAAATAAAAATGACAGATACTACTATTGTTGAATAAATAAATGCATAAAGAGGTAGATATCAAAATGAACAATCAAGTTAAACTTATAACCAACATAAATTTCTGAAAACAGGTATAAGGCTACTGCCCATTCCATCGCCACTAAATTTTCTAAGAGCGATAGCATCACTTGTTCTTTACTAAAAACTGAATATATTTAAATTAAGATTCTTTTAAGATTTTAACATGGAAAAATCAAAATTTTGTTTAAAAAAAATCTTGAATTGCTGAAATTTTCAGGAATTAATATAAATATGTATTCAACATTCAGTTAATTTTCTTTATTAGTGTCAATTCTCTTGATTTTTGTGGTAATTTTACTTTATTTCTTGTCGACGTTTTCACAAATTAAGCAACAATGATGAAAAAAATAAAGTTTTCAATAAAACAAGAATGAAACAATTGCCTTTGACAGGTTTAGGGGGACTTGAGTACGTAACTTTATTCCTGTTTTAGTGATATCTGCTTTTTGGAAGTTGAATTGATTAATCATTTAATTACTACTCATTCCCACATTTTTTTATTCGTCTATAGAAGAATATTTTATGTTTAAATATCGTTATGGCAAATGTGTCTATTTGTTTTAATTTCTGTTCTTATTGGGTTTCATTCATTTATTGAAATCAATTTTTTGTTGTCTTAAGCTTGAATTATTGTAGGATATTTTTTCTGTTCGTCTTAGGTTTTAATTTGGCTCGTTACTTTTCTTCGAAAAACGCCTTTTGCAGAAAAATTATTTTTAATTAATATGAGGTGGAATCGAGTAAAGGGAGCAGAATTTATCACCAGTAGACATACAAGCTTTAAATTAACAAGCCTACTTAACCTGTAAAAAATTGTAAGGTAACCTAGGCTTATTTTGTTCAGGTTTTTTTTTTTTTTTTTTTTTTTTTTTTTTTTTTTTTTTTTTTTTATGAGATTTGTAAAAGGTTGAGAATTAGAGGATGGCAGCCGTCTTTCATCAGGCTTTTTGAGCCTTCCCGGGCGGTTGCTTGTATATAGTTTATTTTGTAATTAGTAGTAAATAAAGCAAGTCAAGTCAAGTCATTTTGTGCAGACTGGATTTTGACCCAAAATAGTTCTTGAAAACCAAAAAGATGCCGAATAATTACCACTTACAGGTATATTTTAGATTTAATCGTGTAATTCTACTGATTGACTATATCAATAATCAAATTTATCCCAAATCAAAATCAAAATTATCAATTGATCCCAGATCCCAGAAACCTCCAGAAGAAGTCACCAGAAGCTATATTATGTATCGTGCTATTAGTTTTAAGTCCCCACCGTTCCAAGTTAAATTTTCAAAGCTCCAACTCATACAAGTTTCCTAATCTCTTTGATTGGGCCCTGCTATCGCTGCAAAGCTCCCTGCTATGGCCTGCCCGGTTGTGGCTATCGCTGCAACCGAAATTTGATAGTTATCTTCATGATTTTTGGTTTTTGAAGCGGGTCCACAAAGTTATCATGTTTCATTCATGGATGGAAAAGCAGAAAGAAGACCCTACAATAGGCAAAAGGAGAAAGAAAGAAAGAAAAAAGAATGTTCAAAAAGATAAATGTTTGACCAGCCACCCAGAGGGTGAACACGGACAGCTCTGTATTATACCCACTTATACATCCAACATTCTTTTTTTTAGTAAAATAGTTTGCTATAAAACTAGTATTTTTAAGATTGGTTTTATCCACTGGTCTTTCTTCTTTTTAATCGGGCTTTGTATTTTTTAATTTAGTTGTTCTTTTTTACATTATTTTTTGTTGTTTACGTCAAGGAAACTTTGTTGATTTTTTGGGGTGAAATGGTTCCACTTTATTTTCCTTCTTTAAACTTCACTGGCTAGTAATCCTGTAGATTTTTTCTAGCTTTCTTAATTCCACAATAATAATAAAAAAAATATATAAATTCAGGCAGAAATGCGCGAAGGGGGAACCAGAATCCTTCGGCTTCTGAAGATTTTCACGATCTCTCTCAGTGGTTTCAGCATTTTGAATATAACAGACATACTATTGTGGTCCTTTAACCAAATTCGAAATTTAAGGAGCATATTCAATAAAAGAGAAAATTTTTTTGACAAAAAGTAAAATATCAAGAAGCCCTTCAAAATAATTGCCCTACACTATAAACATACCTTAATACCCATACCTAAATCTCTTTAATGATGCAAGTTCACAAGACTAGTTCCAACTGCCCTTTCCCCTCTCCTTTCTTTTAACGTCAGAGAATCCAAAAAAAAATCGAAACCTGAATATTTTGGGAAAGGTGAAACTTAAATTATACCAACTTAGATCCCTACATCTTACAAGTCATACATTCGTCAATTAATTTTCGAAGAGATTAAATTAGAAGATTACAAGACAGAAGAATTTTAGTATAAAAAATACATGATATGGCATTGGCACATGGCACATGGCACATGGCATGCATATGGCACATGATATGCATGGTAATAATGCATCGTACCCTATATCAACGTTCAAATTGCAGCGGAGAGGTTTTTCCAAATAGACTGGTGTAAAAAAAAACTATTAATATGATTAACTAATGGTTTATAGTAAAACTAAGTTTTCAATAATATTTGAAGTTGAACTCATTTATAGTTTAAAACAAAATATGTGAGAAAACTTTTTTTGCGAAGCTTAGCCCATTTTTGTTTTTGAAAAACACAATTTGACATTAAACCTCCATTAAGAGCTCACAAAAATAACTCTTAATATGACTTTTACTTTTTTTGAAAAACACAGGTTTTGAAAAACACAATTTGATATAGTTATATAAACGTTTCTACCGACAGTTACTCTTGAACTTCAAATCAGGAACACAAACGGTGGACTTCACACTGAACTTTCATCGGAGCTTTTACTTAAGGCACCCTAAAAATGATAATAATAATGATAATGACCGTTAGAAAAATAAGCTTCAACGTTATCCGGATAACCTTTGTTGTGTGAAGAAATAAATGTCAATTTCTGGACATTAAAAATTCCTTAATTTTGCCAGGAGAAAAAAAAAATAACAGCCACTAATCGGATTATGAAAAAAGTTTCCGTGAAAGCTTTCAAGTATTATTCTGGAAGTGCATTAGCATGGTATCCCATGGGCTAAAAAGCCGATTGAAAAAGCTTTTTTCGTTGAAATTCTACTTTGTTTTTGTTTAAGTCTAGAAAAAGGAAAGGAAGGACAAACAGCAATAAAAAAAATATTTCTTTTACTTGTTCTCGAAATACACATATATATTTCATATCTTTTTAAACGAACAATAATGGTATATTTATTACAGGTTATAAATAGTGTATCTGACCATTTTGGGGTTGCAATATCTGTACCTGGAATAATTGGTCCAAAGCCCAAGAATAAAAGTATGTCAAAGGTGCCTTTTGTGGATGGAAATGTGCTTTTGAAGTTTAAGCGGAAGCTTAAAAGCGCAGATTTTGAGTTTCTTCAGGATAGTACAGGTATTGATACCAAATTTGGTAAATGGTATGAAAAAATTAAATTGCTATTTCAAGAGTATTTGAGTTTAAAGAGACAAAGCAAAGATATAAGTTGCCAATTAAACCTTAGATTACAAAAGGATTACTAGCCTCAATGGAAATCGGCAAATGATGTATAAAAGGTACGCGACTCAAGGTTCAGCATCTGATAAAGAACATTATAAAGAATTTAATAGAAAGTTAAAAAGTCTTTTAAGAAAAGCAAAAATAGATTACTATTCAAAGATATTTAAAGATTATGAAGGAAGCCCGGCTAAAACTTGGCAACGGATTAAATCGGTAATAAGCCCAAATAGTGAACCAATAACTCCTAGTAATTTGCCATTGGAGTCGGATAGTGGTGTAGGTAATAACTTGTGTACCCACTTTTCAGGAGTAGGGCTAAAAATATCGACATCTGTGGAATGCATAAATGGTGATGGTACATACCAGAATTGTCTTCCTAAAGCAAGTGTTACAACCCTTCAACCAGTGAGATCGCTTAAACTTGAGGATATTTTAGAAAGTATGAAAAAATCGGCAGATGGAATGGACTTTATAACCTTTCAAATAGTTCAAAAAATTTATCCATTTATATCTAGTCATCTGTTGTACCTTTTTAATCAATTACTTTGAATTTGGAGTGTACCCTAATTGCTTGAAAAGGGCTTTGGCTATTCCTCTATATAAAGGAGGTGATAAGGAAGATATTGAAAACTACCGTCAGACATCTACTTCCAGTGATTTCGTATTTTTGAGAAACTGATTTATAGACGACTGATGGATTATTTTGAAAAAAAGATGTTTTTTTCACTCTAGTCAATTTGGTTTTTAAAAAAATATGTCTACCGAGCATGCTTTATTGTTTTTGACAACACTTGTTAACGATTGCCTGGATTAAGGTTTAAAGGTGGCTTCAATTTTTCTAGATATTATGAAGGCTTTTGACTGTGTTGGTCATAATATATTATTGGCTAAGCTTGAAAGTGCTGGAATTCGTTTTAAAAGTCTGAAATTAATTGCTTCATTTCTTGAAGGAAGAACGCAAAGAGTACTGCTGGGCACAGTTCTGTCAGAAGAGATGGTAATAAAGTGCGGTGTGCCACAGGGGCCTGTGTTGGGTCCTCTGTTATTTCTTGTATATATTAATGATCTAAATGGATGCCTAAAACAGCTGTCAACTCCAAGGTACAATGATGGCCCTGTGCGAGTAATACTTCCAAGTTTTTCTGATGATACTCAGTTTACAATGGCTGCGAAAACAGAAGCGGATTTGAAAAATGGCATGAAACAAGGAATGGTGATAATTGAGAGTGGATACAAGTGAACAAACTGCTTGTTAATCAGAAGAAAACAATGTTCATGTTACATGGCAGAAGTGCAAATTACTATCCATAAATTGAAGAAACTGAGTTAGAAAATGGAAGTACAAAACGGACAAGTATTGTAAGGTATCTTGGTCTGATGGTAGATGAATACCTAAGTTTTAAAGATGATATTGCATTTATAAGTACTAAATTAGCCAAAAATGTTGGAACTCTGCGGAAGCTTAAAAAATTTTTTCCTAAAAAGGTTATTAGAATGTTATATCTTTCTCTTATTCATCCATATTTGTTGTACTGTGTTACAGTTTGGTCGTCGACGTTCACTAGCCATTTATATCCGCTCCGTGGGTTACAAAATAAAGCTGTAAGAGTGTTGACCAATGACTTGTCCCAGAATTCAGTAAGATCTCGTATCGACCATTAAAAATTTACCATTTTTTGGTTTGGTAAAATTTTAAGTAAATTTGTTTATGTATAATTTTTTTCTAATTCGTTACCTGCATGTTTTTCGAAATTTCATAATGAAAGGGAGCATAGTTATGATACTAGAAATGTTGAATTAGTTAGAACGCCGGTTTCAATTACTAGCAGATTTAAATTTTCTATTAGGTATATTGGTCCTGAAATCTGGAACAGACTTCCGGCGGAAGTAAAAGGTAAGAAGACCCTTGAGGAATTTCGTGTTTCTTTGCGATGTATTTGTGTTTAACCAGTATTGTAGACATGGATTGAGTGATTGATTTGGGAGTGAGTAAACGCTTGTGGGCGCTAAAAGAGAAATTGATTCGTGGGTTGATTGAGGGGAGTGTCGGTATGTGAAAGGAAGCATGATGAATCATAGAGTATGAGTGTGGGATCCCTTTGAGTTACCTGTAAAAATATATTATTTTTAGAATGTTGATTAATTGTTTAGTAGGGGTGGGCGAGGGGAGGAGGATTCAGAGAGTTTTTTTCTCCCCGAGGAAGTGTATTGGTGTATTAGTTGTTGAAGTGTCTCTTTTTTGGGTCGTCCCGAACATGCTAATATGCCTCGGGATCTATTTTGATATTGTTAGTATTATATGCAGTTTTGTTTTGTCAGTATTATGAGGAGATTTCTATATTGTTTTTTTTACCCATTTGTTTGTTAATAATTGTTCATTTATTTATGTATGTATTTTTTCTCTATAATGGCTGCATATTTTTTCAGGAAAATTCGTAACCTGGGAATTTCTGGCCTAAAAAAACGATCTAAACACGTAAGAAGTTTGAGAAAAATCGTTAAAAGCCTTAATTTTGGAATAAAGATTCATGTGAGTGAAGTGACATCATATTTATGAATACATTCGAAAAGCATACATACGTCATGTATGCCTCAGTGGTGGTTGTGTCGTTCTGAGTGTCTATGATATAGGCAAAATTACACGATAAACATGTGATTGACAAAAAAATCATACGATTGACATCATATTTATGAGTATATTTCAAGATGATAGACTACATCATTTCCGCCCAACCCCTAGGAAGTGAACGTATCATTGTTGTATCCATGTCGTATGCAACATTATAAAAGGAACACAGATAAGTATAAAATAACAAGTGTAATTAGTCTATTTACAAAGGGTGTTTTAAGTAGTTTCATAATGCCTAGAGGACAAATGAAAAACCAAGACCATGAAACGTGCTAGACCAATCCAAGCAGCTAATGTATGAATAATAAATATATACAGTCAGAATACTTCCGTCAGCAACAATTGCAATGATTCAAAAACAAAAATGAAGAACAAAGAAACATACGGTTCTAAGATAAGCGGCAGCGAGAAATAAAACTACTCAAAACACATGTGAAGAACAAAGAAATATACGGCTAAAAGATATGACACAGCGAGAACAAGGAAATACACGATTAAAAGATAAGCAGCAGTGAGAATCAAAAGTAATCGCGAGAAAGCAGGTATCAGAACTTGTAAAAAATGGCGTGAAGAACAAAGAATTGTACTATTACAATATATATATATATATATATATATATATATATATATATATATATATATATATATATATATATATATATATATATATATATATATATATATATATATATATATATATATATATATATATATATATATATATATATATATATATATATATATATATATATATATATATATATATATATATATATATATATATATATATATATATATATATATATATATATATATATATATATATATATACAGAGAGAGAGAGAGAGAGAGAGAGAGAGAGAGAGAGAGAGAGAGAGAGAGAGAGAGAGAGAGAGAGAGAGAGAGAGAGAGAGAGAGAGAGAGAGAGAGAGAGATATATATATATATATATATATATATATATATATATATATATATATATATATATATATATATATATATATATATATATATATATATATATATATATATATATATATATATATATATATATATATATATATATATATATATATATATATATATATATATATATATATATATATATATATATATATATATATATATAATATATATATATATATATATATATATATATATATATATATATATATATATATATATATATATATATATATATATATATATATATATATACGTATATATATATATACATATATATATATATATATATATATATATATATATATATATATATATATATATATATATATATATATATTTATATATATCTATATAGGGATTGGTATCCAATCCCTTCGGACTTAAAAAAAAGGACTAGAACTCTAAATTTTTGATTTTGTGAGCACACTCCATAGTTTCTGCGACCATGAGGTCGATGTATGGATAACTAAGGCAGTTCCCATCCTATACGGGATAAATTTTGCTCATTTGGGGAGTTTTATGTTTCTCTTTACTTTCATAATAACAGCGTAGATCAGAAACTTTCCCAGTAATCATATGAGAGTATATATCAATTTCACATTTTGGATGCGTTTCTGAAGCTTCTTTCGTACCCCCCCCCCCCACAGACAAAAATTCTGGTTAAAACCCTGGGGATTATACATGAATTTTTACCTCCACCCCTCGTCTCTCCCTTAGAACTAATTCTATATTGAACATCATGGCTCAATGGCCTCATTGAGCCTGATGGTTCAATGAGAGCTGGGATGTTTTGACATTAAAATGCATCCTTTGAGGTATCTGCCTCCCTCCCAAACTACAAAACAATCAGAGAACCCCATTGTAGAAGTTTGACTGCCGTTTTAAGTTTTATAATTTGTCCATTGATTACAGATACTATTTGTTATTGGGAAACCTACGAACATTTTTCGCGGGGGATTATTCGGCAGGGAGAGGGGGGATTGTGTGGAGAAATTTTCAGAAAGAAAATTTTTCGGAATAATTTCCTTTCAGTGGGGATCAAATTGTCTGGCTAGAATTTTCCATGGAAAAATGTATGTAATGTCCACAAAGGTGCTGCAAGGTGACACTTCCCTTCTTAAAGCACAAAAAAAAATTCTATCGTTTATTGAGTCAAACTCTAAAAACTAACATGAGTAGGGCTGACAACCCCCATGCCTTCTCAAGACCAAGACATAATTTGCACTTTACTGAAAACAGTAAAGCTTCTTTACTCTAATAAATAAAGAATTATTAAGACTTTAAGGGATAAATATCAGTATATTTATATTAAAATGGCCAATTACGGTTATTTGTTTTCTTTAGTAAAGTGCAAATTATGTTCTGGTCTTGAGGAGGCAAGGGAGTTTACAGCCTTACTCCTGTTAGAATTTTAGTTTAGCTTTTAGTTTAGCTCGCTTTCAGTTTGACTAGATTATCTATTGTAATTTCGTTTCGTTTTGGGTTTCGTTTATTTATTAGGGGTGATTTGTAGTAGTTTTACACTTGGAAGATAAGAAAAACTAACTTGTAGAATTTTGACAACGATTTTGTCCGTAAAAACTTAAACAATAAGAGTTTGTTGGTTCCCAAATCCAACTATGCTTTCAAAGGAAAGCTAAACCTTTTTAAACTTTGTTTTTGTCATTTGTTTTTAGCCTAATTTTGATTATTTTTCGCCTACATTTACTTTATTTCTCTTTTTTTATTTTGGCACCCGCTACTGCCAAAAATTGCATAACTTCGTATAAAAGTCGTTTCAACAAAAATTGAATTGTGATTTTTTTTTTTTTTTTTTTTAAAGATACTTATATTGTGTAAGCTGTAATTTCGTCTTTTTCATTTTACTTTGCACTTCTCAACTAGAAGAAAAAAAAAAAACTCAAATAAAATTCTCAAATTTGGAGAGCCCTATTTTCCGGGGGGAGGGAGGTACTTTCGAGGGAGGGGGTATTTTCCGCAAGGGATATTTTCCGGGGGAAGATATTAAGTCAGAGTGATATTTGGTAAAGATTTTAAGGTCTGGTCACAATGCACCTATTAGTTTTAAGTTCCTGTAATTTTGTCTTTTTTAAGTTAAACAGTGAAGTGTTAAACTTGATATTACTCTATTGTACACGCATATGCGCATTTTTTGTGACCCTTTGTGGCCTAACAACAAGACCCTAAATTCCTTTTCTCCAAGTATTTCTCGAGCTAGGGGTTATTCCTAGTCTGAAATGAATATTTTTTCTTTAGTTTACTTCTGCGTCTATTTTACTCCATGATACAACAAAGACGCTCAAACTGAAATGAATTCAAAGTCTTACTCTGAAATGAATATTTTTTCTTAATGTTACTTCTACGTCTATTTTACTCCATGATTAAACAAAAACGCTAGAACTGAAATGAATTCAAAGTCACTCTGAAATGAATATTTTTTCTTAATGTTACTTCTATGTCTATTTTACTCCAGGATACAACAAAGACGCTAAAACTGAAATGAATTCAAAGTCTTACTCTGAAATGAATATTTTTTCTCAATGTTACTTCTACGTCTATTTTACTCCATGATACAACAAAGACGCTAAAACTGAAATGAATTCAAAGCCTTACTCTGAAATGAATATTTTTTCTTCATGTTACTTCTACGTCTATATTACTCCATGATACAACAAAGACGCTAAAACTGAAATGAATTCAGTCTTACTCTGAAATGCATATTTTTTCTCAATGTTACTTCTACGTCTATTTTACTCCATGATTAAACAAAAACGCTAGAAATCAAATGAATTCAAAGTTACTCTGAAATGAATATTTTTTCTTAATGTTGCTTCTATGTCTATTTTACTCCAGGATACAACAAAGACGCAAAAACTGAAATGAATTCAAAGTTTTACTCTGGAATGAATATTTTTTCTTAATGCTACTTCTATGTCTATTTTACTCCATGATACAACAAAGACGCTAAAACTGAAATGAATTCAAAGTCTTACTCTTCTTAATCTTCTACGTCTATTTTACTTCATGATACAACAAAGACGCTAAAACTGCTAGTCAAGACAATTTATTTATCCAATTCGAAAGAGAGTATAGTCGAATATATACTGAAATAAAGCGCAACTGATTTACAAAATTCAAAAGTCAATTAAAACACAATAAACTTCTTTTCCTTACTTTCTTCTATTACCCTGGCCAGCTAAAATGGTAGCAATTCTTATAAATATGTTGATGGTATCCAGATAAATAGAAATGGACCTGCAAGTAAAACGCAAAATTAATTAGCAGAATAACAACAACCCAACTTACTACCGCAAAGCTAAGTTCTCAAAAAAGTCAAATCGTCACTGTTACATCTAAAGGTCACATCTGACGTTTTCTCGGATCTGACGTAATTTCCAAAACTGTTTGCTAAGCTGTTCTCAAAGAGAGGATAAGTATGAGAATGTGAATCAGGAGGTTTGAAGTGCAACAGTATATACATTGCCTCCCAATCATCCCTTTGAACGTAGATCAGCACACTTTTCACATTTATTTAATTGTCACATTTACGATATCATATCACCCCAGTTGTACCTAAAGGTCGCATGTGACATTATCACACTTTTGAGATAATTACCAAAATTTTTGCTAAGCTGTCCTCAATCAGGAGGAGGTTTCAGTCACACTTCGATCCTTCCATTAAGAGCAGGCTAACAAACAGTTTTTGATAATTATCTCAGAGTGTGAAATTTCATAATCAAATATTATGGGCGACTGGGACAATATGACATCTTAAATATACAATTAATATACAGAAGCAGACATTATAATACCTGGCTATAGACCCATTCATGAATGCCCATGAGAATTAGAGAAGGGACAACAAATTAGAAACAGACCCAAGGAACAACTAAGTCTCTAAATGACAGAAAGTCAATTAAGCCATTTGAATTTAGAGACAAAAATCTTTAGTAAGTAAGGGCCAAAGCGATTAGCCCCACAAAGACAAAGAAAAAAAAAAGTCGGTATGGCATTCCTGTCAGCAGGTTTAATTTTGAAAGTAATCAGTAATAGTACGTTTAGCTTCAGACAGTAATAGTACGATTCAACATAAATTACCCTCCTAATCCTCCCTTTGAATGCAGCTCTGCAAACTCTTTTTTGGCAATTATTTAAAAAGAACATACAACTGTAACACGTTACAGCCGCAACATCATCCTTCTGCAGCCAGATTTCAAATCATCATTTAAGAAACAAAATTGTGCGGGAGAATATTGGGTTCGCTTATATTTTGGCTCAAAGTTGACATATTCGTTTCTCCAGTCTGTACATTGCACTCCAAATAAATAAAAGTTTCCTGTCTGTGGGTTGTGCTACTAAGTGTGCTATTGAATTTTTTTCGTGGATAGATATCCAAAGGAGCAGTTCTTTTTTATTTTACTATCAAACATTCCTTAGAAGTTCCTAATTTGCTCACTTTCAAAATATGATAAACAGAAATTCGGTAAAATAACAGCATTTAAGTCTCGGTTGAACTCCAGCCCCACTTACATAGTGACTGACACAGCTATATGCAAATTCCCATCAAACTTCGATTGGTCAAAAGTGTCACAGCCTAAACATTAAAGTCTGGCAAAACATGGATAGAATCAAACTTTTAATCAAAGAGTAGTTTATTAAAACGATAGCATTAATAGCAGATAAGCACGCAGTAACATATTTTGAGGGGGGACAACTTTGAAGAAGACCGAAAAAAGGTAAAATTACCTGAAGTGCAAAGGAGTGAAAATCATCCAAACACCGTGCTTTTGGGAGAGGGACAGGCCGAATGCTTTCTCTCAACGCAGCGCCTCGGATAGTTACTGCAGCCATATATGTACTTACTACGACCCATGGCTTACTACAACATTACTATCTCCGTCAGTCAGTTCTACAGGGGTATATGCTACTATAACTAATACCCTGCACTTTTTAGTCATTATATGAGCGATTACTTACTTACTTACTACTTACTTAGGTCCTCCTGAGCCATCTGGCGCGCATAGGGCATCGACGAAGCCTCGGTAAACGTCACATATTGGCGCTGCGGCAAGTACATCCTCCCACTGGGGCTGTAGTGATGTGTGAGTCCTGCGTAGATCACGATCGTACGTGCGTCTGAGCGTGTTTCTCGGTCTTCCCCTCTGTCGACGCCCACGCGGCTGCCATTGTTAAACCTGGTTCGGGATTCTTGATTCCTCAATCGGAAGGACGCGGCCAAGATAGCTCCATCTCTTCTTCTTAATCACTTCAATAATAAGCGACTGACCAGTTCTTCTGCGGACCTTAATGTTGCTGACAATTGACGCCAACCGATATTCAGCACGCGTCTCAAGCACATATTTTAGAAAGCTGTGAGTCTTTTCTCTGTCCCAACATCTAGTTTCCAGCACTCACTGGCATACAATAGCACGGACAAAACGTTGCTATTAGGAAGTCGCAGCTTTAGTGCCAGCGAGTACTTCTTTGATTTCCATACTGGCTTAAGTTTGTTGAAAGCAGCGTTTGCCATGCCGATTCCTCTTTTGACCTCATTTTGTGCCTCTCCTGTATAATCGACCCAGCTCCCGAAGTACTTAAATTCATGGAATTGTTCGACTCTACGATTTTTGTGCAGGAGCTCGACTGGCAAGCCTGATGTTGCAATTGATTTAGTCTTGTCTATGTTGATGTCTAAGCCAACTTCCTCCGCTTTAACGCTCACTTTATCAAGGAGCTCCTGGAGTCGCTGCTTTGTCATTTCCAGAAGTGCCACATCATCCGCAAAGTCAAGGTCCGAGAGAATTTTATTTCCGACTGTTATTCCGAAGCCAGCTGCTTCCCCTCAAAACGTAGTCCATTAAAATGACAAATAAAAAGGGTGATAAAACGCATCCCTGTCGCACTCCATGACAATGATATGAGCGATTAGTATTATATTATTAACAGCACCTCAGACCAAACAAGACTCCTCTCCCTGTCCACATATCCCATCCTACCTGACTGAGTAAATAAATCCTATATCACCTATTTTAATCCTCCTACCCCTGGGATATGCGTTTCTGGAACTCCTAACAAGTCCAGTTGTCGATACGATAGTTATTTTTTTAACGTCGCAACCTTACAAGTTGCAATCTAATCTCTTTAAATCATTGAAATTGTTTTGGCCTCAGGAAAAGCAACTGTCCCGGATAGCAGTGCAGGACGGAGACTCACACATCTTCTCTAGTCTACACCGAAATCCTTAAGACCCAACACCGTGCTTTTGAAAGAGGGACAGGCCGAATGCTTTGAAACCACATATGTACTTACTACAACCCATGGCAATACAATTCCATTTTTAAAGCTAGGGGCAATTAGATCCAATGGTGTTTTATAAAGCCTTCTCTTAATCTGCCCTAGAACACGTTGTTATTATGATTTCTTGAAAATCTAAAACATTGGAAGCCGAATAAAATTATATATTTTGCGCTCTAATAGGCTCTAAAGAAACTAAAAGCTAAATCAAATTGAGGCAATTTGAAAATGATAGAATATTTGAAAAAGACTATTATATTGTAATGAAATAGAGTAATGAAATTAAATAGTAATGAAATACAATTATATATTTTAATGATATAATAATATAATGATATTATATAATGTAATGAAATATCTATCTCTAGATATTTGATTCCACAATTCTGTCAAAAACAGAAATCAAAAATCTTGGCTTCACTTTCATCAACTAAAACTCCGTTCTTCTAAGTAGCTTTAGACATGCTCAATGTTCATGATTTTTAACGATTTTAGTCCATTTAACAATTTGCCTAAACTGACAAAAAAAAAAAAAAAAAAAAAAGAAATCCGTACCAATTCACAAAATTTTCTGTTTTTAAATTTCTGGTTACCTTGATTTGTTTTTTATCTTTAAAAAGAGAAATAAATATACCGGAATAAAATAACTAGACCTACCATGAAAGAGTTAAGCGGATTATGTTTTTCTTGATTGTAAAGGACAAAGCTAGGAAGAATTCATGGCTGAAGTACTTGCACCTTTTTACTTCTTTTCCCTCAACATTTATAAACGACAAAAATCAAATTGATTTACTAACCCAAGTATTTGTTCATCGTGTCAAGGAAGAGCGGTCATAAAACTTAGAAACACGAACTACAGTATTAAAAAAACTTACGCATTCACAGGGTCAAAACGGGTCAGGCCGTAATGTGGATAGGTTTCTGCGGCCCTAATGATCCTCTGGGTGTCATAGAGCAAAAATCCAGAGAAAAGGACAAGTCCACCATAGAGAGATAGTGAATACAATCCAGCACCCAATGCAGTTGTTGGGGGAAGGAACATACTCCCTATAATATAAGTAACAATTGTGTCAAAATCAAAGTAAAAGCAATAATTTATTTATAATTCAATATAAAGGACAAGCAAAGTAGGAAAATAAAATATAAAGAAGAGAAAGAAAACAAAATGAAGAACAAAACAGTCAACAATAGAAAAAAACATGGGAAAAAAGCATGAAATAGCTCAAACTTAAAAAAAGCAGACTCGGACAGTCCCTGAAGTAGCAAGACCAGCTACGCCGCGTCTTTTGTTTTGGCCGCGTCGTTTGCCTTCTTATGCGGGGCTCCCACGGTATCAATAAAGTTAATAAAACTGTCCACAAAGTTAATAAACCGTTTTCCTCTCATGAATTGGTTGACTTAATTGTTGTCGGAAAAAAGTTGAACTTTATTTAACTTTTTCAAGAAAGTCCACAAAGTTCAACCAATAGCAGAAGACATATGGAAAAGTTTTAAACCTACTCATCATGTTTAGTAAAGAACGGTAACTTTATTATTTTATTTCATCATCTGGGAAGCCTTAGAATTTGGCAGAGTTTGTTGCTGTTTTACTCTGGTAAATACAGTAAAGGCCTCAAACACCAAAAACGCGCTGCAGAGCATTCGGATATCTTTTTGAGAAGAATTTGAAACAAAAGAGATAAAAATAACACTGAATGGCCACAGTAAATTTAGTACAGTTTCATTAACGCTTTATTGTTATATTTAAACCTAATAGCAACAATCTTTGAATGGCCGATTTGGAGCTCAGGGTTTCTGTTTTCTGTGCAAGTTTTAGTACGTTCTTCTCTTGCTTTCTTACGGATATATCATACCAACGAAAAATAATTTTGCTATCATTTCATAGCTGAGATTTAGTCATATCCATCTACCGAATTAAATTTTTGACATTCAGTTTACAGGGATCTCATAGATTGCAAACACGATGAAAATTGGTGGAAAATCATAAGAAAAATGAAAATTTTCTTATTTTGATTAAGCAAGTTTAGATGCTTCTCTAAGAAAAAGTCTAAGTAGTATCATAATTTTGGCTTGGTGAATTCTTAGATCTGAGACAAATGGATCCAATTATATGAGTTTATTGTCCTTTTGGTGTAAATTATATGTGCAGCCTTGTTACAAATATGCTTGTTTCGGAGGAAGCATACACTTTAAGCTTAGCGTCGTGAACCGTGCACTAGTAGAATGACGCTTAATTATTTTGTAACGGGGAGTTTGAGTCATCCAGAAGAATGGCCGAAAAATATAGTTTTGCTACTAAGTGACAACCCTGAAAGTAAAGAGAGTAACTCGCATTTACAATTCCGTTAATGGAGAGAGAAGAGGTAACAAAATCAAAAGAGTGCAACTTCGGAAGGGGCTTATTCGATTGTAAATCAGAATTTCTTGTGCCTCTCTCAAGAGTCAAAAGTTATCAGAGGGCAGCTAGTCCCCCCCCCCCCCCAAAGGACTTTTTTCCCCAAATGTATCCAATCAAAATTTTGAGTTTACAATTTTCTTCAAAATAGTTTAAAGATCAAATAACAAAAACTCCGGGGTCAATATATCCCCGCAGAGCCCGGGGGCAAGTGTCATAAGTTATGCCCCGAGGGCATGTAAGGTTTATGTAAGGAACGGTCGAATAAACCTCAGAGATGGCTCGTTTGATTGGAAATTGAAAGTTCTATTTAACTTTCTAAGAGTCATCAAAAGTTATTGGAGGGCATCTCCAATAGGAAGAGAAAGCTCTTTTGGGTGCAACTAACTAAGGGAATATCATCCGTGTTAGTTATGTATTTTTATACATTTGATTGTTTTATATCTGTCCTTAAAGTGTGACAGGTTTTCCTTAACAAAGTGGGAAGAACATAAACAGTTCTTCTTTTTTCTTGAGAAAGGGTAGATATTGGGGAATATTGCATATTTAAGAGCCCCAAGCACTCAATAGGTTGAAAAAAGTTTAAAATCGTGTTAAGGTGAAAAGCTCGAACGATTCCCCAGTCCTGCTTGGGATGGCGGTACCTACCTCTATCTTCATCTTAAGAATTACATACGACGCTGTATATTCGGAAAATACCTAGATCTGGGGGGGGGGAATGACAATCAAAATTTACCTCGAAATCTATATTGTTGATCTACAATCTAATTAGAGTTAATTCCGTTCCATGAGGATAAAAAAACAATATGAAGTAATTCCAGACAACATAAAAATTAACACCACTGATATATTAGATGATAAAATAACCTATAAATTTACTGAGGTAAGATTGGAAATCCATTAATAGAAATTAACTTTTCTTTCCCAAAAAGATCATAATAAATATTTTTATCCCTGCTTTATTTTTTATAGTAGCTAAGCAAGTAGTATTAGCAACTTGCTTTCTTAAAAAGCAAAATCCGTGCATCAAATTCTTGCATAAATTACAGCTAAAGCAACGAGCCACCCATCCCCCATGACTAGTCCAAGCGCCACCCCCTAAACATGTTTTGGCAAATTATGTTTTAATCCAGAAAAATCTTGATATAGGTCTGGATCATCTCCCCCCCCCCCCCCCCAAATAAACATTTTAAACGTATTTATCTAACCTTGGATCATAATAAGAAGGGAAATGTTTGTAACTCCGCATTTAAACTTCAGATGATAAGACATTATTTTCATACGAGATATCGATTTTGTAAAGGTTAGAGTAAAAGATACACTGCCCCTTTTTTTCAGTATTTAACATATACTAAATTTCCTAGTCACGCGACAATTAACAATGTTCCTGAAAAATAAAGCCAAATTTCACTTACAAAAGATCCAAAATTAATAACCAAAAAAAATGTTTTTAAATAATGCATCTAATTATGCATAAAAATTGTGTATCTTACGTATCTATCTAAATTATATAGACACAAAACATAGTTTCACTAAAATACTGATTCCAAGGAAGAAAAAAACACAGTTCGGTTAGGTATGGCAGCAAAAACTGACATGATAACAAACTAGGAGACCAGTTCTTATGAAAAAAAAAATCAACGTTTTTTTCTGAAATCAACGTTTTTGTATTTCAAACGAAAGTATGCCAAGGAGAATTTTTAGGCGAAATTATCCGCAAAACAATTCCAAGGGATTTTTCAACGACAACGGAATTTTTCAGGGGGAATATCTTGCGTGGGAGGAATTCTCTATGGACTGGTTTTTGAGGAATAGAATTTTCACGGATAAGAAGCCGGATTTCCCGGCATTATTTGAAAAGCGATCAGAAAAATTTTAAAAAATAAGTTTTTTCAATTGAAATTAAGGAGCAACAAGCTCTTAAACAGCTCTTACACAAGATGATAATTTCCAGCCATTAAATAACGAAAAGATCGCTCCGGCAAAAACCTTCGCTAAGCCATCTTCAATGTTAAGAAGATATATATGTACTGAAAAAACTTAACATTCGGAAGTAAATTTATCGAAAGCAAAAGTGACTAAGAACGAGGTCTTTTCATTTGTGTTCAGGCTCTTTTTTTGCTTGCTCTGCATATGTTATTCCCAAAACATCTGCTTTGTTTTCGTTATTAGCTGGCTGGAAATAGTTAAGCACCATTTCTGTCCGTTTAGCGAGATTGATAGAATCGGTGGTTCACTTCAACATTTAAAGTTTTTTTTCAAGTATTCACGATTTAAATTTGTCAAGAATATTAGTATACTTTAAGCAAAACTACAAGTCAGCAGCTTCTAAAGTAACCAAGATATATGAAAACTACCTCCTCTGACTCTTCTGACCTCCAGGCAAAGACTTTGGAGGGTACACCACGTTTAGATCTGCGGAACATATTGATATGAATCTGGATAGCCCCCTTGTTGTTTAGATTTCAAGCATGTCCTCCTGTCCGAAACACCCAGAAATAATTTATTGGTAAAAAAATGAATAAGATCCCAGATTATTAGTAAAATCAACATAAAAAATGAAGAAGCCAAAGACTTACCAAGGGAAGCTGCAAAGACGACACCCAGCCCTATAGCCAGAGGGCCACCCATTGTAAGAAATTTTTCGTTGGGAGCACAAACAGCAACTGTGGTCAAACCTCCAACGACTCCTGCAGTATAACTAATAAAAACAAATCATTAGTTTAGTCTATTCTTGTGATGGTAATAAATATAAAAAAATGGGCTTAAATTTCAAAGTATGGATAAAAAAAATATATACATCCAAAAATTTCTAAACCTAATACAAAGCCTAGACTGTAGTCATGATTTGAACTACTTTCAAAACTGAAGCTTGAATAAAGGCTCATGTCTTGAAAATATATTAGAATCGATTATCGGAAAAATGATATTATTATAAAATACAACAGTTTTGGAAACTGAAATAACTAACTTAATACTAAAATATTTTATATGAAAAATATTATTCTCTTCCTATTGAACGGCTTACATCGCTACATCAACTTTATAAGGAAGCAGAATTATTTGATGACAAGTTTTAGACTAAAAAAAATATCTGACTGAAAACTTTGATCCGGAAAAAAAGTATTGATCCACCACACACATTTTTTGAAAAGTGAAATTACTTGATAACATCAAGAATCACAATTTTAATTAACTTCTAACGTGTAAGCAGTTCATTTTGAAGAGGTTTCTTTTTATATGAAATATCCATGGACACTTATGTGCAAAAGAGCTTGTATACAACAGAGGCTTCAAATTTTACAGTTAACGCGCATATTCCAAGTTAATAATTAAGATTCATAAGCCACCAATCCAACGTAGCTTGTCTAGCTTGAAAGCATAACACCTACCAAACGCAAAATTTGAAGAGGTTGTATGCAGCAATTACGAAATTAAAGTGTCAGAGAAGTATTTAGCCTTCAAGTAAGGCAATTTCTCTAGACGCTTGATAAGTTTCATGTTAGCCTATAAGAAAATGGAGACTATTAAAAAACGTAAAACAAAATAATTATTAATATAATACTAAAATAATAATTAATAATTATCAAAAAATAATAGCGTTGCTGCTGCTGTGATATTGTTTCATTTTTCACGAATATGGGACTAGCCTTTACGTAGGAAAGTTAGTTCCAATTAGCTAAAAATTTGTGTTACCGCTGCAAAATAGCAGAAATCGCATCTTTGTAACTAGATATCTTTTTTCGTCAGGCTTTGCTGTTGTATGTTGTAAATATACCAATTCAATGGAGTAAACACAAGTCTTGGTAGTTCTAATGTAAGAGGCAGGAACTCCGGTTCTTAATACACATTAACGTCCCTTCACAACAAGATTCTTTTTTACTAAAACTAAGATATAGCTAGCGCTCATTTGAACCAATCAGGTTTTCTATTGAATTTTCTGATTCGTTGAAAAATTCTACAAAAATTTTGATTTGCTTAAATTAGCCCTAGGTAAATCTCGGCATTAGTAAAAAGTTATTGTGAATACGGCATACGTAAATATCACCTATATCGTTGCCATTAATGTAAACGTTCTAAAGCAATATATATCCTATTTTATTTGGATTTTAAAATCATTATGCAGGGCAACAATACTTAAAGACTCCACTGAGCTCCTACTGAAAGGAGAGGAGCCGTCTCTTGGATCGAACCTGATACTACTCCTAAATAGTACAACACCCAATTGAAATAAAAACAAATAAATGATCAAAGAGGTTGTTGAAAACCCGTAAAAAACTAAAACCTAAGAACTTACTAAAAATAAAAACTTACTAAAAACAATGAAGTTACTAAAAATCAAATACTAAAAGATACGGTCAAAAAGCTTCGAGAGTAGCGAAAGGTTGAAAGAGGACATACGTATATGCGGTATATGTATAGAGGGTATAGGGTATGTATACAGAGTAAAAGTATGAAATTCGAGCGTCAGAGAGGTATAAAACAATCAGCATTCTACAAACTGTGGCAATTCTGATGGATGTTTGACAAGTTCGCTGTTTTATACAAGAAAATTGGGACTATAAAGAAAAAATTGAAAAAAAGTAACAATTATAAATAATATTATCGCTGCTGCTATATCATGAAACTAGCCTTTTGCTCAGAAAATCATTCCAATTAACTAAAATGTGTGTTACTATTAAAAGATAGCATCGGTCCCATATTACAACATGACACGTGTTTTATATAATAATTGGTTATGTCTATCCGATAAGTTGGAATAACATATATCCTATTTTCTTTAGGTTTTATTAAATTATTATGCAGGTTAAATGCTCTATTCATCCCCTGGGTTGGTGCGAAGAAAGAGGCTGTCTTTTGGAGGAAATACTGATACTACTTTTAAATAAGACACCAGTTATGAGAAACAAAAACGAATGAGTTTTTAAAAGTTTTCACAGGAAATGGTCAAAGAGTATTAACAGCTAACCCAAGACAGGGGCGAAAACCCCTTGACTACTACTACTGCTAACTCAATTCAGCACCAAGCCACCTGAGGCCAACTCAGACCAAGCTCCTCCTGTATCCCAATGCATTCAAAGCCTCCCTCTTTGCACCTCCAATGAAGTTCCAGTTTCCCTTAAATCTTTTCTTGCGACATCCTTTCACTCCATTTAGGGACGACCTGCTTTTCGTTTGGTCCAAGATGATTGGTCAATGGCTGATTATTACATTGGTTCCAACGACTTTTTAAGCTGCAAACTTACTAAGTTGCATACTTAGTAGACAACTTAGTATGCTACAAAAAAAAACTTTAACAAACACATCAAAAATTTGTTTATATGCATTTTTATCACTTTTCTACGAGTCGGAAAAATATTTCAAGCAGGGGGCAGTCAAACTCCCCCTGGATATGGCCTTGAAAGTACCTGACCGTTGCCCTGACGTGCCATGAAGCCCTCTTCACAGTGGCCAGTTGAGACACGCTGGAAAAGGGTGTTTCAACTTGTAAAATCAGTCGCTTGGTTTAAAAAATAAAAAATAAGTTGGTTGCTTTAAAAAATAAACTGAATAAAAAAGAACATTCTTGTTGCCTCTTTTCGAATTTTAGTATTAAAAAGTAAAACTGCCCCTTTTTTCATCCCATTTTTACGGTAATGAAAATATTCTAATTTGAGGAAAACAAAATCAAATTAACTAAAAAGAAAATATGGTGGGGCTTTTGTAAACCATTCAATGGTAATGGACAAAATTTCGCAAGTGACTTCCTGTCACAAAGACGGCTTTTTAGGATTCATCATGCAAAAATTAATTCTTTGAGCATAATATACTTGCTTAAAATTGACACTCGTTATTAGCTAGATGTATTCAAACATTTAAACTATCTTACCTAAAAAATGAAGCCCCCGTTTAAGAAAAATTAAGCTTCCAATTAAATATCCTTTGAATATATTTGAAGAGTTGCCAAATAGTTATTTTTAAAGGAGTCTAAAAAGTCTTACAATAGAATCAGTCTCCCAGCACGGTTGGTAAAACTTGGTTTCAACTGAGGTTTTTTTTTTCCTCACTCCACTTGTGCCTAGTACTAGTAGTACTAAAAATACTAGCTTTTTTCTGTGAAGCTATTACTTATTTTTTGCCCCACCCCAACCTGCACTCAACTATTCTCAATGAAATCAGCATACCAAGTTCCTTCATTCTAATTATAGAGTAACAGAACGCCATCTACATTTTCAATACTTTTCTATTATAAATTTTACACCACAGAAGGGGGGTTTGAAGCCAAATTTGCAGAACGCTATTAAGGTAAAACGTTATACAAAAAAGCGTACAAAAGTTGAGGATTCTGACCTAATTTTGTGCTTACTCTAATCTGCTTACTCTAAATAATGCGGTAACTTTAAAAGCTAATATCAAAGATCTATTTCACTGATTGCTATTTTGTTCCTTATATTATTATTTTTTTTCATTATAAATATCAGAATAAACTTAAATAAGATCTAATCGACTTGGTATATTTAAATAGAGAGAAAGTTAATAGAAATTAGTGACCTATTTTTGTAACTTAACCTAGTTTTGTTTGAAGCTATAAATAATAGCCATGGTTGCCATCTATTATAAAATTTTACTAAATTTAGTAAAAAAGGACCCGAGTTAATAAATTTAGTAAATTTAAGTCAAATCTAGTATTTTTCGAGAATTTAAATATTTTACTAAATTTACCTGAAATAAGAAAAAAAAATGTTTAATTATGAAGGTTTTGAATATAATAATAATTATATTCCTAAACCATTAAAATTAATTTTTTTTAAAACAGTCCTAGCATCCTTACTTCAGGGAAGTTCAACCAGCCCAGTGAATGTCCAACATACCTTTTTTTTCTCCTTGGATTTAGTCAGCGTTGCCAGTTAACGTTTTCAATTAAATGCAAGGTTTGATGATAACAGGTTAAGTTAGATTAGATTTGGTTAGGTTAGCTTAAGTTTTTAAACCATTTCTGATATTTTAAATTAGTTTTAAGAGTATAATAATTCGGTGCACAAGTGTGCTTGGTCAATTTTTGCTCAACAAACCTGGACAAAAAAGGATGTGCAGCAACCACTGGTGTTTTCAGGGGGGAGGAAAAACTGAACCAGGACGTTTTTTCTAGCGGGTGGACAGAAACCGCAAACTATTGAGTCCTCCAAAAAAATTTAGATTTGTTTTTCCTAACGGTTGATTACTCCCAACGTCCAATACAAAAGTAGGTAAAACACACACCAGGCTGGTTGTGGCGATATGCTTGGAAAAACAATTCAAACATGGATAATCAAGCTAGTCTACATGACCTCAAAGTCTCTAACCATATAAGTGATATTTTCACAGTAAGTAACGCCGTAATTAATAACAAACACGTATATTTTGAACGAAATATCAGTTTTTAGTTTGGTCGAAATGCAATCCTGACGGCACAGCAGAATTGAAGGTATTATCTGTGAATACAAAAGTGCCACACTTTATGGGATGTGATTGAACCTGAAATTTAAAAACTTTTCTTTTTTTGGCTCAAGAAAGAGCAAAAAATGTGAAAAAGGGCAGATAATGTGATGAAACCGATCAAAAGATTTTAGCCCGATTTTGAGCCAACTTTTGCGTATAACCTGCCTAAATAAGAAGGTTTATTGTTTTTGCAGAGGATCAAAGTTGTTTTTGTCGATATCCATGGGCCCATCAAACCTGCAAAATGGGAAGGTTTTATACTTTATCACGTGATCCCAGAATCCACCAAACCTGAGGAAATAAGAAGGTTCTTTGTTTTGGAAAATAGGGACCCTAACTTTTTTGAGATACTAATGGTAGTATAGGCCCAGATCATGTTAAAACGCAACAAATATTCATAATTGTGGAAGTTCGGTGGTTTCATTGATTCTCCTGAAAAATACCGAACTGTCACTTTGATGCAGCTTTGATGATTCCATGAATCCTCTGCAAATAGTAAACCTTCATAATTCTGAAGGTTAAATGGAAAAGTTATGTCCCTAACTGTCGTGGATGAATTGAAAGAAACGTCTTTCACACAAAACAACGGAAAAATCCAAATCCATCACTTCTGCCATGTTAAGACTGCTCACTTCTGATCAGGAATCAGTGAGATACAGCAGAGTCATAAAATGGCCCCAGTAGGAAAAAAAGAGTTCGGAGTGTTTGAAAACTAAATCCAGTTTCTGAAATTAGAACAAAATAACTAGTATAATCCTGTTTTCATTTTTTGAGTTTCTCTCACTCGAGCCTGACTTCATTGTGCTCTGCTGTATGGCTCAAATTCTCGGAACAATAGGAAAAGTTCCTGTTAGGCGGCGTTCAGACGGACGACGTAAGACGGATTATAACCTGCCTAAATAAGAAGGTTTATTGTTTTTGCAGAGGATCAAAGTTGTTTTTGTCGATATCCATGGGCCCATCAAACCTGCAAAATGGGAAGGTTTTATACTTTATCGCGTGATCCCAGAATCCACCAAACCTGAGGAAATAAGAAGGTTCTTTGTTTTGGAAAATAGGGACCCTAACTTTTTTGAGATACTAATGGTAGTATAGGCCCAGATCATGTTAAAACGCAACAAATATTCATAATTGTGGAAGTTCGGTGGTTTCATTGATTCTCCTGAAAAATACCGAACTGTCACTTTGATGCAGCTTTGATGATTCCATGAATCCTCTGCAAATAGTAAACCTTCATAATTCTGAAGGTTAAATGGAAAAGTTATGTCCCTAACTGTCGTGGATGAATTGAAAGAAACGTCTTTCACACAAAACAACGGAAAAATCCAAATCCATCACTTCTGCCATGTTAAGACTGCTCACTTCTGATCAGGAATCAGTGAGATACAGCAGAGTCATAAAATGGCCCCAGTAGGAAAAAAAGAGTTCGGAGTGTTTGAAAACTAAATCCAGTTTCTGAAATTAGAACAAAATAACTAGTATAATCCTGTTTTCATTTTTTGAGTTTCTCTCACTCGAGCCTGACTTCATTGTGCTCTGCTGTATGGCTCAAATTCTCGGAACAATAGGAAAAGTTCCTGTTAGGCGGCGTTCAGACGGACGACGTAAGACGGATTATAACCTGCCTAAATAAGAAGGTTTATTGTTTTTGCAGAGGATCAAAGTTGTTTTTGTCGATATCCATGGGCCCATCAAACCTGCAAAATGGGAAGGTTTTATACTTTATCGCGTGATCCCAGAATCCACCAAACCTGAGGAAATAAGAAGGTTCTTTGTTTTGGAAAATAGGGACCCTAACTTTTTTGAGATACTAATGGTAGTATAGGCCCAGATCATGTTAAAACGCAACAAATATTCATAATTGTGAAAGTTCGGTGGTTTCATTGATTCTCCTGAAAAATACCGAACTGTCACTTTGATGCAGCTTTGATGATTCCATGAATCCTCTGCAAATAGTAAACCTTCATAATTCTGAAGGTTAAATGGAAAAGTTATGTCCCTAACTGTCGTGGATGAATTGAAAGAAACGTCTTTCACACAAAACAACGGAAAAATCCAAATCCATCACTTCTGCCATGTTAAGACTGCTCACTTCTGATCAGGAATCAGTGAGATACATCAGAGCCATAAAATAGACCCAATAAGAAAAAAAGAGTTTGGAGTGTTTGAAAACTAAATCCAGTTTCTGAAATTAGAACAAAATAACTAGTATAATCCTGTTTTCATTTTTTGAGTTTCTCTCACTCGAGCCTGACTTCATTGTGCTCTGCTGTATGGCTCAAATTCTCGGAACAATAGGAAAAGTTCCTGTTAGGCGGCGTTCAGACGGACGACGTAAGCGACGTAACTAGTGCTTATGCGGTCCTTATGTCGAAAGTTAAAATTTCTCAACTTTTGACGTAAGACAGCTTACAATGAACCAATAGAGAAGCAGTCTTTTGGCAAAACCTTCAAAACTTGAATATGATCTGTTAACTGGAAATGAAGGCAGCTTTAACTGAGCTTGTGCATGAAAAACTAGCACTATATGAGCCCTCATATCTTTGGCATAAAGGATAAAATTGTGAATAAAGACATGTGAAGGAGCATAGCCGATGGCGTGGTAGCTTTTTTTCACAGTATCTAGTTCTATATTCTCCGTTTAGTTCATTTATGGCCTCACTTGGATAACAGTTTTCGGCCAAAGCTCAATTTTGATTCCAATCGCGAGTGGCTTCGCATAATAACTGGCACCTTCTGCGTCTCTTATGTTGCCCGTCTGAGCACCGCCACAACCAATGAGAAGTGGTTCCACACTTTCTAGGATAAAAAAAATATTCTGCTTCCCTTAACTCCAACGAACCGATATTGTCAGCCTATGCAGCGAGTTCTGTAGTTTTTATAAAGAAAAAAAAAAACAAAAAAAAATTTGCGTGACATGAGACGAGAGTAGGTTTATTTCGAGGAAAACGAAAGAAAAGAGAACCAGATAAAAGAGGAGAAAAAGAAAAAGGAGAGAAGAAGAGAATAAAGATCGTGAAACTCTTATTGATAATCCTTCTATAGTAAAAATCAATGCTTGACGGTATTTTGGAAAAAATATTTTGGGGCATTTAGTAAAAATAGATGATATTTAATAAATTTTTCCTTTCGGATTTAGTAAATTCTTCCAGGCCAGGGTGGCAACACTGATGACAGGTCTTTTTTTTTTTTTTTTTTTTTTTTTTTTTTTTTTTTGTTCATTAGTTTCAGAATTAAGATACAGTGAAGGATTTGGAAATGAAATCCTTGATCTTTGATTAAATTATTTGAGCAAGACTTTGGACTTGTGTCAGATTTAGGCTGAAAGAACAAAATTACAAAATTATCTATGAACAAATTTTACATGATAGGCTTTAATATCTTTAGCTAAACAGAATGTTGAACCTCATCAACTTAAAAAGCGATTTGAGCTCCACCTTGAAATAATTATTTGAAATATGTTCCGTTTTACATTTAAATCCTGAACAAGAAGTACAAAACTTGCATGTCTTGCTAATCCACCAAATAGCTTTATTTAATCGACTTAATAGCTTTATTTTAAAATAAAAATTATCTTTAGAATCCAGAAGTTTTTGCACTTTCCTCAAATGAAACTCAGAGAGGAAAAATAATAACAAAATGAAAAATAAAATAAAAAAGGTGAGAAAACTAGGATTTTCTGAGCCAATGGCAATCCATGAAGAAGAAGAAATAAGAAAATATTTCTACAAGGACCTCCGCCGAGTCGTCCTCAGTGCTAAACAAAAAAGAAAAAAAAGGAAACCAACGAAAATAAAACCTTTCGAAGTTTACTTCACAACGACAGAACAGAAACTAAATAAGAACCAGGTTGGAATCAATGAAAAAGAAAACTACCAAGATGATTGGGTAATAATACTTTGTTTTGCTATTGCTTTGGCTGGCCTACAAATTCGTTCATCATTTCATGTGCAAATAGGTTCTTTCAAGTTATACCGGGTGAAAATATTGATTGAGTCCTTCAAAATTAAACTGTCGTAAATTGGGCTTAATCATATATCTTCAGTATCTCTATTTATTGCTAAATTTTGGTTCATGTATTTTTTGTATCTCAATTACACCTTTAAAAGTTTGTGGTAGGTCATTTACAGTAGATATTAAGGTTTCCTCGTCAAAAAGAACCAGATGGGTCGGATTTACGAAAATATGCGAAGCCAATGCCGAATCAAAGTTGTCATTGTTATTTTTTAATCTCAGGGACTTGTATATTGAAATTTTGTGCTCATTCAAACGTCCACCTAGTTGTTGATGGGTCCTACCAATGTAAAATTTCCCACATGAACACGGGATTCTGTAGACACCACTACCCAGTACAGGGTCAGTTTGATCCTTTCCTAAGTTGAAAAAATGTTCAATTTTATGTTCGGTTTTATAAGAAACAGAGAGATTATGTTTTGTTTTTTTTTTCCAAGTTTATCGCCAAGTTTCGGGATGTATGATAAAGTGATGAAAGTTTTTTTCTCAATTGCCAGGGTAACTGAATCAAGTGGGACGAGCTCCCTATTTTGTTGTTTTATCTTTTGTAATCGTCTATCTATGATATTTTCAATAAGTTTGATTGGGTAACCATTGCAGAAAAGAATATCCTTGACATAGCTTATTTCAGAATTTATATGGTTACGGGAACAAATTTTTAAAACTCTATCGACTAAAAGGATTATTACCCCTCTTTTCACAGAAGTATGGTGATGGGAAGAGAAATGTAGATATCGATCATTATGAGTCGGCTTTCTATATATAGAAAAATCAAGGCTAGGAGCAGTTTTTATAATCAAAACATCCAAGAAAGGCAGCTTACCTGAATCTTCGAGTTCCATTGTGAACTGGAGATTCAGATTGAAGTGGTTCAAATGTGCCAAAAATTCTTTTAGAGAGTCCTGCTCATGTCCCCAGACAGGAAGGATACGATCAACGATATGAAATCACAGAGAATAATTTAAGCTGAAACTCTTCAAAGCAGACTATTATATAAAATCCATGTAAAAATTTGCTAAATAAGGAGACAAGACAGTGCCCATGGATAAGCCCCTGATTTGAAGGAAAACTATTTTTCAGAATTTAAAATACGAGGAGAAGTTGTTGCAAAGACGAACAAGGGTCATTATTGTATCAATTTCCAAAGTTTTGTAATCCGACCAAGCTGAATTTTCCTCAAATTTTCTTTGTAAGGCCTGCTCACATTTATGGACATCGCATGAAGTGTACATAGAAACTGCATCACAACTAGATAAAATAGTTTTTTCTGTTGTGGTCTAAGAATGTATTTACTTTTCTCGATTATGTAAGAACGCTGAGCTTCTTACTTATTGAGTTACAGCTGAGCAATATATCGTGAGCACACAGAATAGCGTAAAAGATCAGAGACCAAAAATCTAAATAGAAGATTTTGACCTTATTTTACATCACTATCATCATTTAAGATTACCGTAAAAGAATAAGGTGAGCGCAAAAGCGTATAGCGGTATTTCAGAAACCTTCCTAGTCTTTCGGTTGTTTTGTGCATAATTGGACCGTTTTTACTGTTGTTTGCAGAAAAAAAATGGAATAAAAAATAATAAACATCTAGCTGATCTAATTGAAAATATCCCAAACTCCCTAGATAAAAATTTTTTTTTACATTTTATTAGCATTTCTAGGAACTAGAATTGGCTAGAATTAGTCTTAAGGTAAGTAAAATATGAGGTCAATGGCTTTTGAGCGCAAAACTTCATTACAAGAAAAGAGGCAGAATGCTAAAGCACTGAGCCAAAGATTTACTTTGCTCAATTGTATCCAGTTTTCGTCTTGGAAGTTTCTAAGTCGAAATCAAGCATGTCTGTATCCAATGTATCCAATCTAAAAGCTGCAAGTAATTAAAAGAGCTTTCTCTTTTCCATTTTATATATTCTTAATACAAGAGCAATAGACATAACGGGATAAAGCAGAAGTTTAGTTTCATCAGTAACATCCTTCCAAATGTTTGGGATTTCATTATGTGTACCTCCAAACAATAGGGGGATCAAATTTCCTCTTGTTTTAATCGTTCTAGACTTTTTTCTTTCTTCTATGCATCACTTAATTCCTAATTAAGAAACCAAGTTATATTTTTCAAATCTGTTATATTCTACAGCTTCAAATCTGAGATTTGATCCAGTGTTGGCCATCTACTTGAACCCTATCCTCAAGAGAATTATTTGCTTGCGGCTATATTTTTGATTCCTTCACATAAAGTTTGAAGAATAGTAAAGCCTAATTATTCAGCAGGGCAAAAGACAAGCGGAATATGATGCACCCAGGACGTCTATGAGAATGTGGAACATACACAAATATAAACCATAAAATGAAAATATTAATTCACCGATTCGCAATCATTTCTTCACATTTTTTCATAAAAGCATTTAGTCATCACTTGCAATGCAATTGAACGGAAGAATCTAGCTGAGTATTTTAGGTCTGCTGCCAAAACAGTAGCTTAGGCCTAAATAACGACACACTCAAACAGTTACTGATACTTTCAGGGATCAGTGACACTTAAAATACGAAACCAAAATCATCAATTAATAAAACTTTACCAAGCAGCACGAAGCAGAAGAGGGCCTCCAAGAAGGGTGAGGGGAGCAAAAACTGCACCAATAGTTGAGCTGTGTAAGATCCACGCCAACTGTTTCTTACCCAATCCTTCTTCGTAGGGAAGACTTCGGACTATCATACCGGTGCCGATCATCAAGGCCATTGAGCCAAGCATTGACTGAAAGAAAATTTCATGCACTGAAGAAACAATTATAAAATTATACAAAATAATCAAACCATTTTTATTATAAAAAATAATTATTAAAGAATCACGTAATACAAATGATTGAATAATCATTCTAGCATATTCATAAATAAACAATTGTAATAAAATTATTAAATAAAAAAAATGATTAAATAATCACGTAACACAAGAATCAAACCTTTTAAAGTCAGGAACACGGTTAATTGACGTTTGACATTTATAAATGGAAAAAAAAACATTATAAAAGATTTAGAACAAAATGATTTGCAAAATAAAATATATACTAATGATTTAAAGCCGTTTTCAATCAGAAATTTCTAGTCGCTCTTGAAGTTGCTCATCGTATTTGCTGGAAAAAAAATTCTAACGAAATTATACATTTCATTTTCACCTTAATAAAATAAAACGAAAAGATAAATGAAAAATGATTGTAGAGGTAGCTAACCATACAGCTTTCTCCAAAATCTGTCACTATCTGGTAGCTAACCGCCGCTATCTGTCAACCCTATAAAGCACTGTTCCTCTCCCCCACACCCTCTATATTGCACCCTTTTGCCAAATTTTTACACATGCTATTAAATTGGTAATCCACTCCACTTTCCTGTTTTGCAAAATATTTACTGAGATACCAATTTGAACACCCAGTTCAAAACTTATTAATTGGCTTCACATAGCAGACCCCACTACGGCTGTTGCTAAACTTACAGAAAAACACAACCAAAAGATTCCAAACTAAGCTTGAAAACAACGCCTTTTACACCAGTTATATCTACACCAGTTATTTTACACCTTTTATATCAGTTATATCTAGTTATAGCTTTTCTTCTTTGTCTTTGTTACAAGTGTCTGTGCTCTTCTTTATTCTTTTGTTTATTAAACCATCAAAAGTAGGAATTTGTTGAATTCACTCTTTACTGAAAATTTAAAAAGGCAAAAATTGAACCCCTGGCACATCATTTATGTTTTTTCTTGCTTTTTTAAGGCGTTTTAGAAAGCAGGATGTTTAGAAAAAAAATATATCAGCTGGAACACACGCCATCACTCATAATCCATACAAAAAGTAAATATCTAAGAAATACAAATAAAATGCTAATTCAATAGCAACAAATTTTGTTTAATTCTTCTATCTAAATTCAAATAAATTTGGCAATAAACCAGAAAAATGACGGAACACCTATCAGTCTGACCCAGTAAAAGGCACATAAACCCAGGTACACATTGCCCTATCCAGGATTACTTTTTGACAAGTCAGACAAAATTTTCGAGGGGAGGGGGGGGACCTGATATTTCCCCCCTCCTGAATACGGCCTTGCCAGTACATAATTTTAGTGTAATTCAAAAAGAAGTGGGGGAAAGAATGTCCTTACCACCCATGTGTTAGAAAGCATAAAGTTCATAACCATCCTTGATCGAAAAAACGCTGCGGCACTGGCTGCAGTTAAAGCAATGGATCCTCCAAAATACATATACGTTGATCGAACCCTTTCCTTGACATAGTCTGGCCATACCCTGAAAAAGAAAAAAGTGAGTGAAAAATTACCTCTAAAGGAGAACCGATACAAACCTGGAAGGAACTTTTAGTTCAATAAAGGCCTAGGTATAAGGAGAGGCTAGTTATCCCTGAAATGAATTAATAACCCAAGAAACAAACCACGATTCAATTACGTCAACAAATGTTCTTTTCTCTCAAAAATCGGAATATACCACTTATACTTACGTTCTCAGTCACCTTAAAAAATCAATTAGAACTTGATATATTTACTAATGTTTTTTTCATAAAACAAAACTATAATTAATTTTTGCACCCTCTCTCTCTCTCATCGGCAACCTTAGCCTTAAAACTCCATTTTTCGATTGTCGACGTTCTTCGTACCATTTTCCAAATTTGACACTCAAAACCTAACAAACAAATGACTCAAAACTTTCACATTAGCTTTGATCACTGAGTAAAATCATCAAGTATATCAATTATCTGAGGAACGTTAGATTCATAGGCCAAAAGTTGATTTGGTTGAAAGAAATGGCACAATCTGTTTCTTATATCACTCTACTTAGGGGGAGAAGATATAATTCCACTTTTAAAATCAAGTCTAGCTATTACAGCTATTAGGTGAACTTAGAAGAGTAAATGCCATAAGCAAAAACAATAACAACGTTCAGGGTAAACAAGCTGGTTTCATGTCGGACCGTTCAACCATCGAGCAGATTTTTACGATCCGACAAATCATAGAAAAACCCACGGAGTTCCTACAAAAAGCTTTTATTACCTTCGTCGACTTCCGTGCTACGTTCGACTCAGTGGACCGAGAAGCTCTTTGGCGGATTCTAGAATCGACAGGCCTCCCTAAAAAATACTGCAGACACTTCAAAGCTCTACACCATGGGACGGAGAGCTGTGTTCAAGTGAACGGCCGCCGCAGCCCGTTCTTCCAAATCACGACAGGAGTGCGCCAAGGATGTGCAGTTGCCCCAGAGCTCTTCAATGTCATCATAGACTACGTTATTTGTAATGGGATCAATTTGCAAAAACCCCAAAATCTCCAAATTAAAGTTACCCAAATAAAAGTAAAAACAACCGAAATATAAACCCAAAATATGAACCTGAAAAATTCAAGTAACCTACAGATCGAGCAAGACTCAAGCTTTCAATTTAACATAGTGAAACAAATATATCTAATTCAACATTGTAATTATACTTTGTAACAAACATCGTAAGAATCTTTCCCACAGAAAATCCAATAAATAAATCCGCCCTTGCGTCGCCAATAAAAGCAATAAATATCAGTTGGACCAAATCTTATATGACAGCCAACGAACAATGTAATTTGAATCTTAAGAGCTCGGAATGCCAAACTATCAAGAGGGCAAAGTTTATTATACAAAAAAATAGTCACTCAAGATGCAAAATATCGTCGTTGCATTTTTCTGGAGTATAATTTTAGAACTAGCTATATAAATTCATTTAATTTGTTTTATCCTTACAAAACTTAAAAAGAAATAATTTATACTAACCCTGAAATTTAAGCGACCCCCTGCTAGAAAAATATTACAATGTAAAACTTTGTTCGTTCGAAAAAATTCCAAAGTGTTATTATAAAAAGTTATAAATTGTAATTAAAGTTACAATGTAGAACTTCGCTTTATTAAAAAATTCCAGAGTGATATCTTAAAAGTCATAAATTTCAATTAAACCCAAGTAGCCCATTGGTGCAAGCCCGTCCAATAGTGATGTAGGACAAATAGTGCAGCCAATAGGGACTGTAAAATATACTTGTTAGTAACGCCCGAACGTAACCTCCGGTGAAATTGGGAAAAGTAGATAGCTAGAACTTAGCAGTTTTTGCGCCAGTTTTATGTCAGTCTTTTCTCAGTCTTATGCAAGGCTATTTTCAGTCTATTTTGAGTCTTAGAGGAGTTTTACGCCAGTGATTTATATTATGTGAGTTTATTCAAAATAAACTTTCGAGAGAACCTTTTTGTCAGTGCATTAACTTTTGCGTAGCATCGCTCCAGATGACAATTTTGTATTAGTGTCCCGTATTACAAGTGTGTTGATATAACCGAAGCTCTGCGACAATTATGTGAGTAACAATACATGCATTACTTTCTTATTTTATTCTCTCTATGTTAATATTTCTCAAGTTTGTTAGTCCTTATGGCTCCACTCGCTCCTAAGGGAAACTGAAACTTATCAGTCTGATTTCGACTCAGTATGGCCGTTAATATAAGCTCCCTACAGGTACTCCTAGATTAAGGTCCCCACTCCAGAAATTCCGCCTCCGCTCAGGAAGGCCACACGCGAACCGTTAGCTAAGGGCGTGGCTATTTCCCCATTGAATTAATTAATTGGAATCTCCGTATTAGGAAACATCAGGAGATAAAGTACAATTAAATTCTAAAAAGAAACCCCCCACAACCATATTTTTAAAAGAAACCCCCCAATTAGAATTGGCGCGGCCTGTTTAAAGGAGCAAAAACATAAGGACAAAAAAAAAAAAAGATTATTGAGAAATATTAAGCATAGGAAAAAGTGTGATATCTTTTAGACTTATAATTTACTTGTGCATGCTTTGAAAGTGCCATTTATTGCGCAGTCTTTGTAGTGCAACATTTTATTAAGGCTAAGTCCCATTAAAAAAATAACAAAAACAAGATTTAGACTTGAAAAATATAAATTACATCAAAAAAAACAACTGCCTAATTTTAATTTATTTTGAGAAAAAAAAACCAAAATGTCGTTGGATAAAAATAAACAATTACTAAAGCAAAAACTAATTGCCAAAACATCGGAAATCTAAAAATAACCCCCTAAATATAAAGGCGATGAAGACGTAGACGAATTTGTTATTCAATTAAACCAATTTGTAGAAGTAACCCAAACGGACTTAAAATCATTAGTAGGCATGTTGTTAATGAGACTTAAGGGACAGGCATTAACATTCCTGAAACAAATAGAACAAAAAATAGGGGAAGATAACAACCTCCCAATAAACTCAATTGAAAAATTGCTAACAGCGTTCCGAGAAAGATTTGTTGAAACTAGTTCAACACACAAATTAAAGCATGGTACGGTATGTTTCGATGAAACACAAAATGTTAGGGAATACCTACACAAGGTAGTCGTATCCATTGAGGCAAAATATGGAAAAGAATCGGGCCCTTTATACGATAAAATCGTACTTAATGCTTTCATGCAAGGATTAAGCCCCAAACTATACCGAATGTTAATATCAAAAAATATTCAAACATTAGAACTAGCAGTTCAGGAAGTAGAGGGAATGATTGAAATTGACTCGATTGTGGCAAATCACAATGTCAAGAATAAATAATGTAGAAAGTTCAACTCCGGGACGATCGTGAGGGATTTCCCCAGGATTTTTTTCGAGAGATAATTCACCCAAACCGAACCAAAATAGGTCTCCAACCCCTACGAGGCAAAGGATAGTACGTTTTGTACCCACGAATACGACAAACTACGTACAGAACCCCCCAATTATATGCTATGCATGTAATAAACAAGGACATATCGCCAGGGAATGCCGTACTAAAAACAAATATACACCACCAACCCCCAATTTTAACAACAGTTTGTTCGGGAGAACAAACATAAATTTCAATTGGTCAGGAAACTAGAGAAATAACCCCCAATGTCTCCCATCATTCCGCAACCAATACCAGCAAGGCTTTGCATTTTCGAATCCTTCCCAATATATGCCACAACAACCGTATTCCAATCCCTCAGAGAACTAACAAAATAATTTTCGGTTACCCAACGCAAAACGTGACAGAACATGGACCAAGTGAATTCGCGAACGGTGTATCCAACTAGACTCAACAGGAATACAACCGATAACAGAGGATATTTTTTTTCGACGGGAAACGAAAGAAATTTTTCGTCAATACAAAATGAACAAATGCCGCGAGCCGTCGGCACAAGAAACTTTAACCCACGCAATAATACGTGGCAAAGAAAAAAATCAAATGTCAACCAACTTGGAACTTCCCTAACAAGTGAAATTCCCACCGAAACCCAACCTCAGACGCCAACTTATGAAATAAGCTCACAGGGAAACGAATCAGGCCCCCAAGAAAATTCACTGGGACCCTGAAGGCCAATATTTCTTATAGGTCCCATCCAGTCATTGCACCTTGCTTAAGCGATAATGATGACATACTACCTATATTAAATAATTTTAGTGTTGCGAGTATTAATTTCAAAGCGTTAATATATTCAGGTGCATCTGCTAACATAATAAATTCGAATGTATTTAATAGACTTCCAATATATATTAAGCGACGGAAAAATTTCAATATTCCCAGTTTAACTAGTGTCACAGGTCATAGGCTGGAAACTATAGGCTCCATACGTTTAGATGTGAAAAAAGATAATAAAATCTTTCCTACAAACTTCATAATCTCCAAAAATTTCCCATATGAAGCTATAATTGGTGCTAATTTTTTAAAATCTAATAAGGTGTTATTAGATATAGCGAATAACAGACTCGTGTATCCATACGATCCTATTCTCCAACGCGTGGAGAGAGGGGAAGCAACAGTAAATAGAATAAAATCTTTTGTACCCTATCTCTCATCTCGTGGGAGAAAATCAAGCAGCAAATGGATCGAGTCAATAAAAGCAAAAATGGGAAAAATGCAGGAGTACAGACAAACAGAAATAAAGAAAGTAGCTGAATTATGGAATAAAATAATAAGTCTAAGTACTATTGTAAGGGGGCAGGACTTGGATGTACCCCTACAACAAACCCCAAAAGCGGAAGACTTGACGAAACCAAGCGCCAACCTCAATTAAATAGAAAATAACACGGAAGAGAAATATTATGGGTTCGCAGTACGTAAAACAAAAATCCCCCCAAATACTATGCAAAGAGTACAAATCTCTCAAATGGTCACCCCTGTAAATGACAATTCCGAAATTTGGTTCGCATCCCCGTGTAAAGAAATTCCAGGAAATCTGCTTTGTGAAGAACAGATCATTTCATATGAAAAAGGCGAAGGTTTTATTTGGTTAACTAACACACATGAAAACAATATGATTACATTGAAAAAAGGAAAATGTCTCGTTGAAATAAAAGTTATTTCTGAGTACGAGATAAACAAGTGGAGAGGCTCCAAGGAAAACTTAGTTAACAACATTGGTACTAGCAATCCAAAGAATAGGTACCCCCTAATAAAACCCCAATTTTTGGAAAAATTTAAATTAAATCATATCTAAAAGACGCAATTAAAGGAAAAATTATGTGAATTGCTCTGGAATTTTAGAGATATTGTTTCCACATGCGAGGAAAATGTCGGGTTGATACCGTTCTATGAACACTCTATCCAAACCACAGGGTGGCCTGTTGCTAAAAAGCCCTATCGAATCCCCCATCCCTATAAAGGCTGGTTAAAAAATAAAATCCGCGAATTAGAAAGAAACAATATTATACGGCCGAGTATAAGCCCGTATTCAGCCCCCTTTATACTAGTACCAAAAAAGAACAAGGATCTGAGACTTGTAGTGGACTATAGAGCCTCAAATAAGCAGGTAGTTAGCGACAAATTTCCCCTGCCCCGAATTGACGAAATCCTACACTCTATTTCAACAAAAAATAAATATTTCACATCCCTTGACCTCTCTCAATGTTATCGTTAAGTTAAGATAGCAGATGATGACATCTACAAAACGGCCTTTTCGACAACGGAATATGGTACCTATAAGTATTTGAGAGTACACTTTGGACTCAAAGCCAGCTCACGTGGATTGTCTAGACCTCTGTTGCACCTATTGCGAGGTTTAGAGAATATTATCGATATTATGGATGATGTTATTTGTGTAGGAGAGACCTCGGAAGATCATCTAAGCACATTAGTCAAAGTTTTTGAAAAATTCAGAGAGGGTAATCTGAAATGTAGACCGGAAAAGGTAAATTTGATTCAAACCGAAATAAAATTCTTAGGAATGATAGTGACCCAAGGTCAGATATCACCGGACCCGGAGAAGATAAAATGCGTAGAGAGTCTCAAGCCGCCAAAAACCATGAAACAATTAAGAGGCATTATTGGTTTAACCAGTTATTTTAGAAAATTTATACGCAACTACGCCCAAATCGCAAAACCCCTAACAGATCTAGCCAAAGGGAGTTCTTAAACTAGTACATGGTCTCTGGAAGCTCAAACTTCATTAGACACTCTCAAGAAAGCTCTTACTTCTGAACCAATATTAGCGTTACCAGACTTTGAAAAAGGAACATTTGTGGTTACCACCGATGCTTCAGCTCTAGGTATCGGTGCAATCCTTTCCCAAATAATCCCCGTGGAAAACAACCCTGAATCTCAACAAGACCCCCCTCAATATATAGAGAAAGTCATATGCTATCCAAGCAGAACTCTAGCGAAAGGCGAAGGAAGTTATTCAGCAACGCAATTGGAGTTACTATCTATAATTTACCACTTAGACAAATTTAGACATTATTTAGTAGGTCGAAAATTTAAGTTGCGTTCGGACCATAAAAGCTTACAGTACCTGAGCACATTCAAGAATCGAACCGGAATTTTAGCGCGATGGGTAACGAAAATCCAAGATCTGGATTACGAATTTGAACACGTGACCAGCAAGCAGAATGCCCCTTGTGATTACCTAAGTAGATACCCTGAGAATAACCCCTTATATAATGACAATAAACAAATAAATGCCATTGATTCCTGTAAACGAAGACACAAGAAGAATAAACCAAAAAGACTTACGGAGCAAAAAGGGCTACGAGTAATCCCCTTATCCCTACCGAATATTATAAGGAACCAAGTGAAGGATTAAATGTGTTTGACTCTCATTAATTACTTCGTGAATTCTGAAAATCTCCCTGATAAGTTCAAAGCCCTAAGACGTGAAATAGACAGTTTTTATTATGACTTTGACGAAGAAATCCTTTGCAGGATAGTAACGGGCGAAACGAGTAGAAATCAAACCTTAATAATCCCAGTGCTCCCCCAAAACTTAATAATACCTGCCTTTGAGTACTTCCATTCGGAGATAGGCGGACACTTAGGAATAACCAAAACCTTTCACAAGTTAAAACAATACTTTTATGTTCCGTCGGCATTGACAAAACTCAAAGATTTTATAAGTACATGTGAAGCTTGTAACTTAAGAAAAAATCCCCAGACGTACCCAAATCCCCCCTTAGGAAGAGTGCCGGTAGCAAGGTTCCCTTTCGATATCGTTTCATTTGACCTATTTGGTACAAGTGGAGGATTACCTGTTTCTAATAGAGGTCACACTTGCATCCTCTCAGTAATAGACCATTTTACCGGCTTCACTTTTGCCAAAGCATTGAAAAATCAGGTCGCATATGCCACAAGTAAAGCCTTGGCAAAAATATTTTTGGAGTTTGGTGTTCCTCACCAGGTTATTAGCGACAACGGAACTAACTTCGTTTCTAAGGTAACAAAAGATTTAATGAGTTTCCTTAAAATCGAAAAATTATTAACCTCCCCCTACCATCCCCAAGCTAATGGAAAAATTGAAAATAGGCACAAAATATTTTCCAATGTCTTGAGTATTTATACAAAGGACAATCGAAACGATTGGGATCAATGTCTACCTTACTTAACTAATGTAATTAATACGGCATACTAGTAAGCGAATAAAGAGAATAACTTTTTCCTCTTATTCAGACACGATTTGGAAAAACCTTACCAAGAAATTGTAGAATCAAGACAGTATAGCAGTGATACAGAGGAATAGAAACATGACCTTATGAATAAGAGGAGAAAAACCTACAATGTAGTCATACACGAGTTGAAAAAATGTAAAATGAATCAAGAGTTGAGGAATGAATCCAAGATCAAAGGGAATACAAATTTTAAGGTAGGCGACTGTGTCTATTTGAAAAATGAAGCTAAACTGGAAGGCAAAAAACTTTCCAATAAATATTCAGGACCCTACAGAATAATCAAAAAATATGACAACGATTTTACTTTTAAAATGATAAATCCAGAAAACAGAAGAACGTACAAAGCACATGTAAGCCGTATGAAAGGTGCCAAATACCCAAATGGACACCCGAACACTCATCTTCAGATTCATCAGACGCGGAAAATGAATTTCCTAAGTCCAGGCTATCCGAACTAAAACCCTTTAATTTCAAACGAAACTATTTTGAAAACAATAGCGAAGATGAAGATTTTGAAGAATTTTTTGCCATGAAAAACTTAGTCATCCCTAAAAGAAAACCCCTAATACCCATGCCTCTAAGAACCCCAAAAAGTCCAGAGAGTTCATCCACGGAAAGCTCGGAGCAAGAATTGGATTATACGTTGTCGCCAAAAACCCAATTTTTCCCCGATAGAATTTCGACCCCATGTCCTCCCAAAAGATTTCCTGATGACTTGGTATCCCCAGCAACCCCAATAGAAAGACCCCTGTCGCTACAAGAAGAATTAAACAGAGCCATGGAAACCCCAGGTACAAAAAGGAGGAAGACTCCCCCTAGAGATACAAGTACAAAAAGCTTGAGAGAGGCCGTGGACTTTATAAATTATCCGATAAAAACAAGGCAAAGTACCTTGCCGTGGACAGGAACACCCTGAAGATGAAAACTTGGGACAATACCATCACATAACGGTGTCTAAAGCAAAACCCAAGGAATCCTACTCCTGGAAACAGACCATGCTACGAAATACACCTCACCCCCCGGAAGATAGGGCATTCAAGCAGTGGAGACATTCTCCAAAAGTATTTGACTCCTCCCAGAGTTCCCAAGAATCCTTCAACTCCCCCGAAACGGGACCTCAGCGTAAGGAAATAGAAAATAAACCCTCAACCTTTAGAGGAGATGATATATATAAAGCAACAGCAGGCGATACCACGAAACCTCAAAGGACGTCCCCAGAAAACCCTAATGACGAATCCTCAGGAACTACTTCTACTGAATCCGAAGATGACCTCCAAGACGCACAAAAACAAAAACTTACTTCGGCTACTGCCCATGCAAAACAGGCTAAGGCAAAAGGCCAGAAATTCCTTTTGAAACAATACAAGAAATTTGACCTAATCTCCATGGGAAAATCAAAAAAGAGTAAAACGCCGGAAACTGAACGAGAAGTTACCACGAAATCTGGCAGAATAAGCCAAAGACCAGACAAATGGAAATACATCTAGGAATAAAATACCCCAAAAACTTATAAAGCAATATTAAATCGAAATGAGCAATTTGAAAAAAAAAACTTAAAACAAGGGTGCATGAGTAAAATATTACAATGAAAAATATCCATGAAAGGTCGAAAGAAGTTAATAGTCAATTTTTCCAGACAAACTAAATCCCGGCTTGGTAAAGAACCCCGAAGATAGAAGAAGAACAAGGATTGTTCAAACCCTCCTCCAAAAAAAAAATATCTAGTGCAACCCCGTTACTGACAGAACACATATGGATCAACTATTTAAAATAAGATAAAAACTTCTCGATGACTCGGCACAATTAGTAGAAGAAAGATTGAAAATCGACAATATGATAGAAGCCGCACTCAAATCCCTTAGTGACGTGAAAGCTTCCCAAGAAAGAATTAACAAAAGAATAAACTAAATTTTACTAACTAAACAAATGTATAAGTTGGTTGAAACCCAGTTTATGGAAGTTAGACAACAAACCGCTGAAATTCAAAATGAAATAGAATCAATAAGCGACGTCACGCTTTTCGAGGGATATAATTATCCTGACCAGATCCAAAAATTGCAAGTATTATACGATAAAATGCAGGAAATTGGTAAAAAAGTACAAGATTATAGAAACAGTACTGTTCTGTCCGCGACAATGGCAGTACAAGAAGCCCTGGCACCCCAACGAGCAAAGATACTAGACTTGCAGCATAAGTACGATCACTTAAAGGCACAGAAAGAAATAATTCAGCTACAACAGGAAAGCTTAGAGAAACAACTAAAGGATAACCATGCCAAAATTACCGAAGAACTTCAGAAACAAAGAGATTTCTGCTCAAACCTAGAAAAAATGGTTGCAACATATTTTACTGTTGAAATTGACCTACACCTCAGTCCCTATTTGGAAAATCTCCTTACAAACAGTTACAACAAAGGACCATTCCAATCCGCATATTTTGCGATTCCCAATCAAGCTCGTCATCACCACATAAAACCCCAAGTGGAAACGAATCAACAGAATCCCCCAACGGATAATAATATAATTATGAGGACCCAGTGCACTGACGCCCAAGAGAATGTTACTACGGGCCAAGATTACTCGGAAGTCTCTGCGCCACAAGGAATACCCAATACACAACTATTACCAGAAGATACGGAAAACTAGGGAATATCAAACGCGGGAATTAGTTGAACTCAAAAGAAAGAGGTAAAAATATATATATTTCCACGAGGTAAAAAAAAAAATTCTATATTTCCGCTAGCCAAGAATATAGTGTTTCCCTAATAATAATAAAAAAATAAATAAATAAAATAAATAAATATATTACAAATTCACTCATAAGGGAGAAAGTGCGGTGGATAGCCATCCTACCCTTACCCGGGACATGTAAACGTCAACTTGGGTAGCCCCCCCCCCCCCGGTATAATAAACCCGAGGATCACAGGGGATTGCTTGGTGAGACGATTTACCTCAGGGCACGGGGATCAAATCCGTGTCCTGGGTTCGGTCGCCTATCGATTTATAACCTCAAACCACTATAATACAAAATTTACTTTTAATTTTAATAAAGTATTCGGATCGGCGCTTGAATACTCAACTTGGCAACCGATCCGGGGAGCCTTCGGTGTGTGTGTCCCCCAAAGGCTTGGCTGTCTCTATTTAGATGTTCGATAAGCTGAGAGTTCCTTAGGATAAATTCGACCCTTTCGAAGATCGTTTTTGTAGGATATTTTTTTTTTCTCAAAAAATCAAATAAGAAATCAAATAATGCGAAATCTAATCAAATACGTAATTTCAAAAGATACTACATTTAATCAAAAGAAAAGATGACCGGAAATAACCACCACCCAAATCTGCCGTAAAGGCTATAGAATACCAAACAACTTAAAATATTCAGTCAAAAAAAAGTATACACGTGAGTTATTATCGTATTAATCACCCAGCTAAGAAACAATTAGGAAAACAGGTAATTAGCGGCAACATAATAAGCAAGCTTATCATGGTTACTAGTTAGTTAAATGTGTACATATATATATATATATATATATATATGCAAGAGAGTAACAATGCGAGGCATGATTTACCTGCAAATAAGCATACAATAATTAACCGAATTGTAGATATAGGGCCTCTGTCAATCTAAATAACAGAAGCAGGCCTCAGTCATTATATGAACTGAAAATTTTGCCAAAAAATTAACTAACCGAAAATAATTACAAGTAAAATTGTACCTTTTCTCGATAAAATAGTGAATATTTATTCCGCGTATAGATGCGTGGTGGTATGAAGATTAGGTTATCAAGAGGAGACCATCCTCAACCAGCAAAATAAAAAGGGTTCATCTCAGTCTTTGAATAAATTCAATTATCCAAAGAAACCCTTCAAAATCCAAAAAAAATTATATTTTCCCAACTTTTACTGAACTAATACCATTTCTTTTAGCGTTAAAATTATTTATGCAAATCATGTGGTCCTATGCAAAGTGCTAATCCTTGGGAACTATGTCACGCCAGTAATTACGCTGTAAGTTCTGGAAATTAAAAAAAAACGATAATGGTAAATTGATAGACTTGATTACGTGTTCCTCCGACCAAAACCACGAACTCCAATGCATTCCAAAAATTACAGAAACTAAAACGGCAAAATTTGGTCACACCCCCCTTTACCCCCGTGCGTTTTCGTTTGTTTTAACTCAAAAATGTACGTACCGACAAATTAATACAAAAAATAAATTTACCCTAATACGCACCATGCGTACTAGTCGGTATCCACTCCAACCCAAAGGGTAGGAAATACACTAATTTTCCCTTAATTATTAATGCAAATTTTCATTATTGTAGACAAAGAGTTATTATTCAATCAGAACAACAAAAGCAGTCCTTACTATTCCTTTCAAATCCTTTCTTATTTTAAAGAATTCACAAACCAATTTCCCAAAATCTCACAATAAAACTCAAAAAGGCTTTAGTGCAGGTAGCAATTAGAAGTATTCTTCCAAATGAAAGTCAGCAAAAAAATAAGGGGCATACAAACGACCAAGTACCCTTCATAATTTGAAAGGAAAAATGACGTTGTGATTCTTCAAGAAAAATGATACTAATTTACCTCAGATGTCAATAATCGCGTATACAATTCAATTGACCCCGTGTAAAGCATCGACACGATAATTTGCAACAATAATCAAAGACCGTAATTTCCAAACGTAGTTCAAACCACTAAGATTTATGATAGTATAGTCAAATCACATAAGCATAATGTCCTCGAGATAAATCGCTTTCACTTTTCATCTTTTTCATTAACGAAGAAAAATATTTGACCCGTGTGATATCGTGCACTCTGAGTTATTTGCATATCTATAATTAATAGTCTTTTCGCCTAAAAACTTAGAACTAGCTTACCATACCAAAATGTTTCTCAAATATCAAGACTCCCACAGCAAAAAAAATTGGTCCTGATAAAAATGAGGAGATTAAAAAAAAAAAAAAAAAAAATATAGCTTGCTATCAAGACTTGATATCTACGATATATTCTTAACTATATATTTAGTCGTATATTGCTCATAGAGTGGTCTCGCATAATAAAAGATAAATAAGATAATACACAGTTCCGTTCCAAAATCTAAATGAATAAAGGAAATTAATTGCTAGAAAATTGACGCAAAATGAAAATTTTAGTAACCTTAAAAAACGTAAAAATAGTTTGCAAAAAATTCAGAAATAAGTCCTATATGAAATCCCTATAAAACGTAAAAATAAGTCAAAATTGCAGAACTTAAAATATTAATTCCGACGCATACATTTCAACTTACGGAAATGTGATATAATCCTTAATAGAAAACATAGCCACAAATACGAATCAAACCACGAAGGCAGTGTGATCCGTGAGTCACAAAAACAAGCCCAATAAATATGTGAAAAAAAAGAACCAAAAAGGAAAAATTATTTTTTGTGGCCTAGCCTATTTTTGTGCTCTAGCCTATTCGGTTAAATGAATTTCTTGAATGGCATAATTAAATATTAATTCACATATCCTCTAAGTCAAGAGTGACAAACATTAAAGAAAAAAACCTTTCATGAAGCCGAAATACATGAAATTATTATCAAAATTCCAAAGTATCGTACCAAGGAGTCAAATTCAAAATAGAATTAAGACGAAAAACCACATGTTGATTTATTTCTATTTTTGATTGCCAACTATAGAGAGTATGTTTCCCTAATAGATAATTGTTGTACCATAAATTAAAATTGTAACTAACGAGGGCTAAATAACACCTTAGCTTTGCAATAATTAGCAACAGCAGTAGAAGGCTTACAGCTGGTAGACAAAGGATAATGTAACCATCAAAAACCCTAAAATTTGCAGCAATAAACTCAACCAATTTTACCTTAAATCGAATTAAGCATACAAATGAACCGCGCAATTAAAGTATAAAAGAATAACCAGTAAAAAAAAAATAACAAAAAAAAAACTTTTTACTAGGCCAGACAATTTCTTAACTTTGGAAAGGTTTTGAACTGTGGTTGGAAAATAATCATGATTGGTAATAACAAATGCGAACCTAATATTGAATAAAAATTATTCGCTTACGATCTTGCAGTCAGTCCTATGTTATCTATATATAAGACAAATAAATTACTAAAATACCCTGCCAGAAGGGTAAAAAATGAAACCAATCAGTTAATTCCTAAAGTATCATAATTCCCAAAACATTTAAACGACTATTACATAGCAAGTATCGTAAAATTGGACCATAAATTCAAAGTGGCGCTATAAGAAATGACAACGTGCAATTGGGCTAATAGCTATCTGACAATACCAGATATGTTCTGCTTCAGAAATGTAGTTCAATTTCTGCGAGTCACATAATTGATGCAAACCGCGTAACATACCGCTAGAGACGAGTAGGACTAAATTAAACCAACATAGGCCTGTCAAAATACGGACTAATAACCAGAATAATTCATAAATCAAGTAAAGCAAGAAATAACCAATTAATGCAAAAAGACGAGAATCCTTCCAAAAATTGACGTTAGTCTTAAATACTCATATCACAAGAAAGTATTTAATAATTTTTACTAACCCTGTGGGCCAGTTATGACATCAAGTCCCTGCTAATCCCCAATTCCCCCAATAAATAAAATGGCATAGTAAACCACATGTTAGTCATAAACTAACTTTGCGAAAGCGTGATATTTAAGAGTTCGAATAATACGTACTCACTAGTGAGTATGTGCTCAACTAAAATTAATAGAATAAAACGAACATTTATACGAAGCATGAATAACCAAAAGGCAATTTCTAATGCAATTAAGTGAAAGCAGAAGCCATAAAATAGATTACAACACCTGTGAGGTAATTCAGCCCTTTGCTCGGACATACGTTTCGAAGACCCTAAATCAACAAGGATAAATTATCAAATTTTCTCCCTGAATCAAGCTCTTACAGAAGGAAAACCTACTAAATGTTATAGCGATAAAATACAAAAAAAAAAGAATTACAGATACTATAAATAATTTTAAAATCCACCGTCTGAGCCCCCCCCTGGGTCGTGATGCCGCTTAGTGGCCTTAACGAATATATTAATTTTGATGTGGGAAATATAAAATAATTAAATTCATATTTCTTATGACTAGCTATGAGACTGTTAAGTAACACCGCACTGGTTAATAAGTATCGCTACCACGTGGCGTTAACTCCGCCACAGGGGAAGAATGATTTGACACCTTGAAAGTAAAATTACACTTCAACTCACTTAACTCCCATTAACTAAGAATATACATAGCCGATGAAAGTAATACTTTAGTCGCGTCACGGCTAAATGAAATATCAAAATAAATGAAAAAAAAACATTACAGCCTAATAGCTGAATTTTGAATGCATTAAAAAATAAGTCTATATTTTCAAAAAAGGGCCTTAGCGAAATTAATTGAAACTATGGATATTAAAAAAAAAGATCGTTTAAAAAGAAGAATTTGCCTCGTTAATCATAGATTACTCAAGAAAAATCTTGTTGTAAATAAGGGTTCAACAATTATAGAGATCGAATGCCACAGCAAATTCTAATAGAAAACTTTAGAGTTCCCTCAAACCGATCAACAGATATCGCACTAATTGAAATATGCTAACCTGTAATATAATACAATCCTTTCCTTAACGATTCAAACTCGAAAACCCACTCAGACCATGTAAAAGATACTTTTGGCAAAAAAAAAACCAGTAGTAGTACCTCATGTACTTCGCACGGAAAAAAAAATTTTTTTTTATCTTTTATTTCAAAAAATCACACTTAAACAAAGCGAAGCATACTTTTAGCCGAAAAATCAGTAGTAACATCCCTCACACTTCGAATGTAACAAAAAATTTTTTTCTCTTTTGGCGATTAATAAAAGCTCAATACACATGGCAATTCTAATTCATAAAAGCAAAATACAATAGTCAGCGAACAACCCCATGAAATGCTCTAGAAATGGAATAAGAGCAATAATTCAAATGTCTATACAGTATACGATAATGAAGATGGACACCCAACCATAGGAAGTTAGAGCCAAGGATGAGCATGGTGTATATTATCCCACCATGCAATCACTTGACTTTCACCCTCTGTTAAAAAAAAAAGAGTTACATGGATATGAGACTTGATTGCACAATAAGACGTTGCTTGGCAAGCACTACAACGGTCTAGCCACCAAACTCCCTAAACAAAGAGACCTTCAGTCGTAGGCAGCGGTGGCCACAGGGAAATGGCAATGGTGTTATTGTCTTTCTGTTGCCGTTGCCATTTGGTCCTAGCTCTCTATGATTAACAACTATGGAAATACAAAAGGCAAATAAGCAACAAGGAAATAAGTGACAAATGAATGGCCCCTCAGTCGTGGGCAGCTGGGGTCAGGCGGTAACGTTGGGTGGTGTCTATATAACATCCCGTTTCCATTAGGGCCATAGATCTCTTATGAGGAACCACCATGCAGTTACAAAAAGTGATCATCACATAATGAGAAACTACAGTTTTGGAATTGGACAAAACTACCGTAAGTCGTGGGGAGCCGGCGGGCAGCTGTTGTGACCTGTGATGCCTTTTATCTCACTGTTCATTACAGTTTGACCGAGGAACTCTAACGAGAAAATCAACAAACCTCTCTATAAAAAGTGACCCCCAAGGACTACCCTAACTCACCTCTACCATAAAAAAATAATGTGACGACAAAGTGGCCGTGAAAGAATATGAAATGAAAAAGGAAACGAAGTCTGATGCGTGGGGAATGCCCTGACTCTGTATGCTTTTCCTGTTGATTAGTTGGGGGAAGCGTGCGGAGTGGTGGTATCTCTTACGAAATACGACTAAAACAGAAAGAAGAATGCCATAAAGACTAGTAAAATTAACTATGCGATCTGCTAAAATTACCCTACCTAACCCTCACAATTTGAAAATGTGATAACTCAAGTGACCATCCAAGAATATGGAATAAAAATGGACAAAAATCCCGTATACGTATACGTGGGGTATACGTTGACAGGGTGCAGGAACGCGAGTAATTGATTTCGTGTTCAGGTACCGTGCCAAGGTGTTTCCTACGAAAATCAACTCAAATAGGAAAAAGAACCCAAGAATACCAGTGAAAGTTAAATACCAAAAATTAAGAGGAGCCAACTTAGAACAACTATGAACAATAACAAATATCATCAAATTAAAGGCCACCTAACTAATCCATTACTATACCTTAAATCATTATAACCATTTTTATATTAAGTAATCATTTATTTCATAATTACTGATAAACTTTACATAAGAACACATTTCCAGATACGGTGCATAAGTAACCTTCAACCACTGGTTAAGGAATCACCGAAGCAAGCGACCATACGGTATGTTGCTTATATTAGCCCAAAATCTAATAGAATAATAAAAAAAAACCGTAACCATGATAAGATACCCAAGCAATCAACAATTAAATAATCGTAGACATGAAAATGTAATCTTATGGAATCTCAAGAAAAGACATAGCGTAGACAATATTAATGCCCCGATAAGGGAATGGGGACATGTTGACCATTTAATGAGAGAAGAGGAACTTATCAGAACAGTAGAAAGTCTCGACTGCCCAAAGCTATACCATCTTCTAAAATCCAAAAGACGATGATAGAACTAAAAGTGATCATAAGACTAATGGTAACCTTAGTTCATTATGACTTTAGTGCAGGTGCAATGACACGAACGCTCGAACACACCAGATTAAATGCCAACTTGGCTTTCCGAATTTTGATACAAAGTGTCCCAAAAACAAAATATAACTTACTATCTAATTACATCGCCGACAATATGTGGTACGATCAAGATGATAATAACATAACTACAATTTGGCCCATTAAATTTCTCTCCATACTAATAGACCAAGGACACATGCTAAAGGGTGAAAGCTTTCTTAAAGTGTTACATGTCAATTGTGTAGGTAACACGTATCTGAATCCAATAGACCCTTCAATGGGATCCGCAATTTTTCAAGTTACCCCAAGAGAATATAAAGACATAAAGAAAATAACCCTGAATTTCTTCTAAGAAGATGAAAATTTCGGAAGAAAAATAGTCCCTGGATTAGACGTAATAGTACGTGAGCAACTATGCTGTTGCCAATCACACGTGAACTTAAGTTTCTCCGTGGTAAAAATAATAAATGACCCATTGTCTTTATCTCAGTTGTGCCGGAAAGTCATTCGACAAAATATGCGAAGGAATGACATAACCGCCACTTTGGAGGGTCTGCACCTCCCAAACCAATTATTAGTTTACTTAATGTACCTAAATATACCTGAAAACGATAAAAATGATATAATATTCAAACTCCAATTTCTCAGCCCAAATGTTTCGTCATGGTAAAATTATCTACTACTCTATATGCTTACATCTCAAAATCCAAAGGCGGCACTGCCGGATTATGAACCAATATTGAAATTAAAACCCCACGACAGAGGAAGAAACTGTATATATAAATAATCTCGTTAAAATGAATGATGAAAGAACCCTATAATATTACCTGAAGTGTTATAACTATGAAAGTCTATTATTATCATAATTAAAAGAAAAAAAAGAAAATGCCTTATAGACCAGTATTGTATTAATATTTATGGAACTATGAATTAGAGTAAAATATCATGAGATCTATATACATTATCAATATATTGACAAAAAGGTAGTTCCTCTAAAGTCTCTATACTTTTAAGCCTATAAGGCGACCGCAAAGTCGTTAAACTAGAGTACGGAACTTTAGGGTAGCAACTATGTTCGAACACACAAATGGCAAGGTGAAAGGAGGCACCGGTGAAAAAGTAGTTCAACCTCAACCTGAAGTTACCTTGTTTTTCACTCAAAATTGGTTAATATGGAGGTCAGATGACTCGAATTACGGTCGAATGAATAAGTACCCGATGTATTGAGGAAATGCCGGTGAAAAGGTAATTTGACCTCGACTTAGAGTTTACCATTATCATGACCAATCTTGACAAAAATTATTAAATAGACAGAGATCAATAGAAACTACCTTTCATTTCAGAACAATGACCAAAGCAATTATTGATACGGAGTACATATGTATCAGACATGCAAAAGAAAATGTCATATACTCGGCTGCAATGATTGTCGTGAATAAGTCAGGGGAGGAAGTCTTCGCGAAAAAATGGGACGTTAAGTATGATTTAAGAAAATTTGACGTAAAATCTTATGAGTTCGGTCTAAATCTCGCAAACACCCCAAAATATCGGCCAGCGAGAGGCAAATTAGGAATCAAATATAATGGTAGAAAGGGAAAATACCTCTATTTTATTCAATCTGAAATTTGGGAATTGCAAAAGCAATATAAAATCCAGGACTGGTATGTTAAAGGTCCCTGCCAATCAGCTTTATTACTCCTCGACAAATGTAAAAAACAAAAATTGGTCTACAAAATTGAAGGAAATCCAAACTGTGTAAAATACCAAGGAAAACATGACCCCCTCCAAGAAGTAAAATATTACAAACAGTACCTGTATAATCCAAAGAGTGTACTATATAGAGCGAGGAGAAATGAAATTGTGTTTAAAAGAATTAAAACTTATCAATCAAAATCAAAAGTAACCAAGAAAACAAAAAAGCTGAAACAATCAAAATAATTAAAGTTAACTCAATCACTCTTATGTGAAAACAATCAAATTCTTATGTGCAGGTAATTAAAATATCTATCCCCCCCAGCCTAAGAATCAACAGTACGATAACCATACAATTTGTAGTGACGAATTGTACGACCACGAACCTTAATCTCATATTGTTTCCTTTGGATGACGAAAATTATCAAAAGAAAACATAAATACAATATCATTAGTACCTTGTTTTCACCTCTAATGAAAAAAAAGAGAACAAATAATAAAAATCTAAATTCTCGTTCAATTATCAATCATAAGAAGTGTTCCTGTATAATGTCTAATGAAATATTAATTCCAGAAACAGCAAAAAGGATGTGGATAACAAAGATCATAACAATCTTCATTTCCCAAACTATAGCCCAAGACATTGTAAAACATGGAATAATCTTCAAACATGAGAACTCGTTACTTGCAAGCCACAATGCCTGGAAAATGATTATGAAACTGGATCCCAAACCGTTTGAAACCCTATTTCAACAGGTAATGAGACTGGAGAAAAACACCAATGAATTAAAGGATTCCATATTCCAATTCTTACGATCGGACAAAAGCTTGCAGGCCACGAAAAACATGCACCACAAGGAAAATACAGGAAATCTACCTCCCATTCTTCCCAAACTAAAGTCGAAATTCATAGTAGACGATTTTGACAAGAAAATGGCAGAAATCGACAAAGCTCTAGGAACTAACAATATGGGAAACAGGAGAAAAAGAGAATTAAGCAGCATGGACGGATCTATAAACGAATATACCACGGCAAAATATACTACAGATTCCCTCTTGACAACTTCTAAGAAAAATAAACTCTCTGATGGAAATTACGCCATGCTAAATGAATTACCGAGCCTATGGACTTTCCTCAAGGAATTATGGCGAAATCATGCCGAAAAAAATATTACAAAACAAATATTATCAAAACTCACGAGGGAAAAAGACTACAGATAAATTATTAACCTAAAGGAATTAAAATTCTCAAACACACAACAAGATGATAACGATAAAAGTCCTACAGAAAGAAAAAGAGAAGACACCGAGACAACCACGCCTATATATGAGACCCCAGTGATAGATATACAATCTTCAATGTCAGAATTTACAACGAGCACAACCACCGAAGTGAGCGCACTCAGCAAAAAAGCACCTAGATATTTGACCACACTAACTTATCTAAGACCAACGATACTTACAAAATGGACATGGTCAACAGGACCCATGCATTACCGCACCCAATCAAGTGGAGTATTTAATATATGCTTTAGAGCAAAACACCCGACAAGGCATACCGAAAAACAAACTATAAAAGTGAAGGCGATTCAACCAATGGAAATGAAAAATAAAACTAAGAAAGAGGAAGAAGACGATTACGCACACAAGAAATGTTGGACAGTAGACGGAAAACGTACGTGTGCTAGATTAACAATGGCCGATGAGCCAACAAAAAAATACATTAAACCATTACCTGAGCTAAAAGAGAAAAACGCTCTAAGAGTATCGATTCACCAGTATTTTCTAATATTGTATAGACAGAGACTACAAGCACTATTTGAATTGTTCAATACAGAAATACAAAAACTAAAACAAAGTACCACAAGAATCTTCCAAGTGTTTTTTCGAGCAAATATCGAAGATCAACTAGTCTAATACCTATCATGGGAGGACTAGCCTCACGCTTATTTGGCCTTTCAACTGAGGAAGACCTAAATATCCTAAGGGAAAACGTAGGAAAACTAAATAACGCAATGAACGTGACCTTACATGTCCAAAAAATACAAGCTAGTATAGCCAATTACCAGAGAGACAAAATTGAGGCAATCTCGAAGAAAATATCAAAGACAGTAAATATAATGAATTATTTAAAAAACGACGTAGATCGTGTGATTACCGATTCAAGCCTCACCATGGTATCACTAGACATAGTGACAATGTCATTACTTAACCTGGCAACTGACGTTAGCAAATTTGAATTTGCATTATTTGCCCTTACCGGAGGAACCTTGTCGTATGACCTAGTGGATCCTTCGAACCTAAAAAATATCTTGGACGAAATAAAAACACATTTAACATTCAGACTACATCTACCAACAGAACCGGAAGTAGCAAACTTATTTCACTATTACACCAAGCTGAAGGTTCATATCACAGAAATAAACGAACAATTGTTTGCAGTAATAACAATCCCGTTAATAAATGAACAATCAATATATGACTTGTATAAAATTTCCACGTTTCCAGCCAACATAGGTACAACTAATTCGTTCATGACTATCACCCCTGAAGTGGAATACTTGCTAGTCGATCAAGATAGGAGGAAATATGCCTTAGCTAATCCACAGGACCTAAAGGAATGTGTAACATTCAAAAACCTAGTATGTCAACTAACATTGCCCATTTACAACGTAAAACCCGGATCTTGTATGCTGGATATATTTTTAAAGGAGACCCAATAAGAAGAAATTCCAAACTCATGAGAAGCAGTAGTAGGCAGTACTAAAATAGAAATATTTATTCACCTTAGAAATGATCCGTGGCTGTTTTCTGTTCGAAAAGAAACAGTTGGGACTATCTCATTTTATAATAATACAGAAAGAATTGATCCAAGATACAAAACTGAACTACTATTACAATACGTGGGAACAATAACAATAAAACAAGGATGCCGGCTGGTAACCAAGGAAGTCACGGTACAAACACCACTGATAACAACAAGCACAAATATAATAAGTCCTAAGATAAACAATTTCAAACCAGTCAATCTATCGTATACAATTCCCAATATTGAAAAGGAAGAAGTAAGGGCCACGATATGGTAAAAAATAGAGAATATCAAAGGAACATTACCATTAACAAAAATAAAAGAAGCCTTAGACTCCCAGATTCCCCTATTTACCAATGAAGACCAAAGACTGACATATGTAGAAAGTAGATACGGACTATTTTAAACAACTTTTTGCTGGTATACCCTCCTGACGGTAGGATTCTTGTTCATAATCTCATACTCTATACGAATCGCATTGAACCTCAAATACGGAAAAGTGTTGAGAATAACACGAAGAAAAAGAGAAAAGTTAGATCACGTCGAGCCGAGCAAGATGCAAAACCTAAGCCCGGAACTCCATGAGAACCCTTAAGAAAAAAAAAGGGAGGACGTGATCGAGCGAATGGGAATAGAGGTCCTCATTCGTGCCATGTCCAGTCCCAAATTTTCTCTTAATTTTTTTGTGCAAGCACATGGAGCTGCAAAGATATACTTTTTAAGCTGCGTGCACGCGCATAAACAGTAAAGATTTGAAAATTTATTGTAGATTGAGACCTCTCATAAAAACCATGTAATCTACCTCGCAAGTAGTAGTAGAATAGAAAATTAAATGCTAAAGTAGATGAGTGTTGAATAACATTTAAAAATGCATTGAATATAGAACATGTGCCAAATGCACATGTGTACATGTATACATATAGTCACCAAATCTTGAAAATCTTATAGTGTTATTTTTTTGTAAACATAATCATTTTTCTTATAATAACTTTGCTTATATCATAGTAATCTAGTGATGGCTGCAACATGCATATAAAAGCATGAAAGTTGCCCTTAGTTGCTCTATTGAATTTAACTGTACCCATACTAAAATTGATATTATTCAGTATGACTAATCACGACTATTATTTATAAAATAGTCCCCGCATGGTATTATGTAAATTGTATATTATTGCTGTATGTGTTGTAACTTGTGTAATTATAAAGAGCATATGATTCTGCCCAGGTATTTATATTCTAGGAAGCAAAATAACCAGTGCAGCTTAATTATTGGCGTACCAGTATGCAACACGGATACAACCCAGTAGCATCTACTCTCATCATTCATCAACCACCGATAAGTACTCACCAAGGAAATCCCTGAAAACAATACCCTGATGACAATCCAAGTCAACCAAGCCTAGTACCAGGTAACATTATCTCAAGCAATGTCGGCAAACCAAGGACCCCATATATACATATATATATGAATTAATAATTACCTAAAGAACCACTTCGACCAGTCATGTCATAAAACTTCACAAATACCCATCAAACAGCTATCCTTAGAGGTCAAGATCCTTAATATTCAATGGTTGGAGAACCAAAAATAACCCTAGAGTCGATTCCTCAAACCATATATCTTAAGCCCCATATTAGAGACAATATGTCAACCAAGATCAAAAGCTGGAGTTTTGACTCTATCCAGTTATTACTAGATGTTATAAAACCAAACCATCCTCCATGAGAAGAAGAACCAAACAAGATCAATTTAACGGGAAATATAAACCGTATCTGCTGAAATTTTTTCCAAAATGAAGTGTTCAGAGGAGAGAACCGACCAGTTATTATTGTTTCAATCTCCATAATTAAGCCCTCAATGATTGTGTATCATTTAACCGGGAATCAAAGGCAATGCGTCGAGCCAAGACCCTAAGATCAAGTTTTGATCCTGCCATAGTTAACGTTAAATGTCGAAACACAGCCCATAGTCCAAATAAAAGAAGAACTAAACGTGAAAAATCTACGGAAAACACAGACTGTACGAGTATTAGATTTTCCGAGGATAAAAAGTGTCAAGAAGAGATACCCAGCCCAGCGATCAAGATACCCATTTCATGTAATTAATTCAAAGGGTTACGTACCTAGGATGCAATTCAACAAATCTACAACATCAACCCCTCGTATACGACGTCACAAACCACGTACGGACAATTTTATGTGTGTAGTCGTACTTGTGAAAAACATAAACACTTATCCCTAGGAACAAGTGCCAAAAAGCGAAACGCCAAGAAGACAAACCATAAACAATTAGCCAACACAGTAATTAACTGAATGGAAGCCTAAAGTAAGAGTGACAACTTATGTGAGTATTATAGACACGTAGAATGATGAAGTAAGTGTGAAATCTTATGTATCTAACTGTAACTTTAATAAATATTGTTAAACTTATAATAAAACAGACGAAAACCAGTGCAAGCTACCTTATCCCAGTGTTGCAATCAAATATTAAGTTAAAAATGTTAATGTGTAAAACTTTTTTCTTGCAAAATATTTTTAATTCATACATATCAGTGTATTGTAGTTAGATGTTTTAGACGTAGTTAGATGTTTTTGAAGTCAAATACCTATCGTACCAATATGGCGTCAGGTGGAAGTATAAACTAGCATTAGAAGTAGTGAATATGTACCACGCTAAGTAATAAAGTAATTACAAAAACAGAACTTAATTAGTTAAAACCATGTAAAAGTATTAGCACGTCAGGTGAAGGAATTTTAATATTAGGTGAAGTAATAAGAACATAACAGTACCAATGTAGCTTCAGGTGGAAGTATAGTCAAGTGTTATAAAAAGGTAAATATGTACAATTTTCTCCGACAAGATAATCGTATCAGGTGGAGGAATTTTAATATTAGGTGAAGGAATAATAGTTATCATGAAATCATATAATCTCATATGTTAGGCATTAGAAACTCTTTGGCCCTTGCGCCAAATAGATTGAGTGGGTGATGGACTTTAAAGTAATGTTGTTATATATATAAGTCTAATAGAGCAAATCGGAGATATGTAAAAAAAGAGTAGAATAAATTTTACCAAAGCAGAGCTAATTCAAGTAACTGAGTAAGATAAATTCTTTTAAAGAAAAATCAAAATTTGAAAGTGCAAAGAGAGTAGCTTAACACAACGATGAGGACATCGTTAAGAATGGGAAGGATGATATGTAATGGGATCAATTTGCAAAAACCCCAAAATCTCCCAATTAAAGTTACCCAAGTAAAGAATAACAATCACCCAAAATATGAACCTGAAAAATTCAAGTAACCTACAGATCAAGCAAGACTCAAGCTTTCAATTTAACATAGTGAAACAAATGTATCTAATTATACATTGTAATTATATTTTGTAACAAACATCATAAGAATCTTTCCCACAGAAAATCCAATAAATAAATCCGCCCTTGTGTCGCCAATAAAAGCAATAAATATCAGTTGGACCAAATCTTATATGACAGCCAACGAACAATGTAATTTGAATCTTAAGAGCTCGAAATACCAAACTATCAAGAGAGTAAGATTTATTATACAAGAAAATAGTCACTCAAGATGCAAAATATCCTTGTTGCATTGTTCTGGAGACTAAGTTTAGAACTAGCTATCTCAATGCAATTAAATTGTATTATCATTTACAAACTTTCACATAAATAAATTAGAAGTCTCCTGAAATTTAAGCGACCCCCTGCTAGCAAAATGTTACAATGTAAAACTTTGTTCGTCCGAGAAAATTCCAAAGTATTATTATAAAAAGTCATAAATTGTAATTAAAGTTACAATGTAGAACTTCGCTTTATTAGAAAAATTCCAAAGTGATATCCTAAATGTCATAAACTTTAATTAAACCCAAGTAGCCCATTGGTGCAAGCCCGTCCAATAGTGATATAGGACAAATAGTACAACCAATAGGAACTGTAAAATATACTTGTTAGTAACGCCCGAACGTAACCTCCGGCGAAATTGGGAAAAGTAGATAGCTAGGACTTAGCAGTTTTAGCAGTCAGTCTATTTTCAGTCTTATTTTCAGTCTTATTGAAGTCTTAGAGGAGTTATACACCAGTTTAACCGAAGAATTTCTTGTTGTTTATATTATGTGAGTCTATTCCAAATAAAAATTCGAGAGACCATTTTTACAGTGCATTAAATTTTGCGTAGCATCGCTCCAGATGACAATTTTGTATTAGTGTCTTGTATTACGAGTATGCTGATATAACCGAAGCTCTGCGACAATTATGTGAGTAACAATAAATGCATTACTTCCTTATTTTATTCTCTCTATGTTAATATTTCTCAAGTTTGTTAGTCCTTGTAGCTCCGCTTGCTCCTAAGGGAAACCGAAGCTTATCAGACTGATTTCGACTCAATATGGCCGTTAATATAAGCTCCCTACATGTACTCCTAGATTAAGCTCCCCACTCTAGAAATTCAGTCTCCACTCAGGTAGGCCACACGCGAACCGTCAGCTAAGGGCGTGACTATTTCCCCATTGAATTAATTAATTTGAATCTTCGTATTAGGAAACATCAGAAGACATAAGAACTAATATATCTTTGAAAGAAACCCCCCCATTAGAGGCGACTAGCCACCCTCTCAAGCTCACCATTTCCCCAAACACATGCAATCAAAACTTTGAGATAGCCATTTTGTTCAACGGAGATGAAAGTTCTGGAAATTAGATCTTTGAGGATGACATTCCCCCCAGAGCCTTCTGGGCTAAGTTCATAAACTATGCCCTGGGGGCATATACGTTTGTATAGATGGAGTTGTCGTAAAATCTTCAAAAGGGGCTCATTCAATTCGAAATTGAGAGGGCTAGTGCTGTTTTTAATAGTCGAAAGTGATCTTAAAAACGTAATCTATGGCAGCGTTATCGCGCTGCCTAAGTAAAGAACAATGCTGGCACAATTATTTTTTGTTTTTTTTCCATAACACGGCACTTCATATCGAAGGAGTTGTCGTAGAAACTTCGAAAAGGGCTCATTCGATTGGAAATTGGAGTGGCTTGTGCCCTTTTTAATAGTCAGAATTGATTTGAAGACAACTAGAACCCCTTCCACGCCCACCATTTCCCCAAACCCATCCAATCAAAATTTTGAGATAGCCATTTTGTTCAGCGTATTTGATTTCCAGATAGAAAATATGTTTTTGAGGAGGACACTCCCCAACAACCCTCAGGGCAAGGGTTTTAAGTTATGCCCTTGGGGCATATAAGAACGATGTTGGTACAATGTATTATTTTTTTCCTTTAGACCAGGGCACTTGGTATCGAAGAAGTTGTCGTAGAAACTTCAAAAAGGGCTCATTCAATTGGAAATTAGAGTGGCTTGTGCCCTTTTTAATAGTCGAAAGTGATTGGAAGGCAACTAACACCCCTTCCACGCCCACCATTTCCCGAAACACATCCAATCAAAATTTTGAGATAGACATTTTGTTCAGCGTAGTTGATTTCCATATATATTTCATATTTTTGAGGAGGGCGCTCCCCCAGAGCCCAAAGGGAAAGGATTTTAAGTTATGCCCTGGGGGAATATAGGGATTTTATAGAAAGCGTTGTCGTAAAAACTTCAAAAAGGCTCATTTGATTGAAAATTCAAAGCGCTAGTGCCCTTTTTAATAGTCGAAAGTGATTGGAGGGCAACTAACCCCCCTCTCACGCCCACCTTTTCCCTAAGCACATCCAATCAAAATTTTAAGATAGCTATTTTGTTCAACGTAGTTGAAAGTTCTGGAAATTAGGTCTTTGAGGATGACAAGCCCCCACAATTCTCAGAGCAGGGGTTGCAATTTATGCTCTGGGGGCATATAAGGTATTTATAGAACGTGTTGTCATAAAAACTTCAAAAAGGGCTCATTCGATTGGAAATTGAAATTGCTAGTGCCCTGTTTAATAGGCTAAAGTGATTGGAAGGCAACTAACACCCCTTCCATGCCCACCATTTCCCAAACACATCCAATCAAAATTTTGAGATAGCCATTTTGTTCCACGCAGTTTAAAATGCAGAAAATTATACCTTTGAGCAGGACACTACCCCCACAGTCTTCAGGGCAAGGTTTATAAGTTATTTCTTGGGGGCATATAAGGTTTTTATTGAAATATTTGTCATAGAAACTTGAAAAAGGGTTATATTCATTGGAAATTCAAAGGGCTAGTGCCCCTTTTCATAGTCAAAAGTGATTTGAGGGCAACTAACTCCCCTCTCACGCCCAGCTTTCCCCCGAACACTTACAATCAAAATTTTTAGATAGCTATTTTATTCAACGTAGTTCAAAGTTTTGGAAATTAGGTCTTTAAGGATGACAACCCCTCCCCCCGACAGCCCTCAGGGCAAAAATTGTAAGTTATGCCCTGGGGTATATAAGGTTTTATAGAAAGCGATGTTGTAGAAACTTCAAAAGGGCTCATTCAATTGGAAATTGAAAGGGCTAGTACCTTTTTTAATATTCGAAAGTGATTGAAGGGCAACTAACCCCCTCTCACGCCCACCTTTTTCCCAAACACATCCAATCAAAATTTGAGATATCCATTTTGTTCAACGTAGTTGAAAGTTCTGGAAATTACGTCTTTTAGGATGATAACCCCCTCAGAGCCCTCAATGCAAGTTTGGTGAGTTATGCCCTGGGGACATATAAAGCTTATATAGAAAGTTGTTGCAGAAATTTCAAAAAGGGCTCATTTGATTGGAAATTGAAATTGCACTTTTTAATAGTCTAAAGATAGTGGAGAGTAATTAACCTCCCTCACACGCCCAACATTTCCCCAAAAACATCCAATCAAAGTTTAGATATAGCCTTTTTGTTCAACGTAGTTGAAAGTTCTGGAAATTATGTATATAAGGATGACAAAGCCCTTAGAGTCCTCAGGACAAAGGTTGTAAGTTATGCCCTGTGGGCATATAAGGTTTTTACAGATAGAGTTATCGCAAAATCTTCAAAAAGGGCTCATTCAATTGGAAATTGAGAGATCCAGTGCCCTTTGTAATAGTCGAAAGTGATTGGAGGATAACTAACCTTCCTCTCACGCCCAACATTCCCCCAAACACATTCAATCAAAATTTTCAGATAGCCATTTTGTTCAATGCAGTAGAAAGTTCTGGAAATTAGGTCTTTGAGGATGACAGTCCTCCTTAACCCTCAGGGCAAGGGTTGTAAGTTATGCCCTGGGAGCATATAAGGTTTTTATTGAAAGCATTGTCGTAGAAACTTCAAAAGGGCTCATTTGACTGGAAATTGAAAGGGCTAGTGCGTTTTTTAATAGTTAAAAGTGATTGGAGAGCGACTAACGCCCCTCTCCCACCCATCATTTCCCCAAACACATCCAATCAAAATTTTGAGACAGGCATTTTGTTCAACGTAGTTGAAAGTTCTGGAAATTAGGTCTTAGA